>NC_052536.1:31685304-32015929 GCF_016699485.2 Gallus gallus | reverse complement strand
AGTACAGGGCAGGATGACTTCCCTAGTCCTGCTCACCACACCATTCCTGATACAAGCCATGATGCCACTGGCCTTCTTGGCCACCTGGGCACACTGCTGGCTCATATTCAGCCGACTGTCCATCAGTACACCAAGGTCCCTTTCCATCAGGCAGCTTTCCAGCCACACCTCCCCAGGTCTGTAGGGTTGCTTGGGGTTGTTGTGACCAAAATGCAGGACCTGACACTTGGCTCTATAGAAACTCATACAGTTAACCTTGGCCATTGATCCGGTCTATCCAGGTCCCTCTGTAGTGCCCTTCTCCCCTCAGGCAGATCAACACTCCCTCCCAGCTTGGTGTCGTCTGCAAACTTACTGAGGGTGCACTCAATCCCCTCATCAAGATCATCAATGAAGATGTTAAACAGAAGTGGCCCCAGCACTGGGGGCCACGTCCCTTGGGGGACGTTGCTTGTGACTGCCTGCCAACTGGATTCAACTCCACTGACCATGACTCTTTGGGCCTGGCTATCCAGCCAGTGCTTCATCCAGCGGAGCATACACCCATCCAGAACAGGGGCAGCCAGCTTCTCCACAAGAATGTTGTGGGGGACAGTGTCAAAGGCTTTACTGAAGTCCAGGTAGACCACATCGACAGCCTGACCCTCATCCACTAAGCAGGTCACCTTGTCATAGAATGAAATCAGGTTTGTCAGACAGGATCTACCGTTCGTAAACCCATGCTGACTGGGCCTGATCCCCTGGTTGACCTTTAATTGGTCCATGATGGTTCCCAAGATTATTCATTTCATAACCTTCCTGGACACCGAGGTGAGAGCGGTAGTACTGTAGCTACCAGGATCACCTTTTCGGCCCTTTTTGAAGATGGTTGTCATGTTTGCCAGTTTCCAATCCACCGGGGCATCCCCGGTTAGCCAGGACTGCTGAAAAATGATGGAGAGTGGCTTGGCAACCACATCCTCCAACTTCCTCAGCACTCTAGGGTGCAATCCATCCAGCTCCATGGACTTGTAAGCATCCAGCTTTTGCAGCAGGTCCAAAACTATCTTGTCATGGATCATGAAGGGCTTATTCTATTCCCCATCCCTATCTACCAGCACAGGGGGCTGTGTTCCCAGGGAGTAAAAAGTCTTATTATTAAAGACTGAGGCAAAGAAGGCATTAAGTACCTCAGCCTTATCCCTATCCTTGGTGACCAGGTTGCCCTCGGCATCCAACAAGGGATGGAGATTCTCCCTAGCCTTATTTAACTTTTTGTATGTTTATCTCCATGTGAGATGTGGTATTGATCTATGGGAGTCTTTTAGAGCATCTATCATAAAAATTTCATTGATTTGTAATATCATCCATCCTTAAATCCTCAGTTTCCTGCCAATTGCAATTGTTATGGCAAAATGCACAACCAGGTTACAATTATAGCACGTATTTTAATCCATGGAAGGAGGATTCCTGCTAATGTCTAAAAGCTTTCCTTTCCAGCCTTAGTCTTACCTGAGCTGCACGATTTTTCTTTGTGATAAGGACTTAAAAATAAGTAGGCTGTACTGTTTAGAATTCAGCTGTTATGATTAAGACAGTCTCCCCCAGACAGGCCTAAACACGCTAGGATCTATCTATTCATAACAGATGTTAATTTGTGGGAGTATCTTACTTGCTCTTTTTTTAAATGTTCTCGGCAAGCTGCCTAGTGGAAATGTTGGTGTTGATTTCCAATGACTTAAGGTAAGATAAATAAGGCAGATCTTTTGTTCTGGTTAGAGGACAGGAGGAAGATGGAAGGACACAGGATGACTACAACCAGTTAAGTGACAGAATCAGAATGTTAAGGAGGATAATCTATTAATGTGAACAGGAACACAGAAGTCAAATATATACCATTTCAAGCTTGACAGCGAGTCTATGCAGAATGTGCAAACGCAGAATCCTCAATGCAAACATAAGGACAGTAGCACTTGGACTAACTGCAGTAGAAAAAAACTGTGCAAGAATCATGATTCCACAGTAGACTTACTCATGTTTCTGGTAAAATGGCATTGTATCCATGAGTTTAAAATAATTCAATTTGCTGTGGGAAACTTTATGTGAAATAGGTGACAGTGATGAAATTGAAAACTGATGGGCTGACAAAATGGTAAGTCATGAAAAACTCAAGTTTAAAAACAACATTTGGGAAAGCCTTTTCTACATACACTTCTTCTGCATCTGTGTAATTTTCTCTGATATTGTTTACTTTCTTGTAAGAAATACAAAATAGCCATTGACATTAAGAAGTCATCCTTAGACTGAGTAGTAGTATAGCTGATGTGCTAATAATTAGTCCTGTGAAGCAGTTCAGTGAAAAACTAATTACAGTTTTTGCTGTGGGCTATGGTAAGTACATCTACGCTATTTTACAATTTTCTACTCCTTTTTTTTCTTTATGCTTTGGGACACTTCAAACAGCATCAAACTGTATCTTAACTAGGTACATTCTGGGAAAGCAATGCTGAGCTCTCATGTAAGATGAGGTTTAATCATGAGTTAACTAATAACTGACACTGTCACTTTGTATGTGCAAGTATTTACTTTCTTCTGAAATATTTAATTTCTCTAAGTGATTAACAAATTATTACTCAAGTAGTTTCTCAACTTTCATTTTCATAAAGAAAGAGTCTTGGACAGGCTCTATGTCCCACATATAATGTATGTCTTTCCATATGCAAAATATAGACCACTGTTCAAGATACTATTCTAAATCAAGAATAAGATTTTTCCACTTCAGAACAGTAGATAATTAGCTTGGTTAATCCCAGTTTATGAGGAATAATTTAAATCAGGAAAAGAGAAGGCTTAGATCAATTTTTAGGAAAAGAGACCTAAATGATTCAAATTACTATATAAATATTAAATATTAATTACTATTAATTAATACTACACTTGGTCACGAGTGGTGTTCCCCAGGGGTCGGTGCTGGGGCCTGTCCTGTTTAATATCTTTATTGATGACCTGGATGAGGGCATTGAGTGCACCCTCAGTGAGTTTGCAGATGACACCAAGCTGGCTGGAAGTGTTGATCTGCCTGAGGGTAGAAAGGCCCTACAGAGGGATCTGGATAGGCTGGATAGCTGGGCTGAAGCCAATGGGATGAGATTCAACAAGACCAAATGCCAGGTCCTGCACTTTGGCCACAATAACCCCAGGCAACGCTACAGGCTTGGGGCAGAGTGGCTGGAAGACTGTGTAGAGGAAATGGACCTGGGGGTGTTGACTGACGCCAGACTGAACATGAGCCAGCAGTGTCCCCAGGTGGCCAAGAAGGCCGATGGCATCCTGGCTTGTATCAGAAATAGTGTGACCAGCAGGAACAGGGAAGTAATTATCCCCCTGTACTCAGCACTGGTGAGGCCGCACCTCAAGTACTGTGTCCAGTTTTGGGCCCCTCACTGTAAGAAAGACATCAAAGCCCTGGAGCGTGTCCAGAGGAGGGCAACAAAGCTGATGAGGGGTTTGGAGCACAGGCCTTACAAGTAGCAGCTGAGAGAGCTGGGATTGTTCAGTCTAGAGAAGAGGAGGCTCAGGGGAGACCTTATTGCTCTCTATAACTACCCGAAGGGAGGTTGTAGTGAGCTGGGGGTCAGCCTCTTCTCTTGTGTGACTAGGACTAGAGGGTGTGGCTTCAAGCTGCGCCAGGGAAGGTTCAGGCTGGATGTTAGGAAATACTACTTCTCTGAAAGGGTGGTCAGGCACTGGAATGGGCTGCCCAGAGAGGTGGTGGAGTCACTGAGCCTGGTGGTGTTCAAAGAACATTTGGAAGTTGTGTTGAGGGACATGGTTTAACGAGAACCATTGGTGAAGGGCAAATGAATGGACTGGGTGATCCAGTGGGTCTTTTCCAACCTTGGTGATTCTATGATTCTATTAATCATTTCCATTGAAGCTGAAGAAGATGTTGTGCAACCTACTTAAAAGGGGGGAAAATTTCAGGCTTCAAAAGAGAACAATTTATTAAAAAAATTAGTCTTGTACATTATCATAATATTATGTATATCATAATATTGTTATGTTTATGTAAATTATATTCATTTATTTATTTCAGAAAAGCAATATATTCAGAATGAATTCACAGGAGAAGTAGCACAGAAATCTAAACAGCGTGACTTTTTTTAATACAGCACTCCTCAATCTTCATAGAAATATTTGATTCCAATTAGATAAGGATGCAACGTGTTTAGTCGCTGGTAGAACATCTGTTTAAAAAGTCTATTACTTTATTCAGCATTACAGCATCAACATTTTTCAGCATACCTACTTATCTCTCTTTGTCTAAATTACTTTTGTGGTTTTTTTTAAGAGATGTTTTTTTTTCCAAATAATCCCAATGATATAAGTCACAAATATTTTTAAAAAGAAAAAAAAAAAACATTGAAAGTATATAGAAAGAAGAAAGTACAAAAGATTTTGTGATGATTTCTTCAGAAAAGAAAGGAAGAAAAAATTCCACCATAGTATTTTTTCATTTAGTTAAATCAAAGGCAGCAAGTCACCTTCACTGTTTGACAGTATTTTTTTCCATCTCAGGAAAAAAAAAAATGTGATAGAGAGAAATATAGAATTAAGTTCAATCTCTGAAGAACAAAGAAATCTTGTTATTTTGGAAGTTATTAAAAAAAAAATATGTACTGGGAGATATTCACAAGGTGTCTGGATGTGGCCCTGGCCAACCGATTCTTGGCAACTCTGCTGGAGCAGGATGGTTAAATAAGATGGCCACCACTGATCCCTTCTAAACTCAACCATTCAGCAGTTCTTGAAATCAGGCTCAAATGCATTTATTTGTGTAGTAAATGTTTTGGCCTCTATCACAAGTCAAAACATGGCTCATTTCTGTAGAAGTTCATATAGGTGTCATCTGTATCAATGGAGTATTAGCCTTTTTAACACTTGGCTTTCTTATGCTCAAAGAGGGGCAAAGACAGGTGAAATAATTCTTTTGAATTACTTTACACTCCATTTTGGTTGTAGACCATTTTGACAGCTATGTTAGCCCAGAAGATAATTTTCTAGGTGGCTAAAATTGTGTAGTAGGAATAATACTCAGCTGTCTGAATGCTTTTTCTTCAAGCAAGTAGGCAGATCAAGTTTATTTAATGACACATTTCTACTATCTTAACTTAAAATGTTTTAAGAGAAAATTTGTTAATGTCTCCACAATAAGAAGTCTTATTCATTGAAATACAAGTCAAGACTGACTCAATCTAGTGATCTTTAGCTTCCAGAAGATCTGTATCTTGCAAAATCTATATTCTGTATTTCTATACAGAAAAAAGAAAAAAAAACTAAAATAACAGAACCAGACAAAGTAACCCAGAACCAGAATTTATTGTTGCAAAATTCTAAGTGCTATTCCTACTTTTCCTCCAATCTTTTACTCAGTAACTAATTTATTAGTTCATTGCTAGACTATTGCTGCATTTGAATACTCCACATACATCTTATCCCTCAGTAGGGGTCATGGATAAAGAGAATTGATCATGCAGTATATTTTCCAGCATGCTGAAGAAAAGTTTTCTTTGATGTGTTACTACTTGTAAGTCCTTTCCACTATGTAGATAATCCAAATAAGTATGGATTATTCTTAAAAATGAGAGAGTTTTAATCTGATTATCCACTTCTTGCAGACCTGTAGTCTGTCATTAATACACACTTCAATTTTTATATGAAGTGTAAGTTTTTAATAATAAAAGCTAATTCACGTAGGCCTGTCAGAGAAAAAAAAAGTCAAGATAATTTATATCCTACTATGCAAAGAAAGCATGTAAAGGAAAAGTGATCTGGTCAGTGGCATACAACAAAAACATCCAGTGCTATCTCATGAGTCATACTTTCCTATACCAAATACAAAAGAAAGAGAAATCCAGCTACTTTTTCCCACAGAAATGTATTTTCTCTAGAAATGTTAATACTGTTTCTCTTCACTTCTCATTCTGACCCAAAGTCAATTCTCTCTTTATTGATCCTAGACACATTTCTCTCTATAAATATATATATCTGGAAGGCTAGTAAAAAGATATATATTTAGAAGGTTAGTAAAAAGATTCAATAGTTGATTCTAAGTATAATCTTATTTTATTTACATGCATAAACCAGACTTCCACCAAATCCATAAGATCAAGCAGCAACAAACAATTATTTTTCTTTGCTCTCGCAAATCAATATTCTTTCTTCTGTAAAACATGGCAGAACTGGAACTGTCCATCTAGTTCCACATCAATACTTACTTGGGAGCCTTCCTGTCTTGTGTGAAAGAAAACAAGCTACAGCATGGGATTTCACAGGTCAGAAAATGCCATATGGTGCATATGAACTATCATATCAGAGTTCTTCGGATATTTTCAAAGTAACTTCATGCACAAGATGACTTAGGGGAATGTCTTTATCGTTTTCCTATTAAGGAACATGAAATGAACCACGGAGCCATTTTGTATACTAAACTTTTTTAACCAAAAGTAATAGTTTGCTTGCCTACTATGGCATACTCAGAGATCAAATAAAATGAATCTGTTAGGGAGGTCTATGCATGTTTTTGTGTCACAGGTTCATCCACTGAAAGAATATTTCTGCATTAGTGCCAAGTCAGAGGGGTTATGACCATGCGTACATTAAGAGGGAAACATTTTCAAAAATGCTATTTAGACCTTTAAGAAGAGTGATGTGCTTCTCCTTGTACAGCTTGCTCCCTGATAATTTATAAAGACAAGGGAGAGAAGAGTATCTGCCCTTTCTGACAGTGTAGCACCGTCTTTTAACATTCTCATATTTCAAGTCTATTTTGTCAAGATTGTCTGCATATTATTCAGTGTGAAATGTTTTTTGCATCCTTTTCTGCTCCTTGTTAACGTACATACAAGGACAGCAGCAGCTTAGCCCCCTAGGAATCCTACAGGATTATTAGAGGATCCTAGCTATCCTCTACTCATAGAAACATCATATCAGCTGTAACATAGATCTTATCGATCTGAATTTTAAATAGAGAATAAAAGTGCTGTGGCGTAAGAGTGCTAATATAGAGCGGATGTAATTTTCAAGGTAGGATATGGACAATTTGGTACTTGCAAATAAAAATAATGTAAATAAGTATCCAGAATTTGCAAACCAAATTTTTAATCTATCACAGAAATTGTCTTTCATCTAGGGAAAAATTAAAGCCCTGATTATTTCTCATTAATAACATTTTTAGAGAAAGTGGGCAGTGACTCTGATACCAGGATGCCTGATTTGTTCATCCAAATGTTTCCCTCCCTTGCAGGGCAGCACCCCTTCCCCCCCCGCCCCGCCCCCCATCATCTTGCATGCAGAAACAACATTCACTCTTGCAGTATAGCCAAAACAGTTTTTGTTTACTGTCTTGCTCTAGATGTAGACTGGAGCAAGACCTGTCCATTATCATTACTCAGTTCATGACTACATAGCTCATTTTACCTTTCTCCATTTTCCTGGCCCTAAATTTCTTTACCTGTGTTCCTCTCTTCTTCCTCCAAAGTAAGTATATTCATTGCCTGAGTAATCTCAGCCTTCTGTCACTACCGAGGTGCTGTTGATCTTGCATGATTGTACTCCTCTACAATTAGATGAGGCATTTGGACATTTCTCGCATCAAATCACAGAATTATCTAGTTGAAAAGGTACTTCCAGAAGGCACTGATTCCTCCCCCCCTTCTCAGAATAAGCCTATTAAGTTTCCTTAGGCCAAGCCCAATCAAGTCCTGAACTCCATAAAGGCTGAAGATCCATGATCTGTTATTCATATTAAAAAAGTTTCTTAATATCTAATGGGCTTTTCATGTTCCAGTCTGCCTGTTGTGTCTTACCCCACTTTTAGAGTCAGACATCACCTCCTCTGTATTCTCCCATTGGGGAGTTGTGGGCAGCAGTAAGGACTCCCCAGAGGCTTTCTCTTCTACAGGCTGAACAAATGCATTTCTTTCAGTTTCTCCAAAACCAGCATGTTTTGAGTAGGTACATTCTATCCTTCCCGTTCTCTGACCAACCCTGCAAGAGCCAGTCCGGGGTGAGACATGGCAATACCTTGTCAGCTTCTGTCAATTCTGAACACGGGTGTCTGTCCCAGATGAAACCTGATCAGCTGAAAATGTGGTTGGATGCACAGGAAGGAGAGTATTCAGGCCTATGGTCTTTTGAGACTTGAACTTCCCATTGAAGTTAAGAAGAGAATTCTATGTGTATAAGAAAGGAAGATTAGTTACAAAACTATTTTTAAAATGGCACAGATCACATTTAAATTTATAATGTCTCTTGGAATTAAAGTATAAATATTTATGAGCTAATACTGTTAATTTCTGTGGGAAATTAAATTTTTATTTAAATATTTCTGAAGTAGGACTATTTTCTTGGATAATAGAATACAAATGATTTAGTAAGTAATACTCATTTATAACAAATATCTAACATGATAGTTTGCAAATAGTTGCTTCCTCTGCTTTTTTTTCTTGTTACTATAATCTATAATCCAGGCTGTGTACCCTAAAAAGGATAATTTGTAGTAGGATAAAGCTATTCAATTGATAAGCCAAGCCTTTAAATTATTGGAAATACTAGAGCAATTTTTTTTGCCTGAGCAAATCAAGTTTCATCCCACAAGGGGTCTGCCTTCTTAGATACACAACAGAATTAAAGGAGATATTTTCAAAACCTGATTTAGTTTGTTAAACTGCTGCCTTCCACATCTTAATTGCCATGGGACCTAAGAAGGACACTGAAGTTGATAGCATAATAATTTCTTATTTTTTTCTTTTTTCTGAATTATTTTTCTTCTTACAGAAGAAATTTTCAGAGACTTAAGACCTAGTATCATCAGTTTACAACTGATTAAATACTAGTTGATTACCACTTAATGATTGTTAGAAATTAGTTAATAATTTATTAATCTTTGTTCATGGATGATACCATTAAAATATGTATAACCAAAAAGTTTACATCCACCAATATGGGGAACTGGTTTGACATTAGAGGATAAAATGTAATTTACTTCAAGTCTTGCTAGTTAACATGCTTGTGATGCATACATTATATGTGCTTGACAAAACTTCAGTACAAAGCAGCAGTTTTGTACTGTAGTCAAAGCTTCCAAAATTTCTGTTTTAGGCTTCTCCTCTTCTGTGTAAGTAAACTGAGAGAGGAGAATCAGATGTAAAAGTGAACAGTCAATATTTCAATAGTGATTTTTTTTTTTTTAGTTAATTAATGTAAGTAGGATATAAGCTTGCCCACATACACTGATAAACACGTTTTCCCAGAAGACAGTGAAAAACAAACAAAAACAGGTAAAAAAGGAATCTCCCAGTTCTGGAAAACCTTGTCTGTTTTATAATTTTTGATAGGAATTTTCATCTATAGGAACTTCTCTTTTTACAACTTCACTTTTTACAGATAAATCCAGGAAAATTTTGCTAGTCAGATACAACAGGTCATGAAGAAGAGTGAGATATCCATTTTTTTTCAAAAACCCAGTACGACTGAGATGAATTTGAACATGAACATAGTGGTTCAGAAAGTGGCATTGTACCCCCTGCTGACATTAAATGTTGGTGTGGTGTCCTGGGACAGGGACACCTGTTTCTAACAGAGTTTGCTTTCCTCTTCACTATTGCATATAACAAAGAAATGAAAAACAAAACTGTATATCAACATTTTGCTTCTCATCTACTGATGTGAGTCAAGTATTATCCTATTATAACTCATTATCTTTCAGGCCTTTTCCTTTTATGCTTAGAGTACGTAAAATCAATTCCACTTACGTTAAAAAAATACAGGCAGAAGAATTTCAACTTGAATGAATATATATATATTTCTGTGTGTAAGTAATGTGTGCGTATATATACGCACGCACACACACACACACACACACACATATATATATATATTTTGTTTTTTCCTGGTCAGGAATATGTGATATTGTGCTGTGTTCATTTTGTCCACAGATATCCTCTTTAATGAGTTTGATACATATCTCATCTCACCTCTGTAAACTAATTTGCTATTGCTTTGCTGAATAAATGAAAGAATATTTACAGTTTTCAGTAGTGTTCAGAAAGGGAAGTAATTCACTTTCTATCTGTAATGCAATAAGTGAAAAGATGTAAAATAACAGATGTCAGTGCAGATTGAATTTATTTTTTCCAATATGCTTTTAAATGAATGAATGTGAAACTGTTAATACTTGTTGTATCTCAGAAAGTTGGTTATATTTACATGATTTTGACGTCTGTTTTAATGCTAGAACTGCAGTCACATATGTGGGAGGTAAATGATGTTTGGCAGTTTCCCAAGTGAGCCTAGTTGCTATGAGCTTGTCATTTAGGACGACAGATATCTTTTCTTTCCCATTTATTTAGTGATTTCATTAATCAGATCTCTTTTTTCCCACAGTTAAATACTGAATGCAGCATTTCTACTTGCATTAGAGCTTGATAGTCAGGTAAATTTTCCAGCAATGCTATATAAATAAAGGAGGAACAATATGTTTTTACTGGAAGAAAGACATTCAAGTTTCTCAAAGCAGTCTTGCATTGTTAAATACAGACACATTTTCTCTTTGATACAGATAAAGAAATAGATGCTGGTGAAATGCATGAAGCCAATTTGAAAATCTGATAAAATGAGATCCACTAATCACCCTGCAGAGGTTACAGTCAGAAAAAGCAACATTGTAAAGAGTGACATCCTATTACTCTTTATCTATATCCTGAATACTGCGAAGTCAAATATACTTAATTTAATGCCAGTTGCATTTTTTTCCAAAGAAGCTGAGCTGAACTGCAGTTTTCTTCCTCCAACATCCAAATTGTCAGCTTACTTCTGTCTGCAGAATCCTCATTAGTAAGGGGAGCAGAGAGAAAGTACAGCTTGCTTTTTTCAAATCCCAGATGGAGTTTGTAAATCTGACAAGTGTGGAAAAGAAACGAGTGGGAAAGAAAAAAATTTCATACTTTCAAAAAAAGAGAAAAATCTGTCTAAAGTCTTGAAAAAATGAATACTGGAAAAAGCAGAACTGTATATTATAGCTTTCCTGAGTGCAGCAACATTTGAGAATATAATCATACAAGAATAGTTTTAACACCCAAATAATCTGCAACTATAGAATCACAGAACCATGAAATCATTAAGGTTGGGAAAGACCACTAAAAACATCTAGTCCAACTGCCAACTCATCACCACAATGAAAGCATGTCCCTCACTGCCACATCTATACATTTTTTCAACACTTCTAGGGATGGTGACTCCACTGCTTCCCTGGATAGACAGTTCAATACCTCACTACTATTTCTGTGAAGAATTTTTTCCTGATAATCAATCTGAACCTCTCTTGGCACAGCATAAGGCCATTACCTCTTGTTTTATTGCTAGTTACCTGGGAGAAGAGGCCAACCTCCACCTCACTACTACCTCCTTTCAAGGAGCTTTAGAGAGCTATAATATCTCCCAGGAGCCTCCTCATCTCCAGACAAAAAAAAGTACCAGTTCCTTCAGCCACTCCTCATGAGAATTATGCTTCAGACCCTTCACTATCCTTGTTGCCCTTCTCTGGATATCTTTCTTGTAGTGAGGGGCCCAAAACTGAACACAGTACTCAAGGCTCAGTCTTAACAGTGCTGAGTACGAGGGGACAACCACTTCCTTATTCCTGTTGGCAACATTATTTTTGTCCTTCTTGGCCACCTAGGCGCACTTCTGGCTCACGTTCAGCCTGCTGTTGATCAGCATCCTTTTCCCAGGCATGCATTGGTGTGTTATCAGCGTTATTGTCATACTAAATTCAAAATACAGCATTACACTAGCTAAAAAGAAGAAGATTAACTCTATTCCAGGTAAACCAAGACACTGGGTCTCTTTCTGAGCCTGCAAGCATGAAGCCATGATTTTCCAGATTTGGGTAGTCGATTAAACTGCACAGGTATCAAACTAGATAGCCCTCCATCTTGAGGTTGGTAGTTATCTGCTTGCTTGCCTTACATCTGACTGTGTTACTTATCTTGAAATTAATCAGACATATAGTTTGTATAAATAATACTTCTTGCCCATGGTCATTTGCACTGGAAGCAATAGAAAGGAAACCATGTTTCAAGCTGAAAAGCCAAGTATTATACTACAAGTCACTCCATTTCAGTATTTCTCAAATGTACTCGAAAAGCAAAAGGTAAGGACATATCATGATAAAAAAAAAAATGAATGTATGAGATTGAAATACATAAGACAAGTGAAAATCAAATTCCCTTTAATAGTCTGTGAACATATATAGATATATATCTGCTTTATCTCTGCAAACCCAAGCTAAACAGATAAACTGTACTGGTGGCAACAGCAAGTGGGGATAAATCCGATACAAAATGTGAAATAAAGAAAACTAATCCCTCTGGGATTAGCGGAAGTGTTACTGACTATAGGTATATCCAGGTGCTTAACTTTCAGAACACGAGTAATTATTTTGACTTTACTGGTATTATTGTTATGTTTCAGATAAAGGTTATCCACTAATAAGGCTTCTGAAGCCTCAGGGTTTAAAATAGTGCCTTGGCATGCTCTGTAAACAGCAACAGTCTGAGGTCTGGTGAGAAGAGCTTTATTTATTTATTTATTTATTTATTTATTTATTTATTTATTTATTCACTGGTTGTGGAATGCACAACTTTTCTTCAGAGTTTTAGCCAGTTTTTAAGGCATAAATGGGCTTGAAGAGGAAGAAATACCTTCCTCAGAAGCATCAAGATTGATTGTAAAGATGATGAAAAGCAGGTTGCTGGTGTATCTTCTACTATTAGGGTGGAGGTGAGTCTTTCTTAGATGAAGTTAAGGCACTCAGTAAATTCAGAACAGGAAAGAAAAATCAATGTTGATGTTATTCTGCCTTCTGTAGTTTAGAGGTAGGTCTACCTCCCAGAATCACAAAAAAATTCACCTGCAGTCGGCAATTAATGGGATATAAACGAATTATTCACTCCGTCTTTTTTCTTTTCCTCCAGCTTTATTTAACCTTTCACTGGTTGAGCATGCATTTATTACAAAGAATGAGCAAGTATTTTGTGTCCTTTCACATATAGGGGTTTGTGGAGTTTTTTGGAGCAGCTGTGGAACTCTGAAAAAAAATTTGGTACCTTACAAAAGTAAGGAGCCATTAGTGCATCACTGTAAGAAGATAGATTACATCACTCATGTACTTCCTTCTATCTTATTTGGGAATAACTGGAGTGAAATCTCTGATGAGTCATTAATTTAAATATGTCTGGATTAAATTTTAGTTTGATTTATAGGAATTTTCCTATTAATTTACTTGTATATTTGTAAATATACACAATGCATTTATGAGTATTTTAATATAAACATACACATGTATGTATATAAGTATTATAGAGTAATATTTACTGTATATAAGGATGGAATATATAGCATATATATAGTGCGTGTATGTATGCAAATGCACAAATATAAATACTTCCATGTCATAAGACAGACTTCAGTGTCTAAGCTCCAGCAGATCATTAACAAACACATGATAATTAAGATAAATAACTGTGTTAAGCTCTCCATTATTTATGGCATTTGAATGCAACTCACAGAAATTCTTTCATATCACTTATTACTGCAACCCTGTCCTTCACAGACTGGCATATCGAAAAAGTAAATCAGTTTAACTAAAAGGAAATTAAATATGCTTATATTGAACTAAACAAGTTTACAGAATTATTTCAAGATAATAAGACAGAAAACTTACTGTTAGCCTGTCACTATTACAGTATTGAACTGGAATTGCTTTTCAAAAATTTTACCATTTTATTGTTTTATGTAATATTGGTCCATAATGTATGAGTATTATATTTTCTTCTTAAGAGTTTTCTTACAGCGTGTTTCACTTGAGTTTTCATGCAGGAGCCAAATGTTTCTGTATTTGGAATACCAAAATTGAAGGGGAAATTTGAAACACAAGGAATGTTACATGGAGCCAGGACAAATGTCTATTTAATCCTGGCAACGGCTGGTAGCAAATGCATAAGGAAAGAGTATAAGACCTCAGGCATTTTTTTGATACTTCCCCTTCTTGATTCTGACAGAACAGGTGAGCTGGGGGTTTAAAAGTAAAAATTATTTCTTAGTATCTACAAGTGCAATCATCTTGCAAAAATTTTATTCTCCTACTGTTTTTTAAATAGATGAAAAAGATTTGTGATTATTTTTTACTCCTCAATGTTTTTCTTTAAGTATTAGAGACTGAATCAAGACAACTGTGTTTTTCCCTAAAAAGTGTCCCCTGCAGCTGTGAGTTCATAACTGGTGAAAGCACCTAGGAAAACTGATATGTAAAAACCTATTTCTATAGTCGGATATTGGCTCTTGGCAAAGCTTCAAAATTCAGATACAATTTTTTTTTCTGACCACAGAAAGCCTGCTTCTGGCTCAAAGAAGAGCAAGCACTTTCAAGGGAAGCAAGACTCAAGATTTTGGTCTTAGTGGAATGAGAACTTTTACAGGCAAAATGTCTTTAGCCCATGTTCAGGAAGAACTCTGAGCCCATCGTATTCACAGAGAAATATTGAATTCTTAGATATCCTCTGGGGAAAAAATATAAAATCTGTGAAAATATGGATCCTGCCTCTGACACTGGAAAGCATGACGCTAATGTGTTTAGAAACTGTGGAAAAATCTTGGGGACTTATTATGCTGTGTTAAATACAAATTCCTCAGATTATTACGTGTATGGGGTTTTCTTTTTTTTTTTGCAGCAGTTGGATAGAGAAAACAATTTTTTAAGGTAGCTCTTCATACCTTGTTGTCTTCAAAGTGTGCAGAAGGAAAAGGAGATTTTCCTGGTTAACTCAAAGAATTCTAATTTCTATTCTCATTTTGCATCTTTTTCTTACTGTAATCTCTTAAGAAACAGTGATACTATGTATTCTTGCAGAGTCCCCACATGGAAATTTATAAGCAGCATGCTTCTAAATTTTTAGGTTTAATACACCATTGAAATGAAAAATGTCCTTATTGACTGTTGAAATTGCAGCCTATGTAGCCATGGTAAAATGTCTTTCATAAAACTGGAGTCTAAAGACACTGTATTTGGACACAAAGTGTATATTATACATAGGTAGTAAGAACTAACAGAATTACACTAGTTTTTTTTTCCAACAAAAAAAAAATATGTTCTAAAAATAAGCTTAAAATATTACTTGGGCAGCCTCTGAAGGAACTTGGCTTTATGTTAGTCATCAAATACTGTGAGATAATTATAGCACCATAGCACACTGGTGTGATAAACAGTGGTTATCCCTGCTGAAGTAAAGGCAATGGCTTGTTAGATGTCTTGAGAGGCTACAGCTTGATTGTCAGAGTAAGAAAATCACATCAGATTTCTTTATATATTACAATGGCATAATAACTATAATCCTTTTTAATATATTAGGTATCTTGGACCTAAATGTATTTCACTTTTTTAAGCTTTAATTTTCTTGATAAGGATGCTATGCTGTTTTGTAGCACTAAGATTAAGTTTGTTTTAGTCAAATCAGTAATTGTCTTACACTACTGGGCCAAAAGCCCAGACATTTCTGTAGTATCCTTCATGTATTCTCCAAGATGTTGGGCATTGTCATGGTTTTGTAATTTTGCTATTGGTATTCCACATCACAACATCATGTACAGCACAGGTAATTAAAGGATTAATACTCCAGTTCTGTGGACTGACAATGTTCCAGATACTTGCTTCTCAAAAGAGATGAAGAACTACATATCCCAGGAGACCTCATGATCAGAGAAGAAAGATATGTCACAGAAGTCACGGAATCTGGCTCTTTTGGCTCTCTCTCTGGCAGTCAGGCAGAGTGGTGGGTGTGCTTCCAATCCATGCACCCTCATTCAAGTAGGCCTTCTGGTTTTGGAAGGTTTCTCTCTATTATTTCATTTGATTTATTACCCTTAATTTCAATAAGATTGTATTATATTTTGTTATCTTGCATTCCGATATCATAGTTAGTAAAATAAGTTTTCCTCCTTAGATTGTTGCTGTTGCTCCATTCTTTTTCCCTCCCTGAACCCAGCTGCTGTTCCCCTACCCCTTTCCCTTTTCCCTTCCCATTTCTGGGAGCCAGGGGGCCCACGGGCCTACTGCCCCTCTGTCATGGGCATAGATTGATCTAGATTGACCTAGATAACTCTGTTACAGGCATAGTGGAACCTGACACATGGGGAGGTATTTAACATTCAAAAAGAACCCTGGGTAACATGGAAATCTGGAAAAAAAACGTATAACAATAGGCAAATTCTCTTTATCCAGGGGCTTTCCTGCAGGGATGAGGAGCCAGCTGACAAAATCTGTCTTCACTGTGCTATGCAGACTCACCCAGTATTTCAAAATCAAATGTGTTCTGGAAAAAAAAAAAAAAAATCGGAAATTTACAAAGTTCTCAGACTACTTATTTTGAGCTGTCTTAATGTAATATTATGCACTATGGCAGTGTATTCCTTGTTATTTTGTAGATAAACCTTTACTATCATGAGCACTTGCATCCGTACTTTTGCAGAGAAGAATATTAAAGATGTCCAGATAAAAGACACCAGTTGAAAAAATTTCTTTTGGATTTGGCTACTGGCTGTAAACTGTAGGGGTGATATTTTTGAAATCTTATGTATTTATGAAAAGTTTTGGTTGAACAACAAAATATATTTTTTCAAATCTTAGAAATATTTTTCACTGCTACACAAAGAAAACTTTTACTTCATTAAAGGAAAATTAATTGAAGCGTTCCTAAGTGAGGAAGACTTAGATTCAAAGATAAGTAATCTCACTGTAACTGGCTAGCTACAAGTACCCAGTGAAGTCAAAGTGCACCATTCAGAGCAAGGCCAGTACACCTTGCAGAAAATTTATCACTGACATTGTTGATGAACTAGACAAATGGAATTTAGCTGCAGTGATATGCTTACTCACTTAATACTAACTTTTAAAATTAGAATTTGGATATTAGCAAGAGCATATTATTTTGTGACTTTTTCTTCCTCAACTGTTCTTTCTAGTTTAGGAGTTTTTTTACCTGACTACTTTCTTCTACTCCCCTTGGTGGGAACCAAACATTAATAGACAAGAGTTGCGTAGCAGAGACAGTTTTTACCTAAGGTGGGATGGCAGGGCTGCCTTTAAATGCAAAAGCTAATACAGCAAATATCTAAAACTTTTTTTTACTAAGACAAGATGACGTCAATGAATGATGATTTTACACAGCTTATCTAAACACTGAAGTACATATAGGTGACATTTTACCTTAACTCTTTGCCAGAGCTATGCAGGCTGTAAATAGCAAAGTAGTGAAACAAAATACATTATAACAATGTGTCAGGGGACAATGAAATCATTTAAAAATGGAATAGAAATGAATTGCATGAGCAATATCTTCTGGCATGCTCTCATCTTCTGCACAGGCTCTCAGTTATTCTATAAAATAGTTTAAGACTTGAAAGTAGAATGCCTGTCTAATTCATTGCAAGAAATATTTATAATTAACATTAATAATGTTATGAACGAAAGTTAGTTTGATGTTGTTATTATTACTCAGAGAATGAAAACTTCTCAGAATGAATTGCACTTTCAAATCAATCTTCAAAAATTCAGAGGAACAATATTCAAGTACCTGAAATTTTCTAAGCCTTCTCAGGAAATTACCAGCACTGGATATTATGGAGGCAGTGTAGTAAAACCCAATTACTTAGCTGAAGTAAAAGATCTTTTTGCAAGCCTCAGGTCTAATAATTTTTAAAACACCTTTCCAATACATAGGTTCAAATTCTTCAAGTTCTGTATTGTAAATAATTTGCTTTTTTTTTTAATTTTTACCTTTAAATTTTTTATGTCCGTTTATATTAGAGCTACTGAATTCACATTTTCAGCATCAAAAGAAAACTTATGTTTCTATCAATTGTAGTATTTGATAAGTGATTTCAGGTCTAAAATAACAGGTTCTATTAGACTTCAAATTTGAAAGAAATAAACTAGACACCTATTGCTTTATTTTTCTGCTCGTAGCTGCTGATTTTGACAAACATCATTTAACTAGTTCCCTCAGGGAATGGTGCCATCAATCAGCTAATAATGGGTACAAAATTATCTATTCTATTCATGATCTGAAAACACAAACATTTCATCTAGCTGCTTTTTAAATGCTTAAAGGAGCTGTGTGCTACACTATGTACAGGTTGAAATTTGATTTTTTTTTTAATAAAAAATGAAACTTTAAAGTTATTAAGTACAACTTAAAAAGTTATTAAGCTTGCTACTGTACTCAGTCAGGTACCTTTAAGAGTCTGAAACATTTTCAGTGCATGAGCTGACTGAACTCGATGGTTCTCTTAACTAAGGATCAAGCCCTGTTTCTCCTGACAGACTATGTGGGTCAAAAAGAGATAATGTGGCTGGAAAATATACAATTTTCAAAAATTTATTTTCAGTGCTTCCTCTAACGTGTAGCTTATCTTCAGTTCTCTATCTAAACTGTATTTACATCATATCCTCCTCATCATTATTATCAAGATGCTTCAAATATAATCTTTAACTAGAGAAAATGTTTCTTGTGCAGTTTATATTTTAAATATGAAACAACATAATGGTTTCTGCTTTAAAGAATATCAAGGCCTACCATCAATGAAATGATGAAAAATAAATTACTTGGCTTTCTGGGAGAAGAAAAATTCACAAAAACAATTGGAATTTATTTCATTCAGAGCAAGAAGTTGAATTGAATAAGAAAGCTGTTTCTAAGAAAGGAACGTAATTGTATTTGTACACAGCCAATAAAATAATCCCCAAGTGCTTTGTTCAACTATTGTAGTAAATTATCCATTTCTGTCTGATTTTAATCCACTTTACCATAAAAACCTACAACTGTATGCATTTTAAAGTAAATATTAGGAAAGAATATTTCTAATGTTCTAAACTCCTTATATCTCATACTCATCCCAGTGACCTTTAGCACTGTTCTCCACACAGCAATGATACTAACTACTTAGAGATGATAAGTAGAAAGGCATGTCATGCAAATTATAGATAATTTTCTGTTGCATTCCCTGTACTGTATTAGAAATCACAGCAGGATGTCTGTGGTCAAGTCATACATGTTGTCAGGCCAGGCAGCATGTGGCGTCATGGCCATATGCTGTGCACTCCCCTAGTAATCATAACCATTACACATAGATCTTATCTGCTGCTCAAAAGAAGCCTGCAATTAGTGGCTAAGCCAATCAGACCTAATAAAATGCTAAGTCCTTCCAGTCCTACAAGCAAGCAATAAGAACTAAGCAAGAAATTTTATAACTCCTAATGCTGCTAAACCCACATTATTTATTTATTCTTATTTAAACACTGTAATTTTTAGCTGGGGATGAATTAAGGAAGACTTGAGTTTGAAGCTAAGGATATTATTTTTAATCTAAACAGAAAATGAATAAACATCAGAAGATAACCGTGAAGAAACTTCTCTTCTTGCAAATATTAGTGATATCTATCAATTCTGTGTAGCAAGTTATAGCAAATTTGTTTTTGTTAAACACCACTTGTTAATATTGAGTACTTCCAGAAGAAAATAGCATTCAACAAGGATGACAAAAATCGTAGTTTTATGTTAGAAACTTATTTCTACATTTTAAGAAATACAGGTGGAATCCTGTCAATATACTTTCTTACCTATGCATGCACTCTTTCATCGTTAGACAAAGCAATGTTGCTTATTCTGTTCTGAAGCAAAAGTTAAAACAGAGCTACAGTCCTTCAAACAGCATACTGGGGATATACTGTAGTTCTATATCAGCTCATCACAAGATGACTGGGTTCTGTCTTTGTCCACCCCACGTTGTCACCCTCTTCTGTTGTCCAGCTCCCAACTTCTAACTGCTCCATGCTGTCTGCTTGCCCACGAGGTGACTGCAATGCCTCTAAGGCCTGTCCCTGCCACCCACTTTGTCACTTGACTCACTCTATTACTTCTAATCACAGGCTTGGATTTGCCGAGTGGAGTTTTCTGATCTGAGGGCCATGACAACTAGCAAATGTAGCACTGCAGCCTGAAAAAACCAAATGCCCAAGACAAAGCTCCTGTTCCCAGGCAGTTCATTGTATCGTGTACTGTCTTATGACATCACCATCTTGCATCTGTCAAGTACTTTAATTGGCTAATGACTTTAGCTGTACACTTGAACACCATCACTTGTTCACAGCAGTATTTATTCAGAATATGTTACCTATCTATAAATATTATGTTTGAGTATTTCCAGCCTGCTCAGTTTCCCACATAGTACTACAGTATGTCTTGTACAGCCTTCTTTCAGACCTCTGATGGACTACAGACATCTTGCTCATGACTCTTTCATCGAGCTATTCATCAGTGACAGTCTTAGGCATTCCAGTGGCTCAGCTGCACAGCTGTAATAGATTTCCTGCTTCCAGGCCTGCATGACATTTCATTATCCTAAATTTAGAGGTAATATTTCAGGGAAGTAGTTTATTATCTGAAATTTAATTTTAAGAATATTTCTTATCTTGGGCACAAACCATTTCAACAGCCTCATTTGCTCCTAGAGCAAAGGCTAAGATTTATGAGTCTTGGAGAACCAGATAACCACCAGGATGTAATATTTCTATTTCCCTGGAATTTCAGAGTCTAGACCTCCCTTCTGATCCCACAGTGCAGCGTCTGAGGCATGGACTCACATGTGAATGATCCAAACCATTTATTGCAGGTTCTAACATGCCTTATATACATCTCCAAGATCCCGTCTGTAACTTTCCATACCTCTGCACCCCTACCCCCCCCCCCCCCCCCCCATCCCCCACCAAATGTCAACATAACACTTAACAGGTCTCGTTTGTGTCTAGGCACTAAGTGCCCACACAAGTGGTCATCCAGTCAGAGCTACAAGTTGCTTCTATTCACTGGCTTCTTCTCCAGTCAGGGTCGTCATCACGCAGAGATTATGCTCCTCACTTAGACTTCTTTTGTCTCCTGGAGACAGCCTTTGTTATCAGTGTCTTCTTCCACACCCTGTCATACTTGTTGTCTTGAACCCCTGCACCACAGAACCACAGATTGTACAGAGAAGCTCAGCTTTTCTGTCTGAGATTTCAAGTCTGTAAGTTCTCATGGCTCTGAAGGGACGTGCTTTAGTAGAATTACTTAGAGTGGTTGAAGGCAGCATCACTTGCCAGGTTTAAGCTCTGTCTCCTGGCTAGAGACTGCTGCAAGGGGAGTTTAGGACAGAAGTGAGGTTAATTTGTACCAAAGTTGCATACTTCGTGTAGGAGAGGCACAAATTTGTGTAGGATTTGTGTAGGAGAGGCAGAAAGGCATGACCATGAAGACAGTAAGCTCTCTGAAACAGTCTGGCATAGTGCTATGGGCATTAAGCTCTCAAAGTATTAATTTACATCTACTAGATATCTCTTGTCAGAACCCTAAGGCACTCAAGCAATTTTGTACGGTTATTGTGAGATCTTTTGGGGGGTTGTTTAATGATACTTATGTGTGAAAAAGTACTTACTTGCCTATACCTGTATAGCATGAAGGCTGAAGCCTGCTGGACTAATTTGCTGCATTAATCTAACTAATACATTTATCCTCATGTAGAAGCAGAACAATGGCTGAGTATGAGCATGACACTCAGTCCAGCAAGGCCCAAGGACATTTAAGAAAGCATTTTAGAAGGACAGTACATATCACTGTAAATGCTTAAACATAACCTGAAGTCTGTCAACATAATTTAGACATAATTTATCATTACTAGCAGCAATTAACTTACTGAAAGTAAACACCATCAGACTAAAAGATGATGGTAGCAAAAATGAGACATATTTGAAAGTCCGGAGTACCTGCAAAAAAAAAAAAAAAAAAAAAAAAAAAAGCTAGAGTTCAACTTTCTACTTTGAAACACATTATCTGCACAGAACCTACAGGGAAAAGAGAATAACCACCAGAAAACAGTAGAGGAAGTAAAAGAAGGGTAAATATATAAAGATTTAAGGGCTGGTAGGGGTCATTTTGATTGTGCCCAAACGTGCATTCATCTTTCTTCTTCTTGGTTTCTGGAAGCAATAATTCAATTATCTTCTGTGTTACTGATCTGTGTGGCTGTGGAGACATCACAAAGTTCAGAAGACTCAATATTTAGACAGTAGATAAAAACATACATCTGTCCAATCCCAAATTATCCTTCTAAAAAGAACAGTCATGGGCTCTTTGAAGGACTTAACACTACAACAGTCTGACTGTCCTTGCTACCACCTGACATTGTTAGTGGCATTGCCTCTCAGGGTTGTGGCCTGTGTTCCCTACGTCTGGTTCCCATGTCTGGGAACCTGGGCACAAGTCCAAGAATGCTGGAGATATTTAACTTCAATGGGCAACAAGGATCACACTAGAAAGGAAGCTGTTCTTTTGGAAAAAATATCTTCAAAAGATAGAGAAATGGGAAGGACGTTGGAAGCTGAAAATCTTTGCATGTATGATGGGAGGCACTAAAGTATTTGTGGGAGGCTGTTGCCTTCAACAAAAGTTGATCAGCCTGTTTCCACGACAGCTGTGCAAAAATCCATTGGAATTAAGGTGAGTCACTTGGTGGAGTTGAGAGCACATTTCATGAGCAGCCTGCAGGAGCAGCAGTATGATAGGCAGTAATTGGCTGAGAAACTGAGGCTACTGGGAACAACTATCACTACGTCACACCCGTAACTAGCAGACAGAATGGTGGGAACAAAATGCACACACAGCAACCCACCAACCTACAGTGCAATGTCAGTAACTAACAGAAACTGATTACAGTTCCTGTTAACAATCATACAACAATGCAAAGTTGTAAACATCACTAACTATGGTACAAAAAAATATTTAGTATGTTCAGAGTGTTTGTTTTCATCCGAAGTCAACGTCGTTAAGTGTGGCCACAGCGACCAGAAGTGAGACATGGAGACTGGACACCTCGAGTCAGGAGCAGAGTACAGGGGCAACATTTGTTTCCAGTTGCACTCTTTATGTGTGGTGCTCTGTTACAATTTAGCTGAGGTCAGATGCTCAGCAGAACGCAGTAGTTGTGCCTTTCAGGAAGTCCCCGCTTCAAGCAGTAGCTCTTGCTCTCCCGGTTGAAGGTTCTCATCGCTGCTGTAGTGCTGTTCTATCTTTGGGCCATTTAGAAAAGCTGGAGCCACTCCTACACGGCTGCTGTTCTTTGACAAGCCGCGAACACATTTCAGTTCTTCTCGGCAAACTGAAGGGCTGCTTTATAAACGTGCTCCACCCCAGAGCCCTGTCTGTTTCAACTCCCTCAGCCCTGGCTGGGGCCCTGAAGCCGCCTCGGGACGCTCGCTGCCCGGGGTTCCTTTGTTCCCTCCCCTCCAGCGATCCAGAACTCCCGGCCCAGCGCTTCGCTTTCCCCTACTTCCCAAACCAGCGCCCAGCCGGGGACCGCCACCGCGCCCGGTTTGCGGGCGGCCCGGGACGGCGGCGGGGGCGGGCGGAGCGGATTGGCGCAACGGACGCACGTGGGGCCGCCCTCACGCCTCAGCGCTGGCAGCGCGGCGGCCGCCGCCGCGGGGGCTCCGTGCGGAGCGGCGCGGGGTACAGTGCGGTACTGCTCGGCGCTCGCTGAGCTCACCGCCGGACGCTCAGCAGCACCCGTGCTACTGCAACGAGGAGGGGAGAGAGATCCCGCCGGCAGGAAGGTGAGCGGAAGGCGACGGCAGTCCGCGGGCCACGGTGGCTGCTGGGGGGGTGGAGGGGCTCAGCCGCACGCCGTGTGCGGTGCGGGGGCTGAGCCGCAGCCGAGCTGCTGGGGCTGGGAAGTCCGCCAGAGGAACTGTGGGGAAGTGGGCTGCGAGTTAACGATTAACTCCGCGCCGGTACCGCATCTCGCACCGTGCCGGAGCGCGGAGCCCGGCGGCGAGGGGCGGGTGCGAGTCTGGCAGTGCTGTTACGGGCGGGGTGCTGTTGCCCTGCCCGGCGGTAGGTTTCTCGCCGGCACCGACCCGCGCCCGCACGCATCTCCGTCATTCCTGTTGGTGAGACTTTTGGAATACTGAAGAGTAGCAGAACGCCGGCTAGGGAATGTTAAGTGTTTCTTCTGGTCTTCTTCAGCCTAACGCATTGGGAATAACCCTTATAGTCCGGGGAAGCCGCCATCGCTACCTTCCCTGCTTTCTGTTACAGCCAGCTTTGGTAATGGAAAGTAAAACTTCGGTTTTCTGGCTTCTTTCTCCTGTTGGGTGGCACCGATACTGGTGGAGCCTGAAGTTCAAGGGAGTATTTACCATAATTTAGAGAAGCGTGCCGTTCTTCTATCACGTCATTTTGCCCTCTGTCAGACAACCAGAGGAGTTTATGTTGGGTGAATTCCTTTCCTTGTAAAAGCTCTCTGTCTTTCTGTAAGTGCAGGCTTTTAGTGTGTCTTCAGCTTGGCTGTTTCCCTTTTATGAATCAGAAATATCTTCTCATTGCTTAAGCGGCATCCACAGTCCCATGACGTTCCTTTTAGGAGTCAAGAATTCTCACTCATATGGTGGGAATCATCTGGCATCCCTTTGTGTTTGACATTAGTGACGGCAGGACTGTGTCCTTTGTTGTGAAATACTGGAAGATGGTAACGCGGAACCCTGGTTCTCCTACCGTTGCCTCAGCTACTCAAAGCTGCAGCATCTGACTAAAGGAGGGATCTTGGTGTCCTGCTGCCTCCCTCCCAAAAGAGGGGTGAACAGAGACTAGTGAAGCAGAACCTTGCTGGCACTTTAGAAGTCATGTTTTATTGTTATTTTTTCCATATCTCTGATTTCCAAGCACCTATTAACTCTTTAATTTTTCTGTAAGCATAGTTGGTGGTTTTAAAGAGTCCTTAAGGGATCCCAAGCATAGTGGGTTCTGAAGGAACTTACAAGAAATAAATAGCTGGGATAGTTTGAGGGTGAATAACTGTGATGATCAGTTTTGGGGTTTTTTGTTTGTTTGTTTTTGTTTTTTCCCTACCTTCCCTGTGAAATGCAATTTTACAGCTCCTTGCCCCTAGGAGACATGATTCTCCCTTGGGGCTGGTGATAATCGACCTGGTAAATTACAAGAGAGAAGATCTCTTTCAGCAAAGTGTTTTAGAGCCCTTTCACCTGGGGGGTTGTTGTTAGCTGTAGTCATCCCACGCTAATTTCCCTTCTGCACATTCTTGATTCATATTAAAAATAAGCTTTAAAAGTTGTAGCAGTAGCTTATATAGAGGAAAACAAAGATGTTTTCTGAGCAGGGTTAAAACACTGTTTTAAGAGTTAGCCCAAACCTCTTTGTTGCAATTGCTTCCCCATCTGAGGGAATTGCTGGGTGAAAAAAATCTGTGAGGGTCTGTGCTATGCAAAGTAGGAGATCTTTTAGCCCTGAGTGTTTGCTTTGGGAACAGAGGTTGTTATAACTCTCACACCAGTAATTTCACATCTCCATTTGATTTATCTTCACATTCCTGAGTGTACCCTCTATACGCAGTCTGGATCTGAACACCTTGAGTTAGGGAAGCATGACAAGAATGCAGTTGTATGTGCACAGAGAGAAGGCTCTAGGATAAATATATATGTTTTTTTCTTCCAAGTGTGGAGTCAGATATTTCCTTTTTGTGCATGTGTGACTTTTTAGAATGTAAGGATGATATGAAAATCAGCTAACTGTAAAATACTCAGTATGAAGTTTTGTTCCCTCCCAACTGTGTTTCTCTTGCTTAAGTTATTTGTACTGGAAGCTTACTTATTAAATAGGAAGAGTTCCTCAACAGATACTTTTTGTGTTTGTACTATTGTTAATGGATTAGAGTGGAAATTTTAGATATACCTTTTTTTTTTTTCAAAAATGTGTAGTTTTTAAACCATATGGAACATAGACGTGTTCTGTTTCTGTAATATGAATGGAAACCAATAAATACTGACTCTAGAGAGCAGTAACCATAGGTCTGTTTTGGGAGGAGATAAGCTGTCTGAATAGTGGTGCATTTGTTCTCCATTTCTCTTTTCTTCCTCTGTAGCTTAATGACCTTTTCAGCATACAGCTGGTAAGTTGGCATTGCCAAGGTTCTGCAAAAGTGTTTTAATCACAGTTTTGGAAGACAGTGTATCTGGATAATGTGATGATTGACAACAAATTAATTTCTCCTGTTTTTAACCAAACAGAAACGCTCTAGTTAATGTGTATACAGAGACAAATCAAGTCCTTGAAGAGAACACTTAATTTTCTCAGTCCTTGATTGGCAGTCAGAGGATTTGAAAAATGTTTGAACTTGTACTGTAGCCAGACATGCCAGCACATTCATTAATACACTTTTGCCTATGACTGCTGCATGCAGTACTGCATTTACTGAAAAAAGAAAAATCTAAAATCTTATAAAGTACAGAAAAAAATGAAAAATTACAGAAAATATGAAGAAATACTAAAATCATAACTGATTTTAATTCAGCCTGTGGAATGTAAAATCATGCATCAATTGTTCTTTTACATTTTGATTATACAAATTTGCACCCATTCAGAAGTGAGTGTCAGTACTAGCAAAGAGTAGTTCAACACTGTATCAAGTAGTGCATGCTTCCTGCGTCATTGGCAGTGCCTAGGGTTAGTATTTTTAAAAACACAATCCAAACTGAACATTTAAACATTTTTAATTTTTTTTTCTGTACTACAAACTAATTTGAGCATTAAGCAGACTAAGATTACTTTATTCAGAACAATTTCAGTTTACTTGGGCCTGAATTAAGCATACAGAAATTCATCACTGAAATTCAAATTTTGAAGATCTAGCTTAACTTGTGGGAAAATTCAAGCGAAAGCTGTAGTTGATTTCACTGGGTCTTAACCACAGCGACTGTATGTGCTTCATCAGGTGGAGTTGTTTTACTTTTCTATCTCCTATGAGTTCATATAGGTTTCAGACAACGCTTTAATATGTTAATATGAGACTAGGCAGCATGAATTTATCAAATGCTAGGTTGTAGTATATTATCTATTCTAAGATAGAACACATAATATTATATATATATTATATATTTTAATATAAGATTATAAGATTAAGGATTTCTCTTAAGATGACAAGTTGGATCTTAGGAGGCTGCTCATTTCTGATTCAGTCTGTGCTTAAAACTTGAGCTTTATATGTGAGCTTACACTGCATCATGTAAAGATTTGTGGTGTCTGTGTTTCCTGTCTAGTCAGTGGAAATAGTCAGGAGCCTTGAGGGCATGAACTGGAGTGTAATAGTGCTTCACAGAATAGTAATGGCATTACTTCAGTAGGAAGCATGGACAGAAATAACTTTTTTTATGTTACTTGGAAATAAGACAGTACAGTTTTGTGACTGCATCGTGTTAAGTGATGTTGACTATTTATCAGGGTAGCGCTCTTCCTGTATGCCTGAAGTTTGTGCTAAGTTCTTGGGCCTTGTTCTGCAGATCAATTGCTTGGTGATGCCTCTTGATGTTTGTGCTGGGAAAGCTTTATGAAGGAAAGAGAGTTCACTGATCAATTAAGTTTGTCAGGTTGATGCTGGGGCCAGTAATTTAATTTTAATTCCTAGATGGGATTTTACATTTAATATTTCAAAATAAAAGTAAAACTTGCGTCTCTTGTGGTATTTTCAATCTAACCACTTATCTGACAGAAGAGTAGTGTATCAGCTCATAAAGAAATAAATAATTAAAAGTCTATACTTTATTTAAGGAATCTAGTAAATGTGAGCTAAGTACATGGCACCCTTAGATTCTCAGAAAAAATTATATAAAAGTCAAATAGTTTCAGGTTCTGTTCAATTGTTTAACAGTGTTTCAATGTCTGAAAAAATAAAAGTATGTAGTTAAAATATTTCAAACTAATAGCTTTCTAAACTTTTATTCTTTATAAACTATTAATCTTAACTTCCTAAAGAGAGAACATTAAAGATAACAGCTGAGAGCTGATGTCTTCATTACTATTTACTTTTTTTCCATAAAAGAAAAAAGACATACTTTATGCAATATGCATACACTTACATATTAGTTTTAGTCACATTAAGCAAAATAATTTTTTGTGTGGTTGATATTCTTGAGAGAAGTGGTAATAGTTAGGAGTGGGAGAATAGGTGCTCATGATGGGCCTTGTTAATCTTTTGTCATGGTTTCAGGTGTGTGTACATCCAGTCCTACTCCTAGTTACTTGTGTATTGACCTACTGATTAATTGTTTTTACAAAAATGACTACTTATGCATGAGAGTGTACAGGTCTGGAATTATGTATAGCTTGATCCTGGTGTCACTCACGGTTAATTACAGTGCTCTTGCATTGATATGAGGTGGGTGACAAGAAGGCTTGCAGCTCTGCTTCCCCTTCCTCACCATTAGCTTATTTGGGAACTTACTCTGCTTTGTGCATATTCAGGTAAATCACAGAACTGTAAGGGTTGGAAGGAACATCTGGAGATCATCTAGTCCAACCCTGCTGCTAAAACATGTTCCCTACAGTAGTTTTCACAGGAAAGCATCCAAGTGGGTTTTGAATATCTCCAGAGAAGTGGAATCCACAACTCCAGTGTGTTTGAGTACTCTATCACCCTCAAAGTATTTTTTTTCCCTCATGTTTGCAAGGAACTTCCTGTGGTCTAGCTTGTGCCCGCTGCTTCTATTATTCTTCCTGGACACCACTGAAAAGAGCCTGGCCCCATATACTTGAATCCTGCCCTGTAGATATATACATATGCATTGGTAAAGCCTCTCCCCCAGGTCTTCTTTTCTCCAGGCTAATCTTCATAAAATGCCAATGTATAAGACTTTCTTTTTTTCTATTTTTATCTTTTTAAGCAGTTCACTGAAAGACTTGAACTCAGTGTATATCTGAAGCTGTAGATTTATGCCATGTAGAATCTTACCCTGTTGATAATATAAACTTCTTCCCCTTTGCATTTTATAATAAAAGTCAGTTAGGTTTTTACAGTAAAACTGGCAATGACGCCTATGGACTATCATATTTCCTGCCTTTCTTTGTGTACATCTGTTGTGCTTTGCTCTGCAGTTTGATATACTTTGTGTAGGTACCTTATCTCTGCACAAGAAGGAAACAAATTTCACAGGTGCAGCTATAAAAGTCACCCATGTGACCATGCTTAGTTGTGGGTATTTCTTAGGGACCTGATCCTGATTTGGCAGCCAGAGTTAAATTAACACATTTATTCACTTCCTGCTGTTAATAAACCAATAAATCCAGAACTATCTTTCTGTATGTTCACTTTACTACGTGAATGTATTGCATGTTCTTGCAACATAGGCTTGTCTGAAATTCCAGACATGCTCTGTTTTGATAAGAAAGCTCATGATCATTTTTGCCTTTTTGTTTCAACTTCAAAACACCATCTCTTCCAAGAAGACAGCATGAGACAGAGGTGACAGTTTCTTTCCCTTATGGTTTTGCTAGAGAACCTTGTTCTGAAAGGCTGAAAGAAATGTGTTTATATGTGTGTGCGTATACAGATGTATGTATGTATATTTTCCACTCTCCCAGGAAAATATACACATATATATACACATGTATGAATATATGTGAATGCGTACATACGTGTGTGTGTATGTGTATACACACGTGTAAGTGTGTTTTACTGGGAGAGAGGGGAAAAACATAATTCTTATTTCACTGTATGAGCTTCCCTGAGGTCAGAAAAGCAGAACCTGAACTGTGATGCAATGTATTATAATAAGCTCTTTTGAATGAAGTGTTTTGGAAGTGTCATATAGATATACTATAGAACTCTGAGAAAGTAAGGTAGTCTTCCCTACAAACATGGTCATTGTGAAAAGAAGTGAGAATTCAGTAACTCTGGAACAGGAACAAACCAGGATGTGAGTAGTCTTTTTAACAATTGAAGTGTGGAAGCTAGTGGAGCTGTTTCTCTAATTACAGAACAGGTAGCACTGGTTCAGCTGTCCTTTTCAACAAGGATTATTTCCATGACCTGGTCACGATTGTGTGTTATTCTGTCTAATCTCTCTCCTGACATTTTCTGCCTTTATATCATCTATTCATTCGGTATTTCTTATGATTTCATTCTTATCATTCAGTCCAATTTATCTTGTAAGTAAAGCATCTTCTGTGGAGAGGGGAAAGTTATTTCTTTTCTAGTTCTTCTTTTCTCTGCGCTTTTCACTTCTCTTCCCTTCTGTAAAGCTTCTTTGATTCTTCTGAGAGTTACATTCTTTAAACGAGACAATAAAGTTGTTAGTGATAAGGGACGAAAGACAAGTGTTCTGTAAATAACACTGTGGTACATTCTGTATCTTTCCAGCTATGCTGCACTATGGAAGGAGGATGTGAAGTACTTTACACTCACTGAGTAAATAATAGCTGTTTAAAAACAAACACATTTGAATTAGCAGAGCTGGATAGCTTTTTCCAGAAAGTCCTTGAATGAAAAGCTGGAAAAAGTATGTACAGAATAAGAAACTACATTTGGGAATGCAGAGTGAAAGGAGGTCCCTGGAGTTTAAAGTGAGATAGGTAACTAATGGTTGCTTTTGTTATATTGGAGAAAAAAGGCCAGTGTGATGCCAGTGTGGAAAGGAGAATGTAGAAGTGTATGTTCACTAACAATAAGAAAAAGACAAATTTGTGTTATTGAGTGTTGTTTTTTTTTTGTCTCCAAGTTGGGTGCTTGCAAGTGTAGCACGGTACAAGATGTAGCTGTTGCTGTGCAAAATGATGTGCACTGTCTTTTGGAATAGAAAAGTGGGTGATCCTTCCAGGTTTCCTGGAATCCAGACAAACCATCTACACTGACTGTGTCATCAAGGCTCGGACTAATCTGAAGGCTCCAACTTCCAGAATCAGGTCAGCAAAGGCTGCTTTTCTTTTGCAACAGGGTAATACCAGGTCCCATGTAAGTTTGAATTCTGTGGAGCACATTGCCAGTCTACCTGTCCTACCCCACCTACTGTATAGTCTGGATTTGGCATTTTCTGACTGATATTTTTTTGGGCTGATGAAAGATGGACTGCGTGAGGAAGATTATCCTGGCAACAGCATCATTGTAGCAGCTCTAAGAGAGTGGGTCACCTCCACTGGTGTGGAGTTTGATGACCATGGCATGCAGGCTCTTGTTCATCGTTGGTGGAAAATGTATAACTAATGGTGGTGACTATGTTGAAAAAGATGTTTTGTAGCTGAGAATTTGCTCTGTCAAATAGTACTATTATGCTTTTTGTATCTGTTGTAATTTCCATAGAAATAAATAGGAGTTATTACTTTTAGAGTAACATTCATAAATTATTAATTTAGATAAGTTAAGCATTCATCTATTTTTAAGATCTCTGCTTTTTTAGAAAGAAAATCAGCACAATGGATATGAAAAGACTTTTTTGTGTGTGTGCATTTGATATTTGATTTTAGTTTGAAGACTAGTTTTCAAGTATGAGTTGTCTCAGGTATCTGTGGAAATCTGCTGCTGTAGAGTATGATGCTGAATGCAACAAAGTCTGTTTGCAAGGCTTCACTTTTTTCAGTACACAGAAGAGCTTAGAACTAATGTGGCCTTAGCACTGCTATGTTTTGGATTGATAATATAAATCATGTGTCATGGTTTTGTAATTTTTTTTTTTTTTTTTTTTTTTTTTTTTTTGGTTAGTGGTATTCCACATCATAACATCGTGTTGTGCACTGAGAGTTAAAGTGTTAATGCTCCAGTTCCGGGCACGTGTCCGGAAGAGAAGAAGAACTACATTTCCCAGGGGGCTTTGTAGTCAGAGAGGAGATATAACCTCTGGCAAAGTCACCTGATGTCACTTCTTCTTTCCCTTGGCTCTTGTCCCAAGCGCAAACATTGCCTCAGCACTACTGTAAGGCCTACAGCTTTCAGATACTCTTTCTCTCATTATATTTGATTTATTTGCTTCGGTTCTAATCATATTGTATTATAGTGTGTTATCTTGCATTCCACTACCATATTTAGTAAATTAGTCTGTTTCTCCTCAGATTGTTGCCACTAATTTTAAATTATTTTGGTGTCCTGTTTCCCTTTTCCGGAGGCGCAGATTTTGCAAAATCCCTCCGCCCCACTAGTCATGGAATTGGGCCGAACCAGCCCATAAACCACTGACATCATGGTAAAAGAATTATTGTTTGGATTGACTCAGTAAACGCGTAAAAGCTCAGAAAAATCTGAGAGAAAAAGCATTTCTTGGAAGATCTATCTGCAAAGGTTTTTTTGGAAGGTTTATTAACACTGTATCCTTGCTTGATTCCAGATGGAAATATTTCAATTCTCTTGGGATTTCTGTCAAGTTCTTCTTTCTTACAGTAAGCAAATCGTCTCTATCAAGTATATAAATGGTTCTAGAATTGTCAGGCTGATTGAGCAACTTAAATAATATAATACACATCTGTCTACTAGGACTATACCCATTCTGATAACATCCCTGCTTGGAAAACCTCTCTCTTTCTCACTTACTGTGCAGATGGCCTTACAAAAAAATGGCTTTTTCAAGAGAGAATGAAATGTCACTAGGAATAGTAGCTAAAAGCAGAGAATACACTTATCTCTGACATTCGCAAAATCTTTCATGTGGATTAAGAGGCAGCTATCATACAGATATATTTTTGGATAAATTAATATCCTTGTAAAAATGAAATGAAAGCCTTTTAAGAAATTGTCAGAATAATATTTATATCATGCCATGTGCCTCATGTTAATAGGTGCTGGTTTTACCAGAGTTGCATGTCTTTTCTTGAAATGCTTCCTGCGTGAAATTTTCTTCACAAGACAGAAGGTTCTCAGATACTAGGTCCTTAAGACATGTTTCCATGACGTATAAGTGGCTTGTATCTTTGGTGATGCAAATGTAATAATAGATGTTTTTGTTGTTGCTGTTTGTTTGTTTTTGTAAAATTGATTGGAAAAAAAAAATCCATAAGATCATTACCTTTTCTTTCCTCTTCAAGAGCAATTTAAAAAATTCAGTTAACTCCTGTTCAACACATAAGTAGGGACGATACATATTTTTAAGTACTGTAATGCTGATAGTAACCCACTTATTAAAGCTTTCAGTTCTATTGGAACCTTGACCAAAACATCTGAATTTCTGGAAAATCTTATTCAGCTGCTGTAGCAGAGAATGAAAAGAGGGAAGTGTGCATAGATATATACATGTATCAGACTCATTTATGAATCATGCTTAGTGATCCTTAGTGTTTCCTTTTGAAACTTCTCTGTGTTGTAATTCTTCTGTGACCTTGTTGCATTTGTTTTGCTGGATATAGTCTGTTTATATTTTGGTTCAGCATTGCTCCTCAGATATCTACTCTTAATCTATGCTGCACATTGATACTCCACGTGAAAAACTTGATCTTTTTCAAGGCTTGAATTCTTACCTTCGAGTTTCTGTTGTGTTTTTTGTTGTTGTTGTTGTTGTTGTTTCCATGAAACTGCTGTGAGCTGAAAAGTTAATCTTTTCCTAAGACCTAAGACCTGATTGTAATAATCAAATCTTAGAAAATTACAGCTGTGAAACTTGTTTAAAAATGCTTTCCTTTTGACCTCAACTTGCGTTCACACAGTTCTTTATACATCTCACTGAATTGTAATTGGTCTAAAAAATCTCTGTGCTGAGCCATTTTTCTTCCCTTTCAGAAAATAACAGAACATAATTGTTTTGTACAAATACAACTCCAGATCTAAGCACTTGATACTTCTAGGTCTCACTTGTTCTTACTGCACCTGTGAGAAGACACCAAAGCAGTAAATAATATTATTGCGCAGCAGCAAAGGCAACTCAAGGACAGTGAGCATTTAAATTTGCTCTTCAACCTGATGTGCATAGTTTGTTTAACAAGGCTACACGCTTGTAGAATGGAAGAGCAGGAACTCTGGCAATTCTAAGGCTAGTAGTGGCTTGAGTTTCTATGTATGCCTTCTTCGGTTGTTTTTTCATTTTTTGTCTTGGACTTAATGGTTCTCAAATACTTTGCAGTAGTTGACTTGTTTACAAAACTTAGGAGTACAACATACATTTGAATGCTCAGCAAACATTTGTCTTTTACTTATTGACATACTTGCATGAGTCAGAATGCAGCAGTATCTTCAACATGGACTCAGCTATATGAAAGCAATCAAATAATATCTATCCAAGAACAGAGGTAATCTAAACTAAACTATAACATATGTATTTTACTCATGCTGTTGCATGGGCTTGCTGTGAAGCAATCCTTCCAGCTGGGTAGTAGTAGTGTGAAGATAGCAGGAATTTCTGTGCCTCTTCAAATGGTAAAGGAATACCTGTATTTTGGACTTCTTTAGTCTTTTTTTTTTTTTTTTCTGCAAAATAAGGAACTCACGTTTGAACTGCTGAAAGAACTGGGGCAGATACAGTTTTCTTGGATTCCTGACTACTGAGATAAGATTCTGAGAAGGGCAAGTCATTCTACCTGAGGGCAGAGAAAATCTAGCTGTGTTAAAAGGACCTATTTCTTCCTGTCTGTCCATGAGATATAACTGTCACCTTCTTTACATTGCAGGAAAGGAGAAAAGAGAATTGGACAACCTGTCTGTGAGAGCTACAGAGTCCATCATGATTGGGTTTGAGAGCATTGTATGAAAAAATCGTGTAATCTACTGGCTGAGGATTGGCATGGCCAGGAAATAGGGCTGAAGTCCACTCTTAAATTAAGTCTGGGATGCTCTCAGTTATGAGAATGAAAAACAAGTTTCTTGGACTTGAAAGGATGATGAAATTCCTTATCCAACTTTTCTTTCATCTATGCCCCTATGTATCTGTATCTTGAAGTTAGACCAGCTTCAGTCATGTGTGCTGCCAGCTTCATTCATATGTGCTTGCAGTGCTGTAGATTTTTCCTGTTCCACCCTCCTTAAATAAAACTAAGGAAAATAAGGCAAGTATTGTGCTCATTGAATGTATGTTGTTGAGTAATAGCAGTAAGGACATTTTAAGTCTTAAATAAAACTGTCTTGGATGGCATTCACATCAAAATTGTCTTCTAAGGAAATAGACTTTTGATTCTCATTATATGAAATATTCAAAAATTGTATCTACTAATATGTTTTGCTTGGAAGGAATAGGCTCAAATGTCTGATGAGTTAAGCACTTTTCCTGGAATTCAAGTTCCATAAGAAGTGGCAATTGGGGTCACTTTGCTATTACCTCCTTCACAGAGTACACCCAAAAAGTCAACAGACTCAAAGCTGCATGGATCAGAATGAGTAATGTTCCAGGGTTATTACATTTAGATCACATACTTTCTTTCTAATACCTTTTCTACTATACCACCTGGGTAGTTTGCAAAGAAAAAGAAGTTCTTATGTAGTAAAGATCCCTAATTTGCGTGTTTTGATTAACCATCTATTGTCATATGTCAGTTAAAGTCATATCTATTTTTTTCTATATATTCTGGTCATGCTATGAAATTGAGGAGTTTGAATTGTATTGAAGTACAATGTGCAAGTAGTCCTGTATAGAATGGGATGTGTAGGGGGGAAAAAAAGTCAGTAAATGTGTAGGAAATTCCAGAACTAATCCAATTTTTTTCTTTTAAAGACTATGGATTTGCTCAGGGCATCCCTCAAATGTATATCCAAATAGTGAGGCCAGTAGTTACAGCTTGATAAAGTTGGAGTAGAAAGATGTTGAACAGAATATACTACTTGTGGTGAAAAGCAGGGTTTTTTGTTTGTTTGTTTTGTCTGGATTATCATAGAAATGCTAAAAGTATGTCGATGCCCCCATAGACTTGTATGCATTTAGCCTTCATTGTGAATTTTGTAATTATATGAAAGTTACAACTCCACTGTAAACGACATTTTTTGAATCCATTTTCAAATAGACATTTTTCTTGTTTAAATTTCTCTCATGGTGCTCTAATGGGTTTGTAGAATTTCTAGCATCTGGAAAAGAGTCTGTCTTTTATAACGCTTGTCAGCATCACCATTTATAGTCTGTACAGCATACCATCTACTTCTTGCTGTGAAAATGCTGAGCTATTCTAGCTTAGATGCACGTGACCTATGAGTGTTGGATACTTCTATCCTATGCATAAGCCCTACAATTACCTCGTGCTTATTTGTCACAAGTGTAGACATTAACCCAGTCTTTATATTGGAATGTGTATGTAATAGAGGAATGACTGATGGAGCAATGTAATTGTGTGATGCAAATAGAATGTGTTCTTCAGACATGAATGTTATGTCTTGTAACTAGTAAAAATATTCTGGACTGATAGGTATCTATCATTTTCATCTGTCAAATGTTAGTTGATATGATTATCAAGTACTAAATAGAAATGCTTAACTTTTTGTAATGCTTTTCAAACTAATATTACATCATCAAAGGGACAATAATTTCTGTTTTTAAAATAAAAGTTTATTTTTATTGTGATTTTTAAGATACTTGTGCATATCGCATAGTGCATAACCACAGCTTGGTGGTTGTGAATTTAAACTATTATGTAGTAGTGGTGTCTCAAGTGATATAAATGACATCGGTAGGTAAGCAGGATAAAAGGATATTAAACAGGCCTAGACATAGCTTGTTTCCCATTCCCCACCACCTTTTTTTTTTTTAAATATTCATGAATTGATGAGGTTTTCTTTTATATAGAGAGGTTTAGGAAAGATTCTTCCTGACATCATCTCCTGGAGGAAAAAATACTTTGGGAAGGAAGGTTACGTTGTGGTGGCATTAAAACATTTTAGACAAGCACTAGCCATAAATGCATGCTGGAGTCCCGCCAAGGAGGAACTGCATCTTTCAAAATGCTTTTCAGACCTCTTTCTCAATTCCAATTAGTTGAGGTTCTTTCCTTTCTTTTGCTACCTTGTAGTCCTACCCTCAGAAATCAGTTAGTTGTTTCCAGTGTTTTTCTACAATGAGTAATTCTTAACAAGTAGTTTGCCTAACAGGAATTTCAGTTCATTTCTGATGAGTAAAAAATGTATTAAGCAATCTTTTCATGCAACGGGGAAGGGCTAAGAAGAATCCACTTGTTTTATCAAGTAGATGTAACTGTGTGTGTGCGAAAAAATACTTTTTCATTTTGTGCAAATGCACACTGTAAGTAGAGCAAATGTGTGTGAAATAACAAAATCTTTAACTTCCATCAGTTATTGTGAGATATAATCTCAAAAACTTTAGTAATTTTTTTTCATAGATAAGTTGCAGGTGCATATTTTTATGGAAATATTTTTATATATAATGAGTATTTTGAGAGGTTAATTGAACAATTAAGGTTTGTAGACTCTGTCTTATCAATAGTCACTTTTACTAGCAATCTGTGAAACTACCTATTCAGAGAAAATGAGTTCTGTTCATTCTCTGTTGCAAGGATATATACAGATATATGTATACGTTTACACATACATTTGAAGAAATGAGTCTCCTTGACTTTCAGAAGATTACATGTGCTGAAATAGAATGATATTGAACTGTGAAGCAAGACAGTTTCTTGGATAACTCTTCTTTATGGCCTGCTCAATTTATCATCTTCTAGCATGAGGTTATGATTGGAAGATAATGATAAATAGTGATAAAGATTACTGCAGTCTGAACTGTTATTTCTATTATGCTTGAACAGTTAGTGCGTTTAAATAAGAGGGGATTTTTGTTGACACTAGAATGATGTCTCAGTCTCTGTAATTATACTGTTTCTGAAGTGGGCATCCATCTCAGGATCTTGACTTAGAGGACAGGCAAGGCATAGCAGGTCCTTTGCTTAATGTTTAATCTGGATTTCTTGCTAATGTCACAGATTTTTTTTTTTTAATATACACCTTTTATTGTGTAATTTTTCTGTCTCACTATATCTCAGCCCAGAATTTGTCAGAAAGTCTAAGAATACTCTTGTGATACTGATGAGTGTTTCAAAGAATATTGTTCAGTTTTCTTCTGTACATTGAGACTTTAATACAGGAAGCATCCTGGCTAAGAGAAATGATGTAGTCTTTCTCAGTCAAAGTCAATTCTGCGAAAGTCTAGCAACCATCCCTCTAAAGAGCTGTATCTGCTGATCTGAGGTACTTATTGCCTTTTTTAAACACAAGTAAGCACAAAGTCTTTGGTTCAATGACGTGGCTGTCAGCATGACAGTTGCCTTCCCTGTGCTCAGCCTCTGCACTAGGTAGTAATTGGCACTAGGTATGTAATTACCTTTTCATTTGAAAATTAAAAACAGCTTATGCTGTCTACTGCTGCTGATTAGGAGATGATATTACTGTGCAAGCTATGGTTGGGATGTGTATGGAGTAAATTTCCTTGATCATGCTTCTCTGCTGTTGTTGGCTTGCTGCCATGTAGTGTTAGCCTCCCCTCTTGTGTGATTTGTAGACTGTTATTTAAAACTTTCTGAAAGCAAATAAAAAAAATAAAAATGCTTGATTCCTTCATTTGTTTTTCCCTTTTTCACAATGAGTGTGGAAATAGCTATGCAATGAAAGGGTTAAGTATAGACTTTGGATCCTTCTTGCTTGCTTTACATTCACTCAAGATGTTTCTAGTGTACCTCATCCTTGTGCAAATAGTTACTGATGGTTTAGAGCCTTCCATCAGTTCAGCAGCAGTACAGTGTCAGAATGAGGTTATTGAGAGGAACCAGGAACAAACACAGCATGGGATGGTCTGACAGTGCTGTGGGCCCACAGGCAGGCCTCTGTCATAGCCAGACAGAGATGGGCTGTGGGCTCTGCTGGGGCAGATGTGGAGACCTGGGCCTGAGAAGGGTAGGAGGAGCCCTGAAGGAGTATCGTCAGGGACAAAAGGGCCTTTCAGGGACCTATACAAATTTTGGCAGCTAAATTAAGATAACTGTTCAAAACACCTATTTAAATATGAGGATTTTTTAAATGAGGGGAAAAAAATTGAAGGATTGCAGAAGCACCAGTGACTATCATATATGTCCAAGGCTGAATTAATGGGGATGTGCATGTGTATGCATACATAAAAACACAGAGATCATGAACATATTTGTAATCCTTTTGGACAACATAAACCATAGGTTTTTTTTTTCAGTATATTTTACTAGTACAAGTATTCTAAATTACTGTTCCATAACAAGACTTGTTTTTCTGCTGATGGCAGTATATAAGTAAATGAATGTTATTATGGACAGTGTGTGGAGAAAGTTTTTATGAAAGTATTTTCTCTGGAGTATGTGAACAACGTATTCCATTTGGGAGAAATGTTTTCTGATTCTCTGTAAGATAGAGGGTAGACTAAAAGTGGCATAATTTCAGTACTGCTTTTTACATCTCTGAAACTAGATTCATTTGGAGTTGATTAGGAATGATAAAATGGAAATGTGTCCTGGCTTTAGAGAAGTAATTTTGTCATTTCTCTGGATGTCACATAGTGGTCTGCTGATGGAAATGCTGGTGTACTAAACACTATGATATCTCTGAGTTGTAGCTGTGAAGTTCTGTACTTTTTGTGTGTTTGTCAGATAGTTGACATTATAGGTTGGAGCATCGAAGTTGCACATTGCTTGCTTTGTTGCAAAAACAGAAAATCAATTATAATAAGAAAGTGGTGATTATAGTATTGTATTCGTATTTTTCATACCAAGAAATTGTTGAATGCTTTATACAGTATTACATTTTTAAGTCACCAATTAAGATTGCATCTATTTGACCAGACTTATTTTTCTTAATGTGGGCATCTATATCTCTTGTCAGTGCAGGCATACATGTGTTATCTAGTTGCTGAAGGGTTTTTACAAATTATTGTTTCAGGTATTTGAATGCATGTCTCCTCTTGCCTTGTAGATTCCACTGTAGCTTCTGCTAATATTCTAAAGTGCCAAATTTCTTCACTGAAATGCAATATAGATGCATCTTCATATTGTAAAAGAAGCCAGATTAAAAAAGAGGAAGTATGTTAGAAAATAATGAGCCATATGCAGGAGATGATACAGTGATGACAGAGGGTGGGAGGGGAGATAACAAGTATGTATCATAAGTAAATATATCTCTGCTGAACTGGATGATTCTGGGATTCTATGCATTTTAGGGTTGGACAAAAATAAATATTTACAGAGGGAGGAGGCAAACATCACTTAACAGTTAAGTTAATGCAAATCCACTGATATTATCCAAATGTGTAATGAAAAACACTTTCAAAAAATTAACTACTTCTCAATGAAAACAATGTTGGTTGGAGTTTTCATATCAAGCTTTCACTTTCCATTATTTGAAAAACTGTGCTTGGGTTTTATCAGCTTTTACTGCATAATATCCATGGAAATAAACTCTAAACTTTGCAACCTGAATATTTAGAAGTTGCACAGTTATACAGATTGTAATTGGGAAATTAATTCCTTATTGACACAATAGAGTTTTATTTTTCCTAATAAACTGTTTAAACATCTGCAGCATTCGTTACCATTACAATTCTGATAGGATAGCATTAAAAGAGTAAGTCAGGAGTCTAACTGAGGTTTTTGTCATGCTTAATCTCTTGCACACGAAGTGAAGCCTGATATTTTTTGAAAAGATGTACCGAAGGAATTAATTCATCATAAAAAAAAAAAACAGCTGTCTTCTAGCGGGGAAAAAAAAAAAATCCTGGAGATGAGAATGAGTCATGGGTTTGGCAACTTTGCTTTTCTCATTGTGGTGATGCCACATTCTTTCCAAAAAGAAAAAGTTACATATACTGAGAAATCAATAATACTTCCTTTTTTTTTTTAACATCCCACATTCTACTCTGAAAACTTGACATTACTAGAAATTCTCTTTTAGAAGGACAGTTATCTTTTCTTCCCCATGACGAAGATTCTTGAACAAAATTTTCTGTATCACTAGAAGCATTAATCTGAATGCAGTGAGAGGGAATGAAGCATATAGCAAGAGTGATGAGGAACAGTATATTGTGATACTTGAAAAAGAAAAGAGGCTTTGAATAAAGGAATCTGCAGAGTTAAGGGTGTGGTTTCAGTACTGAGTTAGAGTGAACAGTAGGATATTTCAAGAAGCGGTGCATGTTCTTAGTAATTTCACTGGGCTGACACTAATGATGTGCAGCTGCAAATTTTAGCAGAGGATTAGAGTTCTGGTGAATCAACATAACAGTGAGAAACTGAGGAAGCTGACCACTTTATTTGACATAATCCCACAGTTAAATCAGCATAAGCTGGTGTTGGAAAACAGCTTTTGGCTGAAGATGGAACTCAACTGATTTATTTGAAACAGTTTTTCCTACCTGTAATTGGATGTGTCTGTGTTTGAGCAGTTGTATGGTATAGTGGAGGCTTTGATTTGCACGCATGGAGGATTTTCATAATTCCATTTATATTGTAGGAAGAATATTGTATTTGAGATATGTATTTGCTTGGATTCCTTTTCTAGGTTGACTAACATAATGGGATGCATGGTTGGCAGTTTTCTCCTGCATTGTGTTGAGGAGCCTTAGTTAGATGCAATCTTTTTTCTTCATATTGGTCTGGCAGAAATCATTTGTTGGATTAAAAAATAGTAAGACTGTATGGGGTATGTTCTTGTTCTTTCAAGTAGATGTAATTTTATCTAAGGATGTTGCCAAGAAGCTTATCTCTTTTGGTTTTTCAGATGGTTTTTGCCAGTAAACAGTTTCAAGGTTGCAGGTGGTATTGCAAAAAAAAAAAAAAAAAAAAAAAAAAGACAGTGTTTGAAGCTCAGAACTGGGTGCGGGTTTAAGTTGACTTTGGCTGAATTTTCCCTATTAAGTCAAACATCAAGAAACTAACAGTGAATTGCTTTTCCGGTGTTCTTAATAATTCCCTAAGCCTCATGAAAGAGTTGTATTTTCACTTGTAATTATTGCTTCTCTTTAAAGTTCAGTAGGTTTCTGATGGCTAAAATAACTTGAACATTCATTAGAATTGCATATGGTGTGGGGGAAGATGCTTGCATTTTGAAGTGTGTGAATCCATGTACACCCATGGAAAATTGGTAATAATTTGAATTCCTCATGGAGCTAATGCCAAGAACATAACTGTATAAAGAAATCTGCAGGTACTATGTGAAGTCTTGCATATACAGACTGTTTTTTTTTTTTTATGAAAAGAAAAGGTATTTTTGTTGGAGGGTTGGAGAAATGGAGACTTATTCATGTCCCCTGAGCAGGCATTCCCCGTTTAGTAGGAAAACAAACAAAAAAAACTGCATTGCATCTACAATGCAATGCAATGCAAAAAAAAAAAAAAAAAAAAAAAAAGAATACTGGAAATTCTTATTTATTTAAAAGCAAATTAAAGTCATTTTCATACATATCCACCAGTAATCATGTAAAAGACTGCTTATTTACATTTAGCTGTTGATTTTTGATTTATGATTGATTTTTCTAAGGGTGAAGTAACTTCACTCTATAAGCTCTATAGGCCCTTCAGAAGAGGATAGACAGGGTAGGAGGGGAGGGGAGTTGCCCTCAATGTTAGGAAGTGGATAAATTGTGAAGAGCTGTGTCTGAGTAATAGCCATGACCAGTTTGAGAACGTATGGGTTAAAATCAGGGATTGGTCCAGTAAAGGACATCTAGTGGCTGGAATCCACTACAGGTCACCTGATCAAGGGGAGCCTGTTTGCAAGGCCTTCTTGCTTCAACACCAAGAGGTGTTGCGCTCACAGGCTCTTGTCTTCATAGGGGATTTCAGCCACCTAAGTATCTGCTGGGATAGCGGCATGGCAGGTGGTAGACAATCCAGGAGCTTCCTGGAGACTGTTGAGGATAACTTCCTGGTCCAGGTATTAGATGAACCGACCTGGGATAAAGCCTTACTGGACCTGGTGCTTACCAATGCAGAGAAGAGCAGTAGAGAGGTTAAGATTGGAGGCAACCCCGGATGTAGTGATCATGCCCTGGTGGAGTTTGTGATCTGGAGGAATGCAAGCCTGGCGGAAAGTAGAGTCAGAACCCTGAATTTTGGGAGAGCAAGCTTCCAGCTGCTCAAGGAATTACTGGATGAGATCTCCTGGGAAGCTGGCCTTAAGGGCATAGAAACAGAACAGAGCTGGCGGCTATTTAAGGACACCCTTCTGTGAGTGCAAGAGCTCTTTATCCTTCAGCAGAAGAAATTGTGCAGGAGGAGACAGACCAAGGTGGGTGTTCTCTGTCTGATAAATGAGAGTGGAGAACTGGCTTCCTCAGACCAGGAAAAAGCTGAGGTGCTCAATAAGTGCTTTGCCTCAGTCTTCACTGGTAGTCAGGCTCCTCATGTCTGCCAGGACCCTGAAACTCTAGGTCTAGTGAGGGGAGTGAATTTCATCCCACTGTAACAGTGGAACAAGTCTGAGACCTCCTTATGAAGCTTAATATACATAAGTCCATGGGGCCAGATGACATACATCTCAGGGTTCTGAGAGAGATGGTTGATGCGGTTGCTGAGCTGCTTTCCATCGTATCTGAAAAATCATGTCTGTCAGGTGAAATCCCCAATGACTGGGAAAAGGGAAACATTCTTCCTTTCTTAAAAATGGGAGTAAAGGATCATCCAGGGAACTACAGGCTGGTGAGCCTTAACTCTGTGCCTGAGAAGATCATGGAGCAGATTCTCCTGGTTACCATGTTAAGGCACATACGAGATGAAGAGATGATCCAAGACAGCCAGCATGGCTTCACCAAGGGCAGGTTGTGCCTGACCAATCTGATGGACTTCTATGATGGAGTGACAACTTCGGTGGAAAGGAGAAGGGCAACAGATATTATCTACCTGGAATTCTGCAAAGCCTTTGACATGGTCCCTCACCACATCCTTCTGTCTAAATTAGAGAGGTGTGGATTTGAAAGATGGACTGTTTGATGGATTAAGAACTGGTTGGCTGATTGCAGCCAAAGGGTTGTGATCTGTGGTTCTATGTCTGGGTGGAGGCTGGTCACAAGTTCTGTCCCCCAAGGCTCATTCTTGGGACCAGTGCTCTTGAACATCTTTATCAATGACATAGACAATATAATTCAGTGCACCCTCAGCAAGTTTACAGATGACACCAAGCTGAGCAGTGCAGTTGATACACTGGGGAGAAGGGAAGCCATCCAGAGGGACCGGGACAGGCTGGAGAATTGGGTCCATGTGAATCTAATGAGGTTCAACAAGGCCAAGTGCAAGGTGCTGCACTTGGGCCAGCACAATCACAGGTATTTATATTGACTGGGGAAGATCCCCTTGAAAGCAGGCGTGTGGAGAAGGACTTGAGGATCCTGGTGGACGAGAAGCTGGACATGAGTCAGCAGTGTGCACTAGCTGCCTGTGCCGCCCTAAAAAAAGGAGTGGCCAGCAGGAAGAGGGAGGTGATTGTCCCCCTCTACTCAGCTCTTGTGAGGAGGCCCCATCTGGAGTACTTCATCCAGGCCTGGAGCCCCCAACACAAGAAAGATGCAGAGTTCTTGGAATGGGTCCAGAGGAGGGCCACTAAGATGATCAGAGAACACCTCTTTATGAAGAAAGGTTGAGGGAACTGGGCTTGTTTAACTTGGGAAGAGAAGGCTCCGGAGAAACCTCATTGTGGCCTTCCAGTACTTGAAGGGAGTGTATAAACAGGAAGGGGAGCGGCTGTTTACAAGGGTGGATAGTGATAGGGAAGGGGGGGTGGTTTTAAACTGGGACAGGGGAGGTTTAGGTTGGATATTAGGAAGAAGTTTTTCACCCGGAGGGTGGTGACACACTGGAACAGGTTGCCCAAGGAGGTTGTGGATGCCCAATCCCTGGAGGCATTCAAGGCCAGGCTGGATGTGGCTCTGGACAGCCTGGTCAGTGGTTGGTGACCCTGCCCACAGCAGTGGGGTTGAAACTAGGTGATCACTGAGGTTCTTTTCAACCCAGGCCATTCTATGATTCTATAATGTATCAGAGTTTCCGCAGCTGTAATTCTGACTATTCTGAAACTGGGGCTTACTATTATACAGTGTTTTGTTGGAGAAGGATTTTAATTACATCCCAAAATAAATAGGTTATTAACTAGATTTGAACTAAGTTGTGCACTGTCACACCTCCATGAATACATATTTTGAAAGCAAAATTGTAAGATGCTATCTTAAAGAGGTACCAATAAAATGTTGAGACTGAAAACAAGAAGACTTTTATTTGCTTACACTATACACACTAACATAATGATTCCATGACTCTCTTGGCTTTGTAATCTAATCTGACCAGAATGTATCTGTTTTCCAGTGATAAATCTGTGGCAAGTATCATCTGTTAGTATTTTCCTTCAAGTAGAATTTGTGACTTCACTAGTTGAGATATGAAGGTTATCACTTAGGGCAAACGAGAGCCTCATGTTGGACTGTCCTCTAGGAATTTTGATTGAAATACTCAGAGGTGCCACTTATGTAATAAAAAATAAAAATACATCTTCACCCTCCAAGTAAGGAAAAAGCTAAAGATGGTGGGATGCTTGGTACTGATACTGAAGAGGTGGGAGCTTGGTACTAAGAAGCACAGATGATTCTTAGAGAGGATTAGTGACACTTATATTAAGACTAACATAAAGGAAGTAGAAAATTTTTAGAAGGGAAATCAGAGGCTTGAGAAGTTAGAAAGAACCTTGTTCATTTGAAACTTTCCGGAGTAAAAGTCCTTAGGGCAAATCATTTCAAAAGTGTACAAGATCAAGAAGAGAGGATTGGTTTTGGCCTTGCAGTTTCCTTAGATTTAACAGTCTGTTAGTTAGACTCAAATACTTGCCAATCAATTTCAGTATAAGATTATTTAAAGTTACGTTCTGTTGTCTTCATAAAGAACCTGTTGTTCTTCTGTAATTGAGCTCTCTGTCCTTTTGCTAGGTTCCTCTGCTAGTTCTGTTTAAAGCCATATTGCTTTTGCTGGACACTCCTGAATAAGCAGCTCCCCTCCTGCTCTCTCCCCAGTTCCTGGGTTAAAATGGCTTGGCAAAAATGAAGAGGCATGATTTTGTACAAGCTGATTTCTCTGATGCTATTTCCTGTGCAGTTACTCATTGGTGATTACAGTGGACTAGAGGGGATAAGGTATTAAAGCTGCAAGAAGTGCAGGAGCTGCTTAAGCAAACACTGCCATTGAGAGTGATGTTCCTGAAAGAATATTCTTTCAGAGTTGTAAGCTTTCTGTATGTCTTGTGAACACAACTTCTTGTCTGCTAATATGATAAAGCTCAGAGTACAGGCTGATGAACTTGACTACAGCATTCCTTCAGTATGCCCAAGCTGTGCTTTCCCCGTGCATATGAGACAGATGATTTCCACCAGTTACCAGAGAGAAAATTAATGAAGATCTTATGCACAATAAAGTTGGGAGGTGTTCATCTGAGAAGACTTTGGGTCATACTCAAGTGCTGACATGTACTGCTTCTGCCCAAAATAGGCTTAGCTAGATTGAGAACTGTGAACAACAACAAGTACCTCAGGGACTACTCAGATATTTAGAAAATTCTACCTCAAAGTACAAAAAATTCCGTTGTAAATTCTTTGATGTATTAAAGACTTTACTTGAAGGGTCAGAGTTGCAAATGCCAGTGCAAGATAAAGGGAATTTCACATAGCTTAGGAGTAGTTCCTAATATTTTTTTATTCCTCATTTTGTTTTAGAGTGCCAGTCTGCTATATCTGATCTACAATGAATGCCAAATCTGCAATCAATAAAGAAATTTTTGCCCCACATGATGAAAGGATGCTGGGAGCTGTCCAAGTTAAAAGAAGAACGAAAAAAAAGATTCCTTTCCTAGCTACTGGGGGTCAGGGTGAATATTTAACATACATCTGCCTGTCAGGTAAGGTTAAAGATTTTGATATCCCGTTGTCTGTTCTAGTTTGTCTTCATTTAATTGATTACATGTTACCTATGTCTGTGCAGTGCTGGCTGACTTGAATCTTAGTAATGTAAACAGAGAATAATAGCATTCAGAATACAGACTATTAATATTTATGCTGCATAATAAATTGATTGGGTGATTTCTTTGTTTAAAAAGTGTTCTCTTAGAGCATAGCTACAGATTACGAAGAGAGAATATTTGGGAAGAAGTCTTTTCCTATCAAATTTAAGATATTTTTTGAAGGGATAAAGTTTATGTTGTACCTGGTTTTTATGCCCTGAAATTTCTGATTTGAAGCAAATATATTTTTCTCTTATTTTCATAATTACTTCTGTGTTACCAACTTACTGGGTCCTTAAATATGGAACTTTTATCCAGAATATTTTTAGGTTGTTGACATACAGAACCTCTATTGGTCTTCAGTCACTTGACTTTAAAAGAGGTGAAGGAGCAAATAGATGCTTTGAAGGAGAAAATGATGTAAAGACCTGTTTTGAGATGTCACAGGTAACAGGGAGTAATGGCCTATTTGTTGCTAAGCTCATGAAACATGAGCTTCTCCAAGATCAAAACAGTACTAGTAAGAATCTGAATTTGAGTTTTATGGTACAGGCTAGGTAGTGGTTGTACGTTTTGCTATATACTTCTAACATTTTCTAATGAAAGCCATATCCATTTTATTTACTTTAGTATGTATAAATAAAACACACTGAATTAATGCCCTCTAGTTTTGGTGTCTGCCAACTAAGTATGTGTGAATATATTTGGTATCCTAAGGGATATCCTAAGGTGTTGTAAACATGTTTTTAACCTTCCATTGCTCCATTAGAGGGTATGCCTCTTAATGGAGGTAAAATCAGTGGTCAGAGGACAAGTGCTCTGTGAAGCTCAGTAGATTGCCATTGTGTTTGAAGTAAATGGGAAAAAAAGAGTTTAATGGACTCTGTCAAATATTTTTTCACTGCAAATTATGTTAAAACTCTCAAAATGTAGCATTTATAGCAATCGTGGAATTGCTGGGTTTTGAAACATGATGCATAAGTACAGAATTCATATTTATATGTTGCCAAATAACATTTGTATATGTATGTAATTATGCTGTGCAGCTCATGTTTAATATATGCGTCTGTACTCTCATGCTCATCACAATTAGACAAAACAGATTTAACATTTTCTACTTCCAGTTTTCCCCATTTACAATAGTTTAAAGAAAGGAAAAAGGCTAGCTGAATAAAACCTAAACTTCCTTCAAAGTTGCATTTGATGTATGTACTGGAGTTTATATTTGGCAATACGTAATGCTGAATTGGTTAGGAGGAAATACTCATTAATGCTCCAAAAAGAGGTACCTAGAGCCTGACAGTTATGACTGAAAGCAGGAAAGAATGCTACTGCAAAACTGTTCACTGCACTTGTGAAGGCTGAACAGTTAGATTACCTGCAACATTCAAGTCCTTTGTATTGACATGGCTGACAAAGACAGACGGGCAAGCATAGTCAAGGGAGATCCTAAGGGTGTTATTTAGCTGAAGAACTGCAAGCAAGGAGTAGATGGATGAGAAAAAAAAGAGGTGAGGTGTGGTTGTAGGCAGAACAGAGAAAATGAAAACTGGAATTATTACTATTATTTTTAAATGTAGGAAAGGATTTGACATAGAGAAAAGGCAAGAAATTCAGAGCCGAAGATGGGTATTTATCACCTCCTCCACACTAGCAGACCTACTGATGGTTATTGGATCAGATCTAAGTTTTCATTTTGTCATCGTCTCATATAATTCAAACATATATATATATATATATATATATAAAAGAGTTCTTAACTTTATTCAGAATGTTGACTTAAGCATAAAATACTTAAAAGGTCACTTCAGAGGTAAAGCATGTAGGTAGTATTTTCGTAAACTACTTCTGTGTTTTATTTCCTTTGACATGATATCATTATGATTTCTTAGTAACTTTTAATATTAAAAGGGGTTTTAATTTCTTATAACACATTGGAAATGTTCCACTTTGTACATATGGAATTGACATCAACCTTTTCAGGACTGAAAGTCTGTTGCAGTTGCAAGTAACTGAATGGACCAGATGGTTCCTTTTGAACCTGAATTCCTATGTGTCATAACTCTTAGCCACACCATTCTTTCTCTAGACTTCCTTAAAATGTTGAAATTTTTGTGTAAATATTAAAAGGTAGTATTGTTTAAAGCTTAGGGTGGAAACTTTTAATTTTTTTTATTGTTGCTATTCCTCTCTTTACTGTCTCCAAATTAAATTAACATACTGTCAGTTCAAGGTTTTTTTTTTTTTTTTAGTGACTTTTATGTGAAAGTGCAATCTTTTTAAAAGAATGAAAAAATCCAAAAGGAAGTGGGGAAAAAAAAGGCATAGAAATAAGTATACAGAAATTAGGTGTACATGCAGGGGAAGAGCATATTCATTTTTCGACTTTCACTAAAATCTAACCTTACTGACCACATCACAGTTTTTCTCAAACAACAAGTTAATAAATAGCTATTTGATAGCTACTGCAGATCAGCTGTGGTGGTTGCCATAACCTCATGGACACAGATTAATACAACAGGCTGAACATCAGGCCTTATATTGATATGTGAGTTTTATTAGGGAAAACATTTTGGGATCTGTACTCACTTCAAGGGCTGCCAGTTACATACAGCAGCTTTAAGGTAAAGAAAAGTGTGGCTACCATTACCAGTTCTCTACCTAACATTTTTGCCATTTTCTTTTAACTTTCTGTTAACTTTCTGTTGGTCTCTGAAAAAACTTGTCCATAGTTCAATGGAAAGGACTCTGCCATATCAAACATGAACATAGTAGTCCTTATTTCTTGGCAGCATTCTGTGCAACCACAGATTTCTTGGAGACCTTCTCCTGTTGGCTAATGATACCTCTAAAGCCTCAATTTGCAGTCAGTGACTGCTTTTGCTTCTAGTTGAACACAGTTGTAACCTGTAGAGGTTTTGTGCACCTTCTGCATTCTTGGTGACTATGTCAGAGATGCAGTTCTGTAGTGTGAATGGAGTTGTGTTTGGTGGTTTTCCAAACACGTGTAATTCAGTTGCAATTCAATGGCAGGTTCTTAGTGTTTATTCTGAATTCTGTACGCTGATGCTTCTGATTGCCCCTACACTGATGTTCATGTGTCTATATAGTGAGTTGACTATCTGCTTACAGAGGCTTTTTGTCTTAAGTCATGCAGCTGAGATAGTGCAAGTGCATGAATATAGCTCTCTGGCCATGGGAAACATGGGAAACTACGGTCGACTTATGATGTTATGAAACAATTAACACTAACATTATATTTGTGGAAAAAATGAAGTGCAATGATAAAGATACTGCAGGGAAAACTTTTTCTTAATGGTAAGATAAGCAAATAATTAGTGTAGACAATTTTGAAAAATTATTGTGTAATCTGTTATTGAAGACTTTAGCAAGAAGCTGTAGAATTGTGCCAAGAATTGCTTAAACATGACAAATTTTACATTTCAGATTGAGAAGATGCTCTGGGAGATCACTTGGGTTTACTTCTAGATCAGTAATATTACTATTTTCTGATGCATAAGCTACTGGTTATTTTCCTAATTGTACAGTTTGATATGCTTAGATGTAATTGTTGATGTATGCCCCTGTAAAACATGATGATAGGCCGGTGCTTGTATTTGTTGTGAGACAGAGTTAAATCCACTGCTGGAGTTAAATTCAACATTTTGTTACGTATTATACGAAGAAAAATGAAAAGGTTACTAATACCTATGGAATTAATATTAAGGCCACTTCTACATAACAAATTCTAAGTTGGAAAACGTGCTTATATTGCCAGATATAGAATGCCACAAGAATGATTATGGCTTTTCATGGATCCATTTTCCCCTTATTAATGTTGCTTCAGAAAGGAAGTAGAATCCCTTTTAAAAGCCATAGAAGCTAATAGTCCTGCAAATGGAAATCCTTCATGAACTAGAACAGGGAGAAGTAAAGAAAAAATTGTGAAAAAGCAAACAAACAAAGCAACACAAACAAACTTCTCTTCCTCCCAGTTCTTCCAAGGGAAAGTTCCTAAGCATCACCGTTCTGTCTTGGTAATGGCTTTAAAACAAAAATTTAATTATTCAGTTATCTTTAGGGTAAATGTATGTCTTCAGTGTTGTGCTCAGTGACTGGTATTCATTGTTCAAACTGGCTATTAAGTTGTTCAAAGAAGAGGACTGATATTTTTGAACTGTGACTTGACATGATTTAATTCAGGCTGTGTGTGTGTGTGTCTGTATAGGTATATATTAAATATATACATGTGTATGAAGTCTCAATTCATACTTAGCTACTAGTCTCAGTGCTTGCTGAAACTAGCGGAAATTGTTTGTAGTAATGCTGGCTAATTAGAGCTGGTAGTGCTCAAACATAGCCTGTGGCATGTCCTGGAATACTGACACTGCTAACGTTACCCTTGTCAGTCTCAGAACAGCTTTCTTGTTGTATGACAGCCTAATGAATTTGACACAATGTTGAGATTGTGGGTGCAGTCAGTGCTCATATGAAATTGTTAAAATATAATTACTTCCATATATAAAATAGTTTATAGTCTACTCCTGATTGTGATAGGTTGTAATACTGAATGTTGTTCTTAACTAAGCCTCTTTTTTTTTTTTTTAATTATTATTATTATCAGAACGTGGGTATTTCTGATACCTTAGCTCTTTGGTACTCAAAGGGGTTTTTAGAAATCTAAATACCACTTTCTCTCAATGCTCATGCGAAGTTCCATTTTATAAAGGGAATTTCAAAAATGTCCTCTAAGAGTCTTTGAAAATCTTTGAGCAATCAAGTCACATAGGTGGGCAATTGATTGCTTTTGGAGTTATCTTTCTATTCTTCATTATTGATCTTTGTGTTTATTTAAAAAAAATTTTTGGCAGAATGACTAATTTATTGATGGTATTCAGAGTAATATCCTTAACATATATTGATGCTCTGAACCTTTCTGACTGCTCAGCTGTTGAATTTAATGTAACCAAAACTTTGCATAAAATATTTGCTGAGGTGGGAATCCTGTTCTAGCAAAGCTACAGAACTGTCTATTTGAAAACATGTAGTCTAGGATTTGTGATTTATTTCTTTATTTATTTTTCTCTTGAAAGTGAAGGAAGAATGCTTGTATGCTTCTGTCAATCTATCCCTCTGTACTTAATCTAATTTACATGCAGGAAATTTTTTTTTTAGTTGTAAGCTGCAGATATACAGTCATGCTTCTGATCACTGCTTGTTGTTTCATAGTCTTGCCAGTGGTTTTTTTTTGCACTTTGATCTTTTATTTTATTCCATATAACTTTTACAAGATAGAAATGTAGCAGGTAGATAATGCTTAGTTAACTATCATGTATCACTTTCAGTTTTATAAGGTGATGTGTTGATCCAGGAATCTTGTGTTACCACCCTTGATTTTATTCAGAGTTAAGATTTTGTGTGTTGTTTTATCCTCCAACTCATGCACACAAGCACTTCCTGGAAAGATTTCCAAAATCCCAATGATGTTGGGTGGTTGGGAAGGTCAGGGTGGGAGGGAACAGAACAAACAAAAAACCTACGCAAATCCTGCATCTAGAAACCTTTATAAGTAAGGAATCAGACATAACTTTGCAATAATCAATAGGGATATGCTTAAAACTCACAAATAGAAAGGGTTTATTGATGCAGTAAAGTTATATGTAAAAAAAAAAAAAAAATCACAAAGCTGTATGTTGGAAGCCGTATGTTGTCCTTTTACTCACAAAAGAAGCTTAATGAGGTTATTCTTGGCTGGAATTTGTAGCCTTTCCAGTGTGTTTCTTTATCCATTTGTTGGAATCATTTGTGGTGGGTTGGTTTGCATTCCTAAGGAGCTGGAAGTAGCTTCCTTCAGTGAACACAGCATATTTTGCTGCACTTTTTTTGCCCAGGACATATGCTTGCATCAAGTTTACTGGCAGGTTAAAATGTTTGAATGTCATGCTATCTTTGGAAGTAGTTCGTTCATTCTCTGTCCAAATGAGTTTTCTTTCCTTCCTTCTTTCTTTCTTTCCTTCCTTCTTTCTTTCTTTCCTTCCTTCTTTCTTTCTTTCCTTCCTTCTTTCTTTCTTTCCTTCCTTCTTTCTTTCTTTCCTTCCTTCTTTCTTTCTTTCCTTCCTTCTTTCTTTCTTTCCTTCCTTCTTTCTTTCTTTCCTTCCTTCTTTCTTTCTTTCCTTCCTTCTTTCTTTCTTTCCTTCCTTCTTTCTTTCTTTCCTTCCTTCTTGCAGGGAATAACGTTATCTTATATGTGATTAAAAAAAAAAAAGAGAGAAAAAAACAGAGCTAGAAATAAAAATGTAATCCACAATGTTTTATGATTACTGTGCCTTCAAGTTGGAACATGGCAGCTATGGAAGACCTGTGTGAGCGTCTTCTGATTGTCAGTTTTTGTAGAAATCATTCTCTTTTTACAATGGCAATTCAAATTGTGTTTTGCTTTGAGGTAGGATTGAGTTTGAGCAGTTTTCTGAAGTTTCATGGTGCTGGAGTTTGGCATTACTGCGCTCTGACTCATTGTGATACAAATTCTTCAATTTATATCATATGGGCTAGGAAACATCTGGGGTGTTTTCTCCAGTTGTATTTCAGAAAATGTTTCTGTCAATTACTATGCAGCTTTCTTCTGAGTTAGTTGTAACAGCCAGAAGTTCTCTTTCTCCTTGACTATTAACTTCAGTGTTACCAACTCCTTGTATAGGTAAACATCAGCTTAAAATCTTATCCTGTTACTGTATTCTAAATTGCAGGAATTAAATCCACTAAGTTTTTATCATAACTGTTCTATTTGAAGTCAGTACCATCAAACAATTTTCAGGGTAGAGCAGCCTATCAGAAGTACTTTTAAAAGAAACTGCTAAAGCCAATTAGAGTATTACATCAAGCTCCTCTGTCATTTGGTAGGCTTTTATAGTTGCTTTGTCAAAGATGAGTAATATGTTCCTGATTTCCAAACATTCTGTTTGTTTGTTTCATCTGTAAATAATGATTTTTAAAGTGAATTAAATATAAAACAGATCAGGATTGATAACTTCATCTGCTGTTGTGATTTGATTGTGACCCACGCTCATCCAAACTACTGCCAGAAGCTTACATACTAATCAAAGAACAGGCCAATTATGACATACTGCAGGGGAGGTATTTAGAGCTAATTCAACCCAATTTTCCCTCAGTGGTGTAATATCTGAAAAATTCCAACTATTCTCCTGTGTGTACAGGAATTTTTGTTCCATTTTACTTATATTTTTACAGAAGTTGTTTTTTTTGTAATCTGATTATGCATGTCCTAACAAGAAGGAAAAAAAAAAAAAACGGCTTATGAAGGGTGGGGAGGCTGAATGAATATGAAGTATGCAAAGTTTTGTTGGCCTTGTGCCAAGGAGGATCTGCCCATTTGTCTAAGCTAAAACAATCTCTAGTAACTGTTTAGCTGGAACTGCTTCACAGAGAAAGCCTGCCCCACCCTTTCAGTGGCTCTTCTGCTGTGTTTTTTAGAGCTCCACAGTATGTAATAACTTTTTGTGTAGCCTCAGGGGAATGATCACATTACAACTATACTGCAGCTCAAATTTTCCAGTGTTAGTGCTGGGGGGGAAAGAAAATCTCATTTTCCTTTTCTTCCTATGAGGAATTTCACCTATTTCACCTATGAGATGAATTTTTCCTCATAGCCTTTTGACTTTGTTTTCTTTTATAGAAGCCTAAATAGTTACCTTATCTTTGAATGGTCCTTCTGAAACACAGACCAGTTCTCAACAAGCAGCTTTTTTTTTTTTTTTTGAGATGACTACTGTTAAATTACAGTATATGTGAATATAATAAAGCCTGCATTAATTTTTTTCAATGCTTTACAGATATTTCATTTAATATGTCAGAGGGCAGTGTCTCAAAAAAATGCAACTTGAGCGATTTCACATGGAAGCCTGAATTTCATGATTTGATCTCCTTGAAAGTTGTTTGACACAAGATTTTCTCATTTCTGCTGGGATGTTTAAGCTAATGAAGGACACTAATAAGACTTAAGTTAAATTCATTTTCAGGGAATTAATCTAAGGTATCATTTTAATCTGAAACATAGTCATCATGTAAAATTCCTCAAGCAATTTTCTCCTCTAAATGCAGAATCTGGTTGTTTGTCTGTATTGTCTCCTCAGATATGTCTTCAGAGGAGACACTCAGCTGGAAGGGAAGCTGCAACATAAGCTTCTTGCTGGATGAAATAACTACTAAATGCTGTTCATGGATAATATGATATCAGACCCTGCTGTGTTAGTTTTCTTAAATCTCTGCCTCTTGTACCTCTGTGGTAAGAGCTATTTTCTGTGATTGGATCATTGACTTGGAAAATTACAGAATTTTTAAATCAAAGGAATATTCTCTTACCAGTAACTTTGGTTTTAAGGCACATATACAGCATATACTTTTCCCAAATGAGAGGAAAAAATGAAACTTTAAATAAACAAATGCTTCTAACCTCCAGTTATTACGTTTGCTCATCTGTAATCATAGCAGATTGCTAAAAAAATCTTGATAGCTCTAGCACTAGGTTATCTGAAATTGTCTAAAATAAAGTCTGATAGATTTTGCTGGCTTTGATTGTTTTTGGCACCTAAGATTTTTTTTTTTAAACCTACTTGAAAACAAGAGCAGGTAAAGAACTTCTGAAAAAAATCTTGAATAATTTTGTTTTATTTTTGTATTTAAATATTGCAATCTCTTTAATAATAGTTTTCTTAAATTTTGCCTATATGAATATAGCATACAAATATGCACAAATGATTCTTTGGCTGTATCATCTACCTGAGGGAATGCTGGTTACTTACTCAGTGTTCACTGTGTAATGCAAACTAGTTTGGAAGCTCAAGAACAGAAATGATCTTCAACTATGGAGAATGTAAAATTTGAAAAGGCTTGAAGAGATGCTGTGAAATTTATCAGGAATTGGATAAGAAAAGAAAATGTCCTACTACAGCATTTGAAAGATTCTAAAATGATAAAACAATGTATTTGTAGAGTAATTAATTCATGAGGTGTTAATTTGTTCAGTTAGGCTCTCAAACACTGGTATTTATTGCTTTATAGAAAGGTGAGTTTTTTTTCTAGCTAGGGACTGATGTAGCCTTCTCCAGTATTTTTTGTGCTGACATCAAATAGCTTATTTTCTTGGAAAGGAGGAGGGTTTGGGAGGGAAAAAGCAGAAGAGAAAAAGTTGGTATGTATGTCTGCCTAATCTAGTATAAACTAAGGATGACTTCTCTTGACTCTAATGATGTATGCAATATGATGATGCCATTTTGAAAGACAGATGTTTAAGTCTGTACTGCAATCCTGTGAGACTAAAGCATTTTATCATTAACATCCAGGGGTAGTGGTTTTTTGTGGGTTTTTTTTGTTTTGTTTTGTTTTTTGTATTCCAGTTCATGAGTAATAACACATTACATTAATGCTCTAATTGTCTTTTAAATGGAATAAAAACTACCTTTTTAGTCATGTTTCATTACTTGTTATGCTAATTAGATAGTGTCTCAAGAAATTAATGTGTAGTGGGGCAATTGTATTTTTCAGATTGTCTGCTAAAATTACTCAGAACAGCAGTGTAAGCAAGTAGAATTATTGCCAAGAGTTATATTTGTCATTCATTTAGATAATATAGCCTCCAAATCTTGAGTCATCAGTTGTGTTATTTCTTAGTACCTCTTTGGACTCAAAGTTGAATGGAGAAAATCTTGTAATTAGAGATCTTTACAGAAATTCCACAGCTGGAGACTGACAGCTGGAGGAAAGTGTGTGTTGCTGAACAAATGCTGTACTGATTTAGAGACATTGTGTGTTGGATGTTGCTTTGTTGAATTTTTGCATGACTTCTGATGTCTACCAGATAATGACCATTCAAAGTTTAAAAGCAGTGAATCCTGGAAGCATTGTAAACAGTTTAGTTTGACAATTATTTTTGTGATTATTTCCCCATTCCCCCACCTCGTTCAGAACAATTTGCTCTTTGAAAATGAGCTAGTATGAGCAGTGAGAACTTGTCTGAAAGTTGAACTCTTAGGAGCAATATGAAAATTGTCCTTTTTTTCCCCCTAAGTACAGACTTTGAGCTCCTATATTCACAGATCACAGTGAGTGAGAATTCCATGTCAAGTTCAAGATAAGGCTTTATTTCCACCGTCATTTTGCACCTGATCTGGTTAGTGTATGCCCAGTTGACTAAAAGACTTGGGACAAATCGGAATAACAATGCATCAAGTAAGACATGTTCCTAAAAATGTTTCCAACAATAGTACAGTATTGTTCTTCAATCTGAGAAAAGAAGGGGATAAGGAATGGCCCTTCAGATACTTCTCTAGTTATGCTTTAGGTAGCCAATACCATGTTTGCGTTACAGGTGTATTCATGTATGACTCTGTTAGTCTTTTATAAATGCAGTACCACTTGAAATCCTAACAGAGTGCCTCAGTCTGCAAGAGAATGGACTCCTCTAGTAAACTTCTGTTCCCCAAGGACATTTCTGTATAATCAAGTTATTAGTTGTAGCACAACATTACTGTGAAATGCCATTCTTTAGGAACTGAATCAAAATATTAGTATTCAGGTGTGTAGTTTGTAGAATAACAATCTTATTTACAATGAACTTTCTCTTAAATCCATTTTCTTTTAGAAAGTAAGTACTTTAACAGCTATCAGCAAGTTGAGAGACTAAAGTTTGCCTTAGGAATTAAACATATTTTTGATAAAAATCTTGCAATGACTTTCTCTCAAAAGACACCAAGTGTGTAAATATATTTTTTTAAAGCAGGAAGAGAAGGAGGAAAAATTTTGAGGTGGGCAGATTTCATAGCTTTTCTTCTTGCATCCTTCAGTTCAGTTTCCATTTTCCTTTTTCCAGTCTTGTCTGTCCATTGTTAGGCGATGTAAGTTATGGGTATATTTTTTGTTATCAGACAGCTTTGTTGTGTAAGCAATTAGCAATAGCCTACACTATAAAACTTAGGAGGTAAGTTCTCTTGGAAAGTGGGGAAAAAATGTTGTTTTTTAAACCTTGAGAACTGTGGGAAGTAGGAGGATAATATTTTAATGGAATTTGGATAGTCCATGTTATCTTTTTGTTCTTCTTCCCCAAACTTTTCTAAACTCAGGATAAGAATCTGTGAATGTTTTGAAAGATCAGTACAGGGAATATTTCTGTGAGTTTAAATTTCAGTCCCTTGAATCTCTAACTGAAGTTTCACGAAACTTGGAGGCAAGAGCAGAGTTTAGACAAGTAGCAGAATAGCAGACATTAGACAAGTGTACTGTAACTTTACAGAAAGATTTTACCACGATAAAAAGACAAGTTGCTGAAGAGGAGGGAAAATGAGTACTTCTGCAATGAAATTCTACAAGCACACTTCAGTAGAGTGATTTGTTTATTTCTGAGATAAGCAACAGGAAAAAAAAATGAATAACAGCAAGGAAATGAACTTCGCATCTTCTCTTCTAGAGAAGGAGAAAGTTCTTTTGTTTCCTATAAAAACAAGTTTCAAAAGCTAGTTTGAAATCCTCTTGCTTTCAAGGTAGACCTCAGCTGCTTACTGTACAGCTTACTTCAAATTCCCACTGACCTCTGAAAGTTATAGCATGTATCAAATATTGTGGCAAATTTCAAAAGCAATTCTTTGAAAATAAAACCTCATTTCTTTTTTCTAATGTCTAGTAATTAAGCACAACTGTTGTCTTCAGAAAGAGAGTGGGGCAGGATTATGCCAGCTGAAGATAAGAAAGTAAGAACAAAACAAAAAAAAAATGACCCTCTTTCCAAGAATGTCTTATTTCTTGTTTCCTTAGTGTTAGTTTGGAATATATCAAAACAGCTCTCTCCATTGATATACTTAACTGTATTACACTGTTCTTGAGGGGAAAAGTATCAGAAGACACAGTTGTTTCCAGAAACCTTTTGAAGATAAATGAAAGTGTCACTGATATTTCTCAGAATAAAAATAGGTATCCAATTTCTTATCATGATTCTATCAGCCTACTAATTGGACAAGTCAATTGAAGGACTACTAATTCACCAGGCAAAAAGCCAGATGATTAATAAAGGCTATTTTCATGAAAACAACATATGTAAAATTTAAATCTCTTTAGAAAGAGTATTTGAAAAGTCTTGTTTCTGTAAGTATTTCCTATAAAAACTGTTGTGAGAAGTTTCTTTTAGTATTCTTATTCATGAATAACTTTAGCAAGCTTAAAGTTGATTATTCCTTCAATTTTTATTTAATACCTTTTTTCTTTATGGCTAGCTAATTGGATTCTTTCTGCTAGTATGTATATTACCTCTTTCTGTGTTCTGTCTGCTACTTGTCTTTGATTATCTTGGACAGCAACATCTTGGAGAAATTTATGTCACTAAATGTAGTTTCTTCACTACAAGTTAATTCCCATTTTAATTTTGTGCACTTGCTTTCTAAATGTGGCTATTCACTAGTAATAAGCCATTGTCATCTTGCCCTATTTCTGTATAATTTAACTTCCAGATGTTGAGCTTTATAGAAGAAACTGTCTTTGAAAAGAAAACAAACAAAAATAAAACAGATTGTCAACCTCTTTAATTCCTACCCCAGACTAGTGTAGGATATAGACATATAGAGGATTGGGTGGCCAGCAGGGACAGGGTGGTGATTGTCCCTCTCAACTCTGCCCTCGTGAGGCCCCATCTGGAGTACTGCATCTATGTCTGTGGCCCCCAGTATGAGAAAGACAGAGATCTGTTGGAGAGGTTCCAGAGGAGGGCCACAAAGATCATTAGAGGACTGGAGCACCTGCCCTATGAAGACAGGCTGAGGGAGCTAGGCTTGTTCAGCCTGGAGAGTAGAAGGCTGCGGGGTGACCTCATTGCAGCCTTCCAAAAGGGAGCCTGTAAACAGGAGCAGAGCCAGCTCTTTGAAAGGGTAGATAATGGTAGGACAGGGGAAATTGGTTTTAAGTTGAAGGAGGGAAGATTTAGGTTGGATATCAGGGGGAAGTTCTTTACCAAGAAAGTGGTGAGGTGCTGGAACAGATTGTCCAGGGAGGTTGTAGGTGCCCCATCCCTGGGGGTGTTCAAGGCAGAGTTGGATGGGGCCATGGGCAGCCTGGTCTAGTATTAAACATGGAGGTTGGCAGCCTTATCTGTGACGGGGGAGTTGGAGCTTGATGGTCCTTGAAGTCCCTTCCAACCCAAGCCATTCTATGATTCTATGATTGCCTTTTAACTTTTTAAAGAAATCTATCCTTGTCTTACAGCCAACCATGCTCGTTAATTCTCAGTACTTTATCTGTTCCACTGGAGCATATTTTGATTTTGCTTCTCTTTCCTTCTATTTCTAGAATCCTGCAAACCCAGACTTCTTTTTTATCAGTTCTGTGAAAATTTGATATCCTGTCATTTGACATCATTCCCTGCTCAGGAAGAATCTTTTGGAGTTTAGAATTTCAGTTTTATTCTCTCTGCTCTCTGTGTTCAGCCTAGATGTCTGACATTTCTTGGTTTTTCTGAACTCCATTCTGTGAGTATGAGCTTCTAATATAAGGCCAGAAAGGACAGTTTGGTTGACTTGTGTAATACTCAATTATCTCAATCCAAGCATTTTCTCATGAGCTCTGTACAGGGGATCATATAGCAGTAGGCCAGATAAATTTTTCCTGAAATATGTTTGCTTTTAATCATAAAGATTGACTTTTAAGAATTCTGGAAAATCAAGAAGGAAGAAATTAAGAATATGGTGGATCTATATACATAACTCCGAGTAGTCATTAGGACACATTTGTGTGAATGGAATATTGAAAACAGATGTGTAAGATTCTTTTAAATCTTTGAGGTTCAGCTATAGCTAGTTATGCTTTGTCTTGCTTTTTGCTTGTTACTTTGGCAGCATAAATAGGACTTTTATTGGCTTTACAGTTGTTCATGCTTTCATTTTTTTATATGAATTTCAGTGCAAATAATTCATTGCTTCTTTTTGCACAGTGCTCTCCATAAATACTGACATGTATACATTAAATAAATAAACAAATAAAACATATCACCCATGTTTTGAGGCTTCAGTGAACAACACGGGAAGGAATATAAATTGATATCCCTCTTGATGTATACATGTTCACGTGTTTTAAAACTAACTTCAGACCTAGCTCCTCTGTTTAAGTCATCTGACAGCATTTCTTTTAAGAGATTGCAGATAAAAATTGAATAATATGGTGACTTAATTTATTTCCATAAAATTCTTATCCTTGATGGCGTGACATCCTAATAACACAGTTTGTCAAAAATCTGTGTATATCGAAAATAGAATTTTAAAAATGCAAATTATTTGGGTCTTAAAGTGCTGCAAAATCAGATAATTTCTACTACACTATAGCAGGAATACATCAATTTGAAGGCTGATTTAAAATTACATACTTAATTAGGTAAAATAATTCTATTTTTAAGGGATTTTTTTGTTTGTTTGTTTTAAGCATTATACACTTACCTGAAGAATTGGCTGGTATTCAATAAATTCTAGATTTTTAGCATAATAGATACACATGCAACTTTGTCAAACTATGTTCTGACTATATGCTTTATCTATCAAAGCAAAGTGACTCAGAGTACACACAGAATTTCCTAGAATAGGAATAAATTGAGTGACATGTCCTTTAATTGAAGATGCTATTTTTACTGAGCCAGTAGTTTCATGATCTAGTTATCAATATTCTTGAAACAAAGACAGTTACCACTAAGTTGCTAAGTGACTGGAAATTTGCATAAGGGGGAAGTATTACTATAAAGATAAGGACTAGACCACTCACTTGTAATGTTTCTAGTTTAAAACAGAGAATTTCTGTCTGATTTCTCAAGTTCAGTCTTTTGACACTAATGTGGCAGCAACTGGTGCAAAAAAAAAAAAATGTTTTGTCCTCTTGGACTCTAAGTATGAAGAAATACGTTAGAACACTTGAATCATAATGTGACCCACTGCAGGATTACTTTGCACAGGGAGCTCTGTTTCCTTGTTACCCAAAGAGGTTGCCTTCTGCTCTGAAATAGGAAGGCCTTCTTAGTGTTGTAATAATTGTATTGCTATGGACATGTTCTTTGATTGTTCGTTGGGTTTTTTTTGTTTTTGTTTTTTAAGAAATGAAAGCACTTTATTTATTAGAAGTCTTCGGACTACTTGTGCCTTCTGATAAACTGAGAGCAAGATGGCATGCAACCTCAATCCTGAGCAGTGTATACCTGTGCCACAGCTCTTCTCACTTCCACTTTTTGGCACATCTCCATGTAGTATCGCTCTGTAGTATGTTTTAGCTAATGACACTCGTAGTGATTTTATTGAAACTGAATCTGTATTAAGGGAGTAACAGACAACCTAATTTACAACAGAGAAAAGGTCGCTGGGAGTGGTGGTGGCTACAGAATGTTCAAAATCAGATATAGCAAATCATCAAGATAGTATTTCTGGATTTTTCAAATATTTTGAGGGTCTGTATAATTTTCATCACAACAGTAGTATGGGTATGGATGTGATATGGATGATAGAAGTCATAACTTAGCTTGCACTACATTTGGTGTTGACCACAATGAATTGAACAAGAAGATGAAAGCAGGCAAAAGGAGATTGATCTACAAAGCTGATGAATATAAAAACATGCAAATTTGGTAGTAGCATCTAGAGTCTGGAAGGAGTCATAATATTTGTACAACAAAAGATGATTATTACGTACATCTCTAAGAAATTGTGTGCATTTTGAAGGCAAATATTAAGTGATACATGTATGTTGTTCCTTTGCACCAGAGCACCTTTATAACGCTTTCATTTCTCTAAAGTGCAGGGGATTTTTTTAAAACAAATCAGTTGTTATCCCTTGATCTTTTGTCTTGCACTGATAGTGTTTGACATACAGCTGTTAACAGTATTAATGACTTCTAAGGAATTTCATGGGTGAGTTATCATTTTAATGTATTCTTCTGGATCAGAACTTTTTACTTCCCTTTTTACTCCCCCCATTTTAACATCATATTGTATCTAGGGGATACAATTTTTCATCATATATTAAACACAGTCTTTTAATCAACAACATAAAGCTACTATTCCTGTCTGAACATGAACATCCCTAACAATGACACATAGTACTTGCCACAGCACTGGTATAAGTACTTACACTGTTGTTAACTGGGTGAATTTAATAATATATCCATTAGCACTTTCTGTTTTCAAGCTTATTAAACTTGAGTTATCTATTTCATTTTGGTACTGTTTACTGCTGTTATATCCAAGTCCAACTGCCAGTACTGGTCTGTTAAGGGTACTTTAATACTCTATAGCAAAAATTTTGACTATAGAAAGTAGCTTCTAGCAAATCCAGTAGTAAAAGTTAAATTAGATGCTCCTCCTGGACAAAAAGTATACCAAGCAAGAGCTCCAAACTTGACTATTTGCAGAAATAAATTGTCCTCATTTTAAATCTAGTATATTAAGATGTAATAACACTATATTCTTTAAGTGACAAAGTTCTAGTTACTTTTACTTTTCTTTACTGAAATAGATTCAGTCAAACATTAAATTGGTAGTAAGGTTGTAGCTCAAACTCGAACTTAGAAAACACAGGATCATAAGCCTGACTTATTCTACTTACTCCTCTTCAGTAGCATAGATCACTAAATACTGCACAGTAACTTGGAGGTGAATTGGTTTTTAGTCATCTATTTTCCAATTTTATCCTGAAGAGATTATTTGGCACAGTCTTGGTCATGTAAGACAAGGAATTTTCCCATTAATTTAACAGGGGATGTGTCTGAATGCAAGGAACACAGGTCTGAAAGCAGTCTACAGGGCCAGCCTCAGCAGTTATGACCTCAAGTTGCACATGGGGAGATTCAGGTTGGATGTTAGGAAAAACATCTCTGAAAGAGTAATTAGGCACGGGCTGCCCAGGGAGGTGGTCAATTCACAGTCTCTGGAGGCGTTCAGGAAATGTTTAGATATTATCCTGAAGGACATGGAATTATTGGATGGACTTACTGGTAGGAATTATTGGTGGTATGTGGATGGTTGGACTGAATGATCTAGAATTACCAACCTTGATGGTTCTATGATTCTATAAGTCATCACTCCCGAGATTTTGGTGGCAGCTCAAGAGGTTCCCTTCTTTCCCCCTCTGATAGTACCACGGTTCGTGCTGTCGTGTATTCATTCAGTTGAAATATATTTCTATTTTCCTGCATATTTTCAGCTTGCTCACTTCAGTCTGATTCTTACTTTGTCTATGAAACCCACAGTATGCAACATAGTGCATTATGAGGCAAAGTGAGAACTCAGCTAATAGCAGTATCTGATATGAGCCATGAAGTTATCAAACTTCTAACCATACTTTGCTGTCTCTGCTCTGGAGTTCTTACATGGTGTTGCTACAATTTATGAACAAACTGATTCCAATTATTTTTTCAGAGCTATATTTGAGATCAATAAGGCCAAGTGATGTCCTTGATAAACAAGCTGTGTATTAATTAAAAGTAAAATAAAGAAAGCACTGCATGTAAATTGTAACAAGAATAAAGCAAAATTCATGGGAGTGAGATATTATGCAAGTAGCAAGCAGTATCCATTACCATTATCTCAATATTTCCTTCAAATATGTTTTTATAAAAGACTAGGAAAGCGGTTTGCGTTGAGTCCCCCTAAGGGGTTTGTCATATATACTAATTCATGTTTGGAGGAAGCTAGGGGGATGCAGTTGCCCATTAAATAAAGATCGTTAGCAAGCTGCTCAGCATTCTCAGCCTCAGAAGGGTAGATCAAAATCTAAATAAGTATTCCATGCTGGTCACTCCAGCTTCTCAAAGATGATTGTGTGTCGCATTGTGAAGATGATGTCTGTCATACAGATATGTATCAGATTTATGTGAAATGAAATTTGTTTACTTAATCTATTGTTCTTTATTTGCAACTGATATGAGATTTAGTATCTATTGACATTGCTTGTAGATGATTTTAAGTCTTCATTTTTATATTTATTGTAATAACTAACTTAATTTAGGATTTATTGTAAAAGTGACTGTAATATCCCCATTCTCATCTTTCTCAGGAGAAATGTTGTTCTAATTGGCAATATTAGCAAGTTAGAGGATAACACGGCATTATTAGTTCTGCTGTCACATTCTAATCCTTGTGAATATCTTGTGGTAGCATGCAAGTACAGAACTGCTTCTGTCTTAAGCAAAAGCATTGCTTCAGATAATGTCTGTGTTTATACGTGTTTATACGTGAGCATGATGCTAATGTGTGTCTCTGTGGGTATTAAAGAAATCTATAAACAGCTCACACTGAAAGTAATGCCCCCTATTAATTTCCATGGAAACTATAATAGATACAAAGAGCACAATAACACTATTTGATAGATGAAATTATCAGTTACTAAACATTGGTTTTCAGCATAGTCACCATTAGCAATGCATTTTTTCCAGCACTTAACAGGAGGCTGCATGCTGAGCACAAAAAAATCTACATGGCCGTCCAGAACATAGCTTGTCTTTCATGTCACCGTCACTGCTGAAATACACCACCCACTGCCACACTGTGCTTGCATCCACAGTTTGATCTCCATGTATGTTCAGCAAGTGTCAATGGGCACCATTTTTTTCCACATGAAGGAATTCAACGACACACCTTTGCTTCACGTGTACTTCCTTGTCAGATGCCATTTTGTCAGACTACCCCTCTAGTACCATCTGTAGCATGGCAAGAAAATGTAACATAATATTGATGGGAAGGTTCAACCTCTACTGCCATACTGTGAATATCCACCACTGACATTATGGGTTAACTTAGCAAAATAGGAGTCATTACTTAAGGAACAGCCCACGCAAGTACAGAGAAACTTTCTGCAAGGCAGAGGGCTATTTAAAATTAAATTAATAAATTCTCTGTGGGCAGTTTGGCAAACACAGAAGGGTGGAAGAGTTTCTGTCCATATTTTCAGGTCCCTTTTTAAATGTCTAGTGTAGGGGAGTGATGTAGCTATGAAATATCACTTGCTGATTGTGTTTCATGTTTCTTCAGAATAAACTGAAGTGGCTCAATTATTTGCTTGAAGGTAATCTGATCTCTGTTTTTCTTCTACTCATGTCAGTCATGAGTAGAATACCTAGTGAGTACTATACCTAGTGATCTGGGGATAAGCCATCCCAATTGAATGCAAAATGCAACAGTATGAGAAATACCTTTGAGATATATGTTTAAGATATAACTTAAAACAAGAGCTGGTACTGTACAGTAATCTTTGAACACTTGTGATCTATTTGGATGTTTCTTCAAGCAGTCTGCTCATTATTACCATAGGTGCTTGTATGCTTCATTCTGTTAAGTTTGATTATGGAGACTGAGAATTTAAGATAAAGCCCTTTCAGAGTAGATGGGGCTGCTCAACTCTCTTCTGTAATTTTATTCCTTGCATCTTTTCAATCCAAGTGCCTTAGCCTTTTTTTCCCTGATGTTATTTGTAGATTCTGTAGCTATTCAGTTTACTTTGGATCACATTAAATTTCTTGTGTTGGCAGTCTTTGCAATTATGCCGCATTCAGTAAATCTCTGATGAGGCTAAATTGACTTCTAAAGAGCCTTTGAAGGCCTCATTACCATCTGTTTCTGTCCTGACATTCTATAATAGTCACATATTCCTGAATTACTAGCAGTGCCAAATAAGTGCTTGATTACCTGTCCTTTTGCAGTATAAATTTTCTGGGATAATGTCTGTATCTTTTGTTTCAGATAGCATATTCTTTACAGCTGTGATAGAGGTGGTAACCTTGTAACTGGGATGTAGATGTGACTGTATGATAACAGGTCAATTGATACAGTAACATACTACATGTATGTAGCTCTTTCTAAGTTGCAAACAAAAATGTTTTCCAGTTTGTAAATCGGTTGGGATTTAAGTTCTTGTTCAGATAACAGCAAAATATTTGAGTATCTTCAGACATGGGAGGAGGACAGTGAGGTTCACTTATGCAACAGTAGCTTTTTATGAGCAAATATTGTAAGCTGCTGTTGCAGTAGTTAAACAAGTCAAATTACCCATACTAATTACTTCAACCCAGAATATCCTAAACATTCTATTGTCTCATTTATCATTTTATATACCAAGACTGAATTCTAAAGAGAAAGTTGTTGCTTTATAAAAACGTAGTGACAGAAAATGTGCCAGGAAAGGAAGAAAAGTAAGTATTAAAAAACTGTGCAGGATTATTATTTTTATTTGCTCTTTGATTTCTGAAATTTTTATGCAAAGAGGAGAATAAGCTCAGTTTACCTCTTCCTTTCTCTTCACCTTTTATTTACTTATTTTCAAAGGGGAATAAAGTAGTTTGGTTTTATTAAAGTATTTTAGTTAGCAGCAGAATGTTGTTAAGAGTTTCTTCACTGAAACTGTAATGTTTACAACAGGTTACAAACTAGGAATAATTAGTAGATGGAACCTGTTGCAGAAATGTGCATCTGTGAAACAATGAAATGTTTCTCATTAAGAGAATGAGCCTGAAGAATAGGTTGGTTTTGATGTTTTGTTTTTTCCTATTTAGGTGTTGTCTTCTTCCTACTATTAAGGCATACTTCAGCACTTTAAGCTAATTAGTGCTGGTAAATTTTTAAACTTCTATTTTGAGAAGATTTGTTTTATTCTCTCTTAAATCTTGATCTGAAGGAACTTAAAAATTAAAATGGTTTTATTAATTCCTTTCTCTTTTTTTGCATGCATGGATTTGTGACTTAAAAGCTACCAACTAGTTCACCAACATAGTTGCCATGGCAGGCAGGGGTCACACCTGCTGGTAGTTATTGAAAATTTGTTACTATTTTAAACTTTAAGATTGTAAAATAAATCTTTATGGTGTGGAAAAAACTTTTTGACTCTTTTAAGCAAAAGTAGAAAGTGAACTAAATGCCTAGAGAACTCCTAAGTTACCAGCCTTCTGTATCTTCATTTCTAATATTTGTTGCTTTTCAGTTGTGTTTCCAGTTCATGACACTCTCCTGAAACTTCTTGTTGAATAAATAATTTGAAAAGAAAAAGAAATTACTATGAGTAGTTGAATGTTCATTGACAAGTGTGCGTTTGCAGGAATTCATCTGCGAAAATTAATATTTTATTTTAATTCCTCTGTGGAATAAATTATTTTTCTCAGTAATAGAATTTCCATAGAAATGTTTCTGTTGCACTTTTATCTTTTATGATGAATTTAGTAAATAATGTTTCTGACTTTCCTAGAAGGAAAGAGTATGGAAGGATGTTGTGTCTCCTTAACTGTGGATAAGAACAGAGGTAGAAGCCAGATATAGATGAATCATGTTTAACTTGCTTTGAATTGCATCTGTCTGCCTTCTCAAAATGTGTGCTCATCTGAAAGAAATAAAATATCTACATGGTTCATAGGTGAGAACCTTTTGTATGAATGTTGATTTCTCCTATTAGACAGCCAATCACATATTGTTTTATTACTAATTGAAAGCCACTGTAGTAAGAAAAGGTCTTGGTATATAGTGTGTTGAGTTCTTCCAAGCTGAACAAATCACACAGTTATTTCTTACTGAAGCAGGACGTGGTTTTACACTATGCGCTTGAAATCTTTCTCAATTTAAGAAAAAAATATTGTTAGATCAAGTGTATAAAATGATGACCTAGAGCTTTCCTGCTGAAACATCACCAAAGGTGTGAAACTGATATTGTTTGCTAGTGATAACTGGCTATGAAATGGAGTGGGAAATGAACATCTAAGGAAAAAAAAAAGATTGTTCTAAAGCTTCCTGACTTGTTTTCTTTTCATATTGACTGGAGAAGGTTGTCATGCTGTTACTGCAGGTCTTGGATTGGAAAGAAAAGTGTTACAAGTCTGAACTTTGCAAACAGTAGTGATATATGATACAAGTGCACTTGTTCCATTAAGCACAGAGAAACTTTGATGTATTGGGCTCTAACCATGAACTTTCCAACTCCAGTTCCTTTTCACTGCTTAATATCTTGCTTTAGAGTCCAAGGTGGGCTTCAGAGAAGGCAGCTAAGAAACATCACTCTTGATTTTGTTGTTTTCTCTAATCAATGAAACGTTTGGTAACTTGCATGGAAGCGTGCAAATAAGCTGGTTTACATTGTATACTGTGGTGGAGTTTGACTGAATAACTTAGTCAATACTTACCTGTAAAGAAGGGTCAGTCTCTGGTTAGTCTGTAGTGTCTGTAACATAACAGTGGTAAGAAGGATCCATCTAGCCATGTTTTCTTTGATGCTAGTTAATAATACTTGGAGAGAGAAGATAAGGACAAAATCACATCATTGTACGCACATATTCTCCAGCTCTTGCTGAACTTTATACTCCTAAGTTCATACTGAATTTGTTGTGAGCATCCTTTTTGTGAATTCATAACCATTGTTAGTACTCACTTAGCTTTTCTAGTGTTTCACATCTATAGTTCTACTGTTTAATAATGAACTGTGCACAAAAGTAGACTTTCTTTATTAGCTTAATTTGGTGCCTTGTAGCTACCGTGAGAAACTTTACAGAGAAAACTGTTCTACCTTTTTCATCATCATGCAATTCTTTAAGTTAGGACTCACAGCCCTCCACTGTCTTGACTCTCTTCCCATCCATTAAGTGCTTAATGTCTCTTGTTATCACATAACAAATGTAGCTGCAGTGGATGTTATCCAGTAACATGTTCAGAATTTCCTTTTTGAATTGTTACGTCTGAATACAAGTGCACCTGTCATATAGCTATTACAAATTCAATAAATGCAATCACCTTTTAATTGTAATTCTTTTAAAAATGAATGTATTTTTGGAATAATTTTATACTGTTTTTTTAATAAAGATAAGCCATAAAGAAACAAACAAATGAAAATAAAAGATATCAAGATGTTAGTACTACTACTAGTTCAAGCTCAAGATCATTCTGTTGAATTCATATAATAAAAAAATAAATTTCAATGTAGTTCTAAGGCATTGAGAAAAGCAGTGATACATCTGAAGCAAGCAACATGCACTAAAGACAGCAGATATATTTATTGCTTCCTGCACCATTTAATTGGCTTTTTCAGTGAGTATTTCTGGATATCTCTAACAGTGTAATTACAAGGTAGCTTCAGAGAGTGGATAGCAGGCAAGACACAACTCACACTGATTTTTGCCTATGAACTCTGCAGTCAGGAGGAGCAAATTAACTAAGAGTAGAGAGAGAGAGAATAATAGAATTTATTAATAATGTGTATGAGAGAACAAAAATCAAGAAAATGCTGTACTACACATACAATATAAGTTTAGATAGAGAATAGGATCTTTCCCTTCAGAATGGAATCTGATTCTGTAGTATGTAGAAGCTGGGAAAAAAAAGAAAAATGAGAAGATAATAGCCAAACAAAAATGTTTAAAAAGGTGAATATTTAAAAAAAAAAAAAAAAAAAAAGGCATGTATAGTAATACTTGTCATAATGTTCATACCAGCAAAAAATAAGGTTGCTTTGATAGATGCTGAAATTTCAGTTGTTAGTCCTGGTGTTTGGAAATTATTTAGTTGCTTAATTTGAGTGTGAATGGCAAGAAATGGAAGAGTAGTTTGGTAGAGGTTCGGGTGGGTTTTGCTGTTCTTTTATTTAATCCTCTCAATTTAAAGTGCTTGCAGTTTTTAGAGTAGTCAGTTCACCAAAAGTAATTGTGACTGAAATGTTAAGATGTATTTGATCAGAAGAAAATGCTGACACAAAGATGGCAGTTAGTTTAATGGCATTATTTCCAAGTAATAGGTACATAGGTTGTATTTATTTAGAGTTCATTTGAGCTTTCACTATAAGCTTATATAACTATTATTAAGTTGAAATTTGTAAATTGTCTGCTCAGTGTATGATGCAATGTAAGACATTATATAATTGGTTTTTTCTTAAGTGTTAGGCTTCATACTTTAGTGTTAAAATATGGACTATTGGTTAGGGTAAAAATTTAATGTAATATAAAGCTCATATAAAAAGTCAGATCACTGGTTCACTGTTTCTCATTATAACAGTAAATTGATGTATTGGTGTTTATACTGGAATTTATAAATCTGATATAAATCTAATACTTAGTAATCACATGGGAACATAACCACATAGAAGGGTAGATGGGGCAGGGACTGCAAGGTGAATGGCATTCTGTCTTCTCAGTGTTTAAAAGTTTAATAAGCCAGGTGCAAGGGGCTGCACGCAGAAGCTGATGATATTGGAGCTGATCCTACTTTGTGTCCTGGTCTATGACCAGAACAATGAAATACGCTGTGCTTCCCTTGGTTTGAAGGTCATAGCATGCTGGAGGGAAGCAGATCCAGAGGGGATATGACTGTTCACCAGCTGCCTCTAGTTCTAGCAGGAACATCATATAGTTAAGCAAAGACAAGCACAAAGTGCATATGACTGTCCCAGATGCCAGCAGACATCTCCTCCAAATTAGATTTGGAGATATCTCTTTGGTCAACTCTGCTTTTACTGTTAAGTACATTATGTAAGAACTGGGATGATGGCACTTGAAAAACAGTCAGTTAGAAACAGAAGCTTCAGTCAAGATAAAACTGAAATTACTTTATCCTCGTTTCTCTAAGTGTTGCCCAATGTACTGCAGCTAGGTCAGAAGCTTCGTCATTATCTTTTTCAAATCTTATTAGTTAAGTGTGGCAAGATTCCAACAACTTCATGCTGTCAGGGAAGTTGGACTTTATTTTAACATTCCCAGATCAATTAATTTTCCATATAAGGAAATTCCACAGTAAAGTCTAATTTATTAAACTTCAGACTTTAAACTTATTTTCTGTTATAACTTTTTTGTATTTATTCTGCAACTATTGGTTGTAGATAGGTTTCTCTTGCATGTTGCTGTACCTCAGTGTAGAATGGGTGAATTTAAGGTAGTTGAAATAGATAAGAAAGTGAACTTTGATTTCTGCAGCAAGTATACTGAACCTAGATTGCTGTGGATATGCAATGTAAGCAGTCTCATTTCAGAAATCCAATTTTCAGGTAGCTGAATGTCATTTTGATCTGGCCTTGTCTCATTCTTCTAGTGCATGCTTGGAAGAAATAAAAAGCACTTTCAATTTGAAGCATGCTTCCAGAGAGTTTCCTGTAAGATATGTACTGCACTAGTATGGACTGAAAAAGAATAGTTCATGAGATGAGCAAATGTCGTGAGATAAGAAAGCTGCACTGTCAGATTTCACTTTGAAGGATGTGCATCTCTTCGGGTGACTGTATTTATAGATCATAATTTCAAATGTATGCTTTAGAAACCCTCTGGGAATTTGTTGCATTTTTTTCACCTCTGAGCAATCATTCCTGTTATCAAATTTTCCTGAGTATATGCTGGTCAGCACCTCATTTCTAACAACAGAGAAGCTATAATTTAGTCAGATTCTTGCAATGAGCAATGATTATATAGCGACAACAGTTGCTTGTTTTTATGTTCTGACACGTGTTGAGTCGTGTAATGGTGTACAGGTTGCTTATTTTTGGTAGTATTTCTGCATACCCATGTTCTTAACTTTTTTTTTCTTTCTTTTTTTGTTTTATTTATTTTCTATTTTATTTCTCCTAGGTTGAGGTACTTACCCACCAGATACTGCCATGGATTTGGGTTTTTTTTTTTTTTTTGAGTTACTGTACAATTGGATTCTTCCTCTCCTAGTGCATGACCATTTCTAGAGATAAATCTTACTAAATTTAATTGCAGCACTACTTGTGTCCTCTGTCGAAACCACCTACCAGGACAGCAGGTAGCTCCAGTGTTCTCTATCTGTCAGATCAATGGTCACAGCATGGTTCTGAGCTATAAGGGCATATCTACTGATAAAAATTGGAATTACTGAATATCCTAGTTGTATAATTTTTGCTGTATAGATTGGAGAATAGTAAAACTATGTTAAATTCTTTGAGTTTCATACCTGTTCTTTTTCTTCTTTTGAAATCTTTAATCTGCTTCAAAGTATCTTCAGTTTTAAACTTTGAATGTTAGTAAAATCATGATCTGAAGGATACTATTTTATTTTCATTCCACCTGATTTCAATTTGAGTAAAATACATTACTGATACACACAGATTACAAAAGATTACCTCAAAGACTGATATTAGTGTAGTGTGTCAAGGAAAACTTTGGATAGTGCTTTAAATATATAAATATATATTTCCGTGTGTTTTTTTCCTTATCTTGTCTTTTGTATACCATCCATTCACTTACACTTTTGCTGGCCTTTTTACTGTAGTAAGTGGATCAAGTTAGGTCGTGCAAAACACACTTTAAAGAAAAAAGAATCCTGGCTATCTACATGGATAGATAAGACTTCATGAAATATTTGAATTCACTTCACCTCTGAGATTCATTACTTTGCAGATGACTTTGAGTCTGTAGAACAAGAACTGGACTAACAGTTCAGACACTAAATATTTAATTTTTTTGTTTCTGTTCTCATCCTTGCAGTGAAATCCTGTTAATAGAAGTGTATGCAATATTTATATCTCAATTTAAAATACTATGCACAGCAGCTCAATGCTATCTGCTCATAACACCTTCAAGTAAGATCTCTTCTTCTCTTGCAGTCTATATGTGTTTTAAGACTTTCAGGCATAAGATAAAAGAAAGGATTAACATTTTGTTTCTGTGGAGTAAACACACAGTAGATTATACATATTCTGTAAGATTACTGTTTTTTTTTTTTTGTTTGGGATTTTTTTTTTTTTTTTGCATTTAATGGACTTGATTTAAATAACTGACTTCAATTAAAATAATATCTGATAACTTGCCATTGCAGTTTTTGGCCCACTGACTTGTTTTCCTTCCTACCTGACCTCTCCTGTAGTCACCTCTTGTACTCCTTCACAGATGTTCGTGAATTTTTGGGTTGGTTTCTGGGTTTGTTCGTTAAAATTATTTTCTTTGTAATCTAACGTGGTTATCACACTGCTTTTTAGTTGCTTATATTGTGAACTTAATGTTATACAAATGTGAATGTACGTAGAACAGTGTCCATCAGAAAGTTCAAATTGTGAATATGAAAGTATTTTTCCATTGTAGCTCTGTCTTAGGCCACTATATAGCAAGAGATAAAGACTTTTTATGGAAAAGTTGAAATAGAATCCTTTTTTGTACCTGCTGTATCTGAAGTATCTGCTAGTGGTCTCTTCTACTAAATGTTAGGTGATTTAGTATAAAATCAGGAAAAAAACCCACAGTTTTGTAAATCGTTTTTTTAAAAACAAACACTTCTGTTGCTACAGTTCCTTTTATGCTGTAGGGTCTTGAAAGTCACTGGGCAGTTTGCTCCAAAACTTGAAGCTGTCAAGTTATCTAAGCAAACATAATTGGAAAACTATTTCCTAATACAGTACATTTTGTGAGCTACTGAGAATGAACTGGAACTTAATTTGCCCCTCAGGACACTTAACTGAGTTTCATACATTGTTTTCAGGATGGTGAGGTAATTTCTACTGTACTCACTGCATGCAGATGTGCATCTGTTAAATTGTGTTGGAATTATGCCAAATTCCACTTATTAAGAGAAATACTTTTGTGATACAGTCTTCAACTAGTTGTCTGTGACTGCTTTTTGTTGAAATGACTAGAATGTGATAAAACAAATGTCTCAAGCCTCCTACATAAATATACACCATAGTGAATATCTTCAGCTTTGATTTCCAAACTAGATTGCAATGAGGTTTTCGGAAGTGTGCATGAGTGCTTGCAAAGGTATTTCTTCTTCAGCAATGGTTGTTTAGGATACTATCTTCATTTTAAAGAAAAGAGAGAGAAGAATAGTGGAAATATAGGAGTTCCAGAAGAATACAGAAGGGCCCATGCAATGATGGGCTGCAGTTCTCAGTCATCATATAACTCCTAGATTGGAGGTGAGGCTTTTCCAAGCTATATAAACGTGAATGGCTTTCACAGGTGCTTTATGCCAAGACCAGTAGTAGCTTTGTGTTGGTTGAATAGTTTCTGATTATGGCTTCAGTCCCTGGGTTGTAAGGAAGTCATTCCTGTTTCCTGAGACCTGACTGGAATACCTAAAGTATCCCTGTGCAGCAGCAGTACCTTGGTAGGTGTTTGTGCATCATCCTGTTCCCCTAAGTAATGTGCCTCCTGTTCCTCCCAAGCAGATTTAAACTAAATACATCTATGGAACTCAAATTTGCTATATTTGACTTGTTGCAGTTGACTATCTGCATGAACGAAAAATGAGGTGAGAAGAGTTTGAAAGCTGGCTGCTCTGCAATATGAAATAGTCAAAGGCAATTCTAAGAAAAGCTGGAAGTTCAGTAAACATTGAAGAAATGAATATGCATTTAATAATATTCCTTTCCAAATATTTGCAGTTAAGCAGAAGTGTTCTTCCTGGCTATAAACAAAGTCTGCCATTCTTCCCACTGTTAACTGCATCCGTTTACAGAACTGTGCCAAAATGGAGAGCAATTCATTTGGTCTTAGTACCTTAAGCTATATTGCTATCATATACGAAGAATACATTAAACAAGCCACTAATTTATAACTGTAGTTCTTCTACTTCTCTAGCTTTGAAAATTTGATAAGAATGAAAAATGAGAGGCTAACTTTTGAGATGTTCTGAGGAGAGGGGGGTTAAAATGATTGAACAGGCATAAAAACAATTTATAAGGACATGGATTTACATTGTTCTGTGAAAAGTAAAGAATGGATAACCAGGTATAAAACTAAAAGAAAGGGCATTACTTAGGGGAACCTGTTTGTTATTAATGCACTGTTTGATAAGTTTGGAAAATATGCAGGTGTTTACTAAGAATATTTCTTCTTGTCTTACACAACATAAAATATTTATTAAACGCTTTGGAGAGAAAACTAAACAGTTTTGTCTACTCTTTCTTCTTGGGGAAGTACATGTACGTATGTGTACATAACAGTCTTTATTTTGAGAGAAAATCATTTTTAATACTATTTTTTAAATGTATGGTTTTTATTCAGCAGATGAAGACAACTTACATGTTTAAAGAAAAAATGTTACTTAAATTATAGTGCAAAAAATAAACAGCTAAATAGCTATTTATTTTAGAAGAGATAGGCAAAGTAGGAGGAGAGGGAGAGTTTCCCTCTATTCTTTTAATATCCTGTATTGTTCAGATAACTGACATGGGATCTCTTCCTCTTTCCCACATTCTTTTTTGATCGAAACCTCTTCCCCAGGAAAAAAAAAAAAAAAAAAGAGCCTCAATTTTGAAGAAACAAAATGCAGAAATGATCTCATCAAAACCATATTCAACACTACAAAAATCTTAGTGGGACTAGCTATATTCTGCTGTGAACAAATCTTTGTATCTGAAATTCATTCTGGAGAAGACAGTGTACTCAGTATCACTGTCTTCTCAGAGCACCTCTTTGCCTTAGATAGCTGAGGTATGAGAACCATGGCAGGTCTCAAGTTTGCAGGAAGTTGTAAAACCACAGTGATAAGGCTCAAAGTTCTACAAGAAAGAGTTTAATCTCCACATTAAATCAGTATTTTATTGAATTTTCTGTGTGAAAATACAAAATACTATACATTTTAGTATTCAAACTCAAAGCTGAAATTAACAATAAAGCTCGCAACTACCATGTGAAGCAGACTGGAAATAACTCTTGAAATCCATATCATGTGCTAAGTTGATATCATGTATATGGTTCATTATTTAACACATAAATATGTTGGAATGCACCAACTTACTTAATCCTCAGCTTCATCTAAATGTTGCAAAGCTACTTTGAAAAATTTGGGATGTATTCTTTTCTTTGAGGCCTTATACATTTAGAAGAAAGAGATATGCTGTGGGTTTCCTTAAGCATTTGAGGCTTTCCCTGAAGTTACTCTTGCCTAATTCTCTGAATATGAAAACTCAGACTGTAGGATGGGGAAGCAATTAGACAGAGGCATGGAAAGGTCAGTGTTCTTCTGAAAGTCAGAAACTCCAGATCATCAAACTAACTGCAAACCATAGTTTACTAGAATTCTGCTTGTCAGAATTTTAGTCAATGAGCTTTTGCAAGTTTGTGAAGCAGTTGCTTCCTTGAAGGCTGAGAGTGAGATTTGCTGAATTAGATTGAACTGCACAAACAGAACTCTGGAGGGAAAAGGCAATTTCTCAGTTAATATTAAATCTGTTGAGAGGAGGTGCTGGTCCACTGTACCTAGGTTTTCCTTTCTTTTCCTTGTTCTCTGTGGCGTTCCTTTTTTTTGATGAACTCGGCCATTGGGTCTCCTTCTCTCTCTTTTTCTCTCAGCATTCGATCCAGATCCTCATTGTCGATATAACAGGCCAAAGGTTTTTGCATCTCTTTTATTGCATCTTCTACATTCTGCTGCTGTTGCCTCCCCTGTGCTAATCTATTTCCCCATCTGGCATATTGTACATCTCATTTAGACTTTGTTTCATCTTTCTGCTTCTGCTCAAGGTATTCCTTCACAAGGTCTCTCTTGCAGCCTGACTTGTCGTGGAAGATGGTTTCTGTGTGTCGCGATTCCTCTTCCAAGTGCTTGCTACTTCTCTCCTGCTTTCTGAGCTCCTGCTGCTCTCTCCGCAGCACGCCAGATGATACCAAACCAGCTCTGGCCCCAGACATCATGTTGCCCTTCTTGGGAGATCCCTTATCATTGGGGTAGCAATGATGTGAGTGATCAGGGGGACTTTTTGAACCATGCTGACCCTTTCCAGAAGTCAGAGCCCTGTGATTTTTCCACTGGGGAGAAAGGTCTGCCTTAGAGGCATTTTGAGTACCCCTTCATGGAGGTGGAGAATCAGAGTCACGATGGAGCTTTTTTACTGGGGAAGCATCTTTCATTCTACTCAACTTTTTCTGACCAGGTGCAAATTATGAAGGAATAATTATTTCTTTCACGATCTGTTTGTAACCTACATTTCATCTTAGGGAATGGGCTTGTTAAAAAAAAAAATAAAAAAAAATTGTACCAATAATACTAATAGCTCATTTTATCTATTTCCTGATAAAATGTGGAGTCACTTTAGACACTCCTGAATGCATTTTAAAGGACTTATTTTTTTTTCCTGTCATTAATTATTAACAGCTGTTTTTACACACATTTCACCACTGGTTATTTGTGAGGTGAGGGATAAACATCCACTGCAACTCCCCAGGATGAGAAAGGGTTAGACTGACCTAACATTAAATTGGTGGGTAGTTTTGGATTGTACTACACATATAACCAGTGCCTTAAGTAGATTCCTCAGTTTGTCAGTCTTACAAATGAAAGTAATATTTCAGTGATCTTACTTCATTTGTACTACTTCCTTTTCCTCAATACCAAGAGACACAGAAGCGGTAAAACTTTGAACTACTTAATAAATTAATCTCTAAGAGCAATAGAGCACTTGTGCAGTGTCTAGGTATTAAATAAATATAACTTTGTTGTAATGTGAACAGTTGCAACAATCACTAACTGCTTCAAGACTTGTACATTAATTTATCCCTTGAACAGTTATTTCAGTCACTCAGGATTTTAGATATACACTACAATAAGATGGGAAGTTCTGTGAGACAAACAAGCCATTTGTCATATGATATCTAATCACCTTAAGAGTTTAAAAGTTATTTAGCATACTACTCCAAATTTAAAGACCATTCAAAACTGAACTCAGATACCCAGAATCAAGACTTCTAGCACAGATGTTGCTTAAGGCTTTATCTCAGGACCACGTATTTCAACATAGATATTTAAGGAGTTATCACATCATGTTATTTTGCCTTTTCCGTACAGGATGGACATGTAAAGATATTTTAGAAAGTTGACAAAAAAAAAAAAAAAGAATTAATTCTGGACTGCAGGTGAAATGAATTTAGAACATTACTTTCATCTCCCTTAGCTTTCTGTGTGAAAAGCTATATTGATTAGCTGCTTAAGATTCCAGCCACATGTTGTACAGAATTCTAACTTAGGTCTGGATTTCAAATAAGTATGTTTCAGAGTTCTTCAAATCATTAAAGCAGTGACTTTCTTGACTTTGTCACAGTGGGATTTAAAATTAATTCTTTATGCCTCTTACTTTCTGATTTGCTTTTGAAACAGTATTTCACTTAAATGCATCCCTCTTAAATTTCAGCTATGTCTTTGAAACTTAATGTTGTGATGTATTTTTTATTTATGTTGCAAAACAGTAGTGGCTTCAGTTTCAGAAGTAATGGTCTTTCTGGCTCGTTGCTTTTTGATTATTTGTTAATCTAGTGCTGTGTTTTCATCTGTGTCTTTTGGGTTTGTTTGGTGCTGGTTTTTTTGTTTGTTTTTGTGTTTTTGAGTCCATAGTTTCTTCCATCATTAATTGCTGTAAGTTGACTTCTCAGACATTGACTTCTCAGACATTTTCTTAATTTACTAATAAATGTATGTTCCTTACAATTAAATATATAAATACATCTATTTTACTGAATCTAATAATATCTAATAAGTGTGCTTTGTCCACATTAGAACTTGATATTTTGAAGGCTTAATGTTCTGTTAGGAAAAAAAAATCAAACTCAGAACAAAAAAATCACTAAAATCAAAACATGATTTTAGTACTGCCTTTTATTAAGGTAGTATAAATATTATGGGAAATTCAGTAAATACTCTTCCTGACAAGTCATACAGACGTGTGTGGCTAGGAGCATGTAATTGCTTCCAATATTTTCCTTCTTACATTTGCAATTTAAAGCCTATGCAGTGGCTTCTCTGGAAGTGCTGTAGTTTGCAAGGCAGTGTAATGAGCAGCTGGTGAAGATGGTTCTTCCAGACGCCAGGGAGTCTGTATAGACCTTTCATGACTGCCATACTACTGTCAAACTGTCATGGGATAAATGAAGATTTTTTAAAGCATATTTGCTGGTCTTTTGAGTAGCTGCTTTTAGAATGTTCTAGATATTCCAGTCTTTTCCTTAAATACCATGATAAAGAAGGTGGAATGCAACTAGGTCTGTTTCATTGCACACAGTAATTAGAAGTGAGAGACCTAAAGGGAAAACTGCCAGTATTCCTGGAGTGTCGCAGTGCCTGACTTCAGGCTGTATTTCTATTTAAAGCAATGACTGAGATGTTCAAGAATTCTTCTGTAGGACAAAGTATCTTCAAGGCTGATTCCGTGGATGATATAGAACCAGTCATCTAATCAAGTTGTTGTGTTTTTTTTTTTTTTAACTGTTCGTCTCTGACAGGAATTGTTGAGAATAGCTGAAGATTAGGATTTCACTGAAAAGTTGAAGGGAAATCTACTGTTTATTGTTAAAGGGGTATATAGAGAAATGTAAATAATTAGATTATTCAAATAGGAAATAGGAATCAAATGAGCAGTCTACGGAGTTTTTGACATCCTGTGTCTCACCGTCAAGTCTGTAAAATCCGATATTTTCACCTTGAAATAATAAATGACCTCAATTTTCAAAAGCACATGTACACATAGAATGTATATCACGTAGAAGCCTTCAGAGCAGTGAGAAGTTAGTTGAAATCAGGTTTAGGGTGGTACGTCTCATAATCAACTATCCATGAGATTCTGAGGGAAAAAAATATCATTTTATCACACAAGTAATTGTTTTGTCTAGTGCTTCCTATTTTTGAATGTTTCATTTTGCAATACTGCTAGCAATGACTCTATATGTGCCTTACTTAGTATGCACAGTTTTTTGTTTTAATAAGTGGATAATTCAGCAGTAGAATATTGCCTAATGTGTTTAGAAAGATAATACCACAGAGATGCTAAAATTAGGGCCACTCTTAGATAGCTTTCTTCTATCAGCCTTATGTAGAAGATAAGAGGAACTGAGCCCAGTGAATTCAATTTGCCAAAATTAACACAGGTGTTGACAAAAAGATGTGAGTAAATATTAAAAAGGATTAATTTAGGAAGGAAGTGACCTCAGTTTGTGTTGTGCTCTTGTAATTTCTGTTTGTTTTCTACTTTGTGGTCTTGAAAACTTGCAGTAAAAGCAGAACCTGTCTATACTATGTAAGCATAGGAATGGTGGCTGTCATCTCTGTTTTATTTAATTGTTAAGCTTTGCTTTTTGCAGCTCAATTACAGAGTTGAGCTGTTTTTCTTGCAGAAAAATATTCCAGTACAGCTTGAAGTCACTGAACCCCTAGAGGTAATTTCTTTCTTAATTCAGAGTAGTCCAATTGAACATACAGACAATTGAGAAAAAAAATGATACTTAATACTTCTAGTCTTTGCATTTCAATAATTCTTTTTAAATTTTGCTGCTACATTTCTGATACTACACTGATTTCCTCTCTTCTGTAACATCTGACATGGTTCTGAATCATGTACATTACAATTTTGATTCTCAGTGTTTTTGGCTGTCGATTAAGAGACTTCTGGCAATCTGTTAATTATATTCTTATGAATAGTCCAGTCAGTATATTGAATCCAGCTGTGTTTTCTAGTCTGAAATAATTATCTGCCATGTGAAATGTTAATATCTAATTATTTTTTTAACCAACTGATTTCTTCATGTAAGTGAATTTCTGTTTAAAAACAAGTTCTCATAAAAGTCTTGGGCTTTTACATCCACAGACTCAATTAAAATGAATGCATCGGAAATATTAAAAAGATTTTTTCATATTAATATGAACTTTCTATTCCATTCTAAAGTACCTTTAACATCAAGTCAATGACCTGTGCAATAGTAAATTTTCATCCTAAAAAGTGATGTTAGCTTTTTTTAACTCTGTGGAATGTTGATCATTATATCAATATTTACAGTATATATGTCCTCTGAGTACAGAACTTCATGCAGTATATACCTTCAGAGTTGGCTTGTTCGTTTTCCTGAGAATGTGGGTAACAGGAGTACACAAAAAGAGCCAATCTTACTATTTATGACTTGATTATTTAAAAATTCTTTAACTGCCAACATCTGAAAGCAAAGAGAAAAGTAACCATTCCCAATGCTACTCTTAATGGAGGATCATATAAGTTGAACAGAAATAAGTTCTATTGTGAAAAATGAATGACAGACCAGTTTTAGTAGATTGTGCAGCACAGTGCTTCTACAAATTATCTTTTCACTGGAAATAGAAATGTGTTTTGGAAGTTACCTAAAACAGCAACAGAAAAATAATATGAATATAATAGTGAATATAATTATGTTAAGCGCCTAAAATTGATTTAAATTTTTTTGTACGAATTGAAAGTATGTGTAATTATACTCATGAAAATGAATTTGTTTACAAAAAAAGTCTGCTGTGAGAACCTACTTTGCCTGCTGTTGACAATTTAGCATTAACATTTTGAATACCTAATGATGAGTTAAGGATGTGCTATCCTTACTATTTAATATTAACTTTATCTTTATTCCCAAAAGCAGAACTATATTCTATGACATTGAGATTTTTTTTAACATATGTTTTCTTTGGAATGTGTAAGATTGCTCTTATTTATGATACCTACTATTTGAGGGGAAATGATGGGATGATTTTTGGTTCCTTATTTTTTTTTGTTTTCCACAGATTCTCTGTGGTTTTGTAGTTTTATTTTCTTGTGCACTAAGCATATATACTTAAGTCTGTTGACTGTAAGCTGGGAACTGAATGTCATGGATGTTGGCATGTTTTTAAAAGACTAGAGAAACCTGTATGTTTTTGTTTGTGGTTTTTTTTTTTCCAGTCAACTGCCAATGTGGAAATCAGCTCAAAGTAAATAAAATTAAAGTAATATATGAAAATATACTTGCTTGAAATTGCCATGTTTCTCCTCTTATTTGAAAGAAAAATGTTAACAATGAGATAAATGAATAACAGGCTGTATTTGAGAAACTTTGACTACTTAGAATGGGAAAATGAAAATGCTAAATTGCCTGTAAAAATTCAGAGGGAAAGAGCTTAGCTTTCATTCTGTTTTTTATAAGCTGTTGGTAACTTAACGTGTCAAGAGCTGAAGTGTACCTAATTTTGAGTTATATAATAGTTGTTTGAAATTGTACCATCTTTCATAAGGAATTTACTTTTCACTATGTTATCTATGAAAGAGAATGCTTTCTACTGTCAGAATCAGCAGTGTGTATTTACTTTGGGGGGACGTTATAGAAAATACACCATTAAACCAACTACCTGATACATTGAACTAAACAGAACATTTCTGAAAAATTCAGCCCATTACTGTTGCATGTTTTTTCTTTTATATGTTTAGTGACAAACAAGAAACCAGCTCAAGCATCTATTACAAAGGTCAAGCAATTTGAAGGCTCTACGTCATTTGTTAGGAGAACGCAGTGGATGCTCGAGCAGCTTCGCCAGGTCAACGGTATTGATCCGAATAAGGTGAGTTTGAACAGTTCTAGAAAATGGAAATCGAGCTCTTATAAATGATTTGTGGAACAAGTGTCTTTCGTTATTCAAAAGGCAAATGGAATGATAATAGACAGGTTTAAGTGCAAATTCACAAACAAGAAATAAGTTGGTGGAGTACATGAAATAGACTTTAATGGGAAAAATGAGAGGAGGTCAAAGCTCATAATCAGATATTTCCTTTTTTCTTTCCAGTCTCCTGTACTCTTTTCCCTGCTCTGTCCTTTCTTTTAAAGAGAAAAATAAGATCTGTGTTTGCCTTGTCTTCATCTATAAACCTCTTGGGTTCCATTTTGGCATGCAGCTGTGTTGTAAGGGCGGTTAAGTAGAAGCAAAGAAAGGAGAGGTTTCTGAGGTTCAAGTTTCTGGAAATACTGTGAACGTTTCCCCAGGATAGTCCAATCCTCAGATCCCTCCACACTGATTATCCTTCTGTACACAGGGCTGTGGTGTACCTTAGCTGCCAGTGCCACATGACCACTGATTTAAAACAAAAATCAATTCAAACAAACAAAATTCAAAAAAACCCAAAACAAACAAACAAACAAAATCCAAAACCCAGTAAGTAGTTTTGGAATTGTTTTTAGAATTTTTGCCTCAAACATTCTGTTTTTTTAATGTGGAGTGTGCAGTCTGACTGGAGTTGTTTGGGAAAAATTGTACTAACATGCAATAAGCTTATAAATGCGTATCTTCAGTAGTCAAACAACAGAATTAGAAGGTAGCAATGTGACTAATATTGTGTAATAACAAAATGATTTACTGTGTTCATTGTACAGCAGAGTGTTTATAGCTAACCCCTCTTGACTTCTTCAGGGTTGTGCTCTGATCAGACAAGTAAGCATCTTAGTGGTGCACCAAATTTAGTACAGTCCTGCTAATAATTATGAAGTTCTTTGGCCACTGCTAAATGAAAAGCAGGAAGCAGAATTTTATTTGGATAAAAGGGACAGTGAAAATGAGTGTAATGACATAGATATGGATATAGATACAGATATTGCACATAATCTGCAAAGGACCTCTGTAAATAGCATCTGGAGACACACTGAATGTGAAAGTCCTATCAAGTTCTTCATTTTAGACTTTCAGACTTGTCTTTCTGTAGTTCAAAGTGTCATGGATTCAAAATAGAATTTACTGGATTAGTTTACAAAATGATTTTTAGCAAATATTGCAAAGTGTATAGCATCACTGCTTCTATAGAATCCATTTATTTTGGCAGCCATTGCAAGGTACAGAGCTGTAGGTTACTTGGTTCTCCTAGCGCTCTTTTGTTCTTGTTATCTTGAGACCTATACAACAATTTATGATAATAAATTAAATGAAATGAGTAGGGCTTACTGTTTATTTTATTTCTTTGGGTAAATGTAGAGGCCAGAACTACATTTTCTATAATGCAGCATGGACTGAAAGGCTTAACATATTAAAACAAAAATCCTTGTGTTAATATAGAAAGTAAAAGTAGCTATATACCTGTAGTTAAGAAGAATTTCTTATGACATTCCAACTTCTAATTATTTGGTCTAAAATATTCCTGTTTTCAGGTTCTTTTCTTTTCAGGTTCGTTTCTTTTCTTAGCTGTATATTCTTCATTAAAAATATATAAGAAAATAATTTCTGCCTGTGTTTTTATCAAAAATGTACAGGAGAAAAAATAATCCTGGGGTGATCTGGAGTTGCATGATTTTCATGGAGTTTTTTGTTTATTTATTTGTTTTTTCCAACATAATTTTTTTTTAATTTTTTTTTCCAAAATCATTTTGGAAATCTTTTTTCAAATCATTTATGAAACTGGAATAACAGTTGTTTATTTTTTCTTCTAGGATTCCCCAGAATTTGATTTAATATTTGAAAATGCTTTTGACCAATGGGTAGCAAGCACAGCTTCAGAAAAATGCACATTCTTTCAGGTTCTTCATCACACATGTCAGCAATATCTTACAGACAAAAAGCCAGAATTTATCAACTGCCAATCTAAAATTATGGGAGGTATGTCAATTGAAATTGGAGTATTCTGTGCATTTGGACATAAAATGATGGTTTGCATGTGGGTTATTCTGTGTTTAAATGTGCTTGTCTATACCTTGATATCATGAGTCTGAATATGCTAATCTGACAGTAATGAAATTGTAGGCTTCACATTTTTACCATCAAACATCACTTCAAATTCTTCCAGCGTCTTTGTGTTTCAAACATTTAGTTTAAGAGGTAATATCCAGTACTCCATTACAAGTCTCCTCCTACCCACAGCAGCAGAGGATTGCTCTACAGTGTAATTTCATACAAGTGTAACCAAAAGTGTTTATTACTAAATTTCCTATATGGGTTTTGAAATTTCATAGAATATCCTGAGTTGGATGGGACCCATAAGCATCAATGAGGCCAACTTCTTTAATTTGATTTTGACAGAAATCCATGAAAGGTTTTGTTACATTTCACAACTCCTTTGTATCCTAGACGGGAATTTCCAAGCTTAGAAATAAGGTTTTAAAAAAAAAAAAAAAGTAAAATCTGGTCACTGTGTTGTAGCTTTACCATCCACTTCCCAAATAATAGAAATTACTTTGGGAGAGGATTTTCATTTATTTAACTAAATATTCTTTAGGAATTTAAACCTTTAGGAGGGTAGGTTTTAGTTGTTTCCTGATTTCTGACAATAATCTCCTTTTTATCGTCTCTAGAACAGAACACTTTTAAAACCTCCTACACTTTGTCTGTTCTTTTCAGCTGGAATAAAACGTGTTTTTTTTTTTTCTCTTTCAGTCTAAATCTAATAATAAATCTAAAATTTGATGTTGCTAATCTGTTTAAGAGATCCACTTAAGGGTGGGTTTGTTTGTTTGTTCTCCCCTAGTAGACATCAAGTACAAGAACGCTGATCCTTACTCAGTTCTTTCTAGTAATTCTTCTCTCTTATAACACTAGTATATTTTCCTGCCTGAGGTGTATGAAATGAATCTTCTGCACTCACCTTTAGGTGTTTTTTGTTGTTGTTGTTGTTTTTTGTTTGTTTGTTTGTTTTGGTGGCTGTTACTTTCTCTTGCCAACTCTTTGCTCTAAAAACACCGAAAGTAAACTTGGAGAAGGAGAAATCATCTCCAGATGTGTTTTAGGTGCTGACAGTGATGCTACCACTAATTTTACAGTCAGAATTGTTCTGCCAGTCACCCCTTTTCTGTTGGTGTCCTTTCAAACTAAGAGAAAAGACACTGAATTTTCTTCTAAGCTTCCTTTATTTCTTCCTATTTCACTAACCTCCCTGTTATTTTCAAAAGCTTTTGATTTACATTGTATTTAGAACTTCAAAATGTATTCATCTAGTAGAGACATTCTTCCTGGACTGAGTAAAAACAAACAAATGATTACGATAGCAACATCAAAACATTTAGTCTGAAACCTGTAGTATCAGATATCTTTATGGAAAATAGTGATGTCACAGATTTCAAATTCATTGTGACTGGAAAATGTAAGACATCACTATAGCAGAGTATGCAAAAAAAAAAAAAAAAAAGTATAGATGATATATCTTGACGTAAACTAAATCCAGTTCTGAATTTGTAACTTTCCCCTTGCTCCTCCTAGTAATTAACCAAAGCAATAGATTCAAAGCGTTTTGAAACATCAGTGCAGTCAGTTTATAGATGAAGCATGTCACCTCATCCGCTGTACGATGGCAGCCCTTGTATTTTAAGTGATATTCTTTTGCTCTTTCTGAGGAATGTACACAGCAATTTCATACTGGATGGTTAATTTATCTTCTAATACTCCATTTTTTTGTTGTTTGTTTGTTTTAGTATTATTAGAACATACGCTTGTGTAATGTTATAGATATTTACATTATATATATATAACATGTATCTTGTAACTGTTCCTTATTTTCAAATACAAAAACCAACAAACCACTGAACTTTTTCCCAACTGAAACCAAAGATGAAAGTAGTTTTGAAGGATTTGTTTACAAGCTTAATGATTGAGTCTTGTGCCTTCCTAAAGGGCAGGAGTGAAGAAAGTGAAATTCATGCTATTCGTGTTTCTGCAGGAATTATGCAAGAGCTTAGTCTTAAGTGAATAGTTGTCATCTTCTATGGAACTGCAGACTGTATTTACTTCCTCATTTTAACTTGTCATACACACAAAACCTTGCTGCTAGTGGCCTGAATCTTCATCTCAAAGCTTTTTTTTTTTTTTTTTTTTTTTTTTTTTTGCTTTACTGTCTTTTGAGTATAAGAGTATAAAGTAAGGATATAGTATGTGGAGTTGGTCTAGAGTGTTTTCTGTAACATGATTAATGACATTAGTAATTACAGGGATAATGAGATCTAGTGAAAGTTGTAGGTGCTAATTCTTAGAACAAAGAAAGAAATTCAAATTTGGAAAGACTGTAACACGAAGATTCCTCCCAGTATTATCTTGTATTAAATATTTCAAGTTCCTCTCTTGTGGAAGAGACCTCTCTGTGCCTTACATTAAATTTCTAGATAATGCTTTGTAGAAGAAGAGAATGGCAGGCATTTGTTTGGGAGGAGAGAGTTGTCTTTATTATTATTATTAATTTATTATGGTAGGAAATGCTTTTCAATTCTGTATGTTTCTAATGAGTGGGTGGTGACATTGGAATGTATCTAATCTGAGGTATCATCGTGTTACACAAATTGTTAGTAAATAACAAAACTAATCAAAAACAAACCTAAGATAAATTCTGCGCCTGTAATGATAAACAGTTGCTGCCACCTTCAGACACGTACTAGAACTGCAGAAGGAAGCAGGACGGATGTAAGGTGATGATCTTGCAATTGTTTGTTTGTTTGTTTTAAGCTTTGTCCTATAAGCTGTAGTTATTCTGTCAAATTAATTAAAATATCCTTAGAAGCCCAAATAAATTATGTCTTTGCCTGTGTAACCTTTCCTCTAGGACAACTGACAAGTATTATTTGTGGATCACTCTTCTCTAAGAATATATTGCCAGTGTGAAAATGGTAATGAGTTGGGTTTTTTGTTTGTTTGTTTGTTTTTTGGGTTTTTTTTTTTTTTTGACTCGGCTTCAGCTATCAAGGAATAGGACTTCATGGTGCTTTCATTAATTCTTTGGGTTTAATTGAGGATGAAATTTCTACATGGAAAAGCCAATTTGAATTCAGCTTTTCTGTCATTTTTGAAAGTCAACTGAGGACTGGAAGTTTCAGAACATAGATTTCACAGAAGCTTTGCAGTTTGTTAGTAACTGTCAGCTTTAAAGCAATATAATTTGTTTGCATTATCTGGATACCTTTTATACATTAGAAGAGATGCTTATGAGTGATATATGGTGGGATAAGCCATTTGAGACCGAGTAAACGTGTACTGGCTTCCTTCTTACTGCTCAAGTCAAATGAATGACTTTAGAAGACACATGAAATTAGGAACTAGGATGGGAAGGAAGACTAAAGCTCCTCCTGGCACCTCTTCTTTCAAATGTCTGATACTGTTTTCACTTTTTACTGAAAAACTGTGTACTTGAGCAGTGTGACCCTTACAGGCTTGCATTTGTAAATTAATTCTATTACTGTGAATTAATGTGGAAGTACTGTGACATAATTGATCTTTGTATTTAAAAAAAAAAAAAAAAAAACAACCAACAACAACAACAAAAAAAAACTATCACTTGTTTTTGATAGTATTTTGTTATTTTAAAACAACTGAGCCAGAATGTAGTTCTGTGTTTTTCATCTAATTACTAATAGTAAATTTTCTGGTCAGTAAACTTTTGTTTATATTAGTTTAGATTGAAAATACTAACTTGGATTTGTCCTGATTCATATGAATATATTAAATTAGAGTATAAAACTAATTTCTCAGTTTGGAAAAGTGTAAGAAAATGAGTAATAAGGAATTGATTCAAGTTAAGAATTCCTTTGTTTATATCTGATCCTCAATGTGATAACATCCTGACCCAGCATCGATGCCAGTGTTTAATAACATCAACAGAAGTACATTGGAAACACAGAAGGTAATTTTTTATGAAATGCATCAACAATTTGTCAGTTTTACTTCTAATATTTGTGCAATGTATTTTTCAGTTTTTAATTGTTGATTTCTGTATTTTTATAATTTCTACAACTTTTCGTAAACTTTAAATTTCATTTCAGCAGAAAAAGGTGGGGCATCAGAACTATATGATAATATTGAACCCTAGAAGAAAACAAAGTTTTTGAATGTAACTGTTGAAAAATTATAAACAGTATCTCATCCTTTAAAATTTAACATTTATTATTAATAAGTAAGATTAAGACAAAGGTTGAGGTTAGAAAAGAAAAAAAGCACATAGCTTTGGCAAATCATTCAATGTGCTGCTTATGGAAAAATATTGAAAAGATTAATAAAATAATAATTATTTTCATCTGTAAATAGATAATGTACAAAGTTTGGAAGCACTTGTTCTTCTGGTCAATAAGGTATTGAGTATAGTAGGTATAGTAAGTATTAAACCTTAGGAGAAGTCTTCATTATGTGTATTCATTCCAGTTTACCTATTGTGATAGTAAGGCCCTTTGAGAAGGTGATAATATATACTAGTAGATAAAGCAGTAGACAAAGCACAAGTCTGATCCACTGTGACAGTTCTGTTTTCTTACTTGCGGTTCTTCTCTTCTTTGTAAATAAAATATATTTGGCTTATAATGCAATTCTATTGAACTGCTATACAGCATCTGTAGTACATTCCAGCACCTTTGAGCCCTATGCTTGTTTGTATTTTGTGTGTCTATGTTTTTGTTTTGTTTTTGTTTTTTCCTAAGAGATTGCATTTAAACTTAAATTATTACCTATTGTTGCTTGCAAGTTTCTATACTGTTGGTTGGGGTTTTTTGTTTGTTTGTTTTATTTAATTAAAGTTCTGCCTGAAATTGTTATTGTTTTATAATTAAAGTTCTGCCTGAAAAAAGCTTATGTGGAAGAAAATGAGCAGCATATAAAAATTAAATTGACAGAGAAATCAGTTTCTGAATGTCAGTCACAATAGAAATCTGATTTCAGGAGAAAGTCATGTCGCAGCTTCACCTACAACAATAAGCTTGTGTGGTTCCACTGCTGCAGTTCAGTGAACAGGAGATATCATATACTCCAGCTGTAAAATGTTGCTATTTTTCAAATGAAATACAACTGCACAGACTCACAAACTAATGGTGTCATTGATGAGAACTTTGTAATATCATTGAAGTATTCTTGGGAGTTGATATTTGCTGTATATCCCTAAAGAAAATTGCTGAAGAAAAATTAATTTTATGGCTATTTCAGAATGCTCAGTTTGCTCCGATGGTATTTTTCTAGGATACAATTCATTGACTTTATGTCTCTGTCTTCAAAGTATTTAAACTTGCTCAAAAATTCAAAACTATTGCCTTTGCAGAACCCTCACTCAGGAATTTGAAGTTCTCTCAAGTGTTGTCTTAAACTTGCACTTAGGGAAGTCATTGCCATTCTGACTTAACAGGTCATATAGTAGGATAAAGTTCAATAATACCCTTCAGATTTCCCCTGCCATCCTGCAGGAATCATAGATTCCTCTTAATTCACTATGAACTTCAACACACTTCATTTTTTTTTTTTTGAATTATATACTTTGGACAAAATACTGAATTAGATGCTTGTATTAAATCTAATTTGTTGTGTCTAAAAATCTCTGTACTTCAAAATAACATGCAATATTTGTCTGTGTTTTTCTATTCAAAGCTACTCTGAACCATCATTCACATTAAACAGTAGTAAAAGATTCATTTGAGTCAAATGAAGTTACCTACCCCACATCAAATCTGTGGAAAATAATGTAATAATTTTTAATTTGAGATCACTTCTTATTCTGGTACTGATGCTACTTTTCCATGCAGAGTCAGATTTTTACAAAGCTGAAAACATTGATCTGTGACTTGAGAGCACAGAGATTTTGATGTTTCATGCTAAAAGAGAGCACAGAGATTTTGATTGGTACATGCTAAAAGATGTGAAGTCTGACACCCTTATGCTAGCATTGCCACCTGCAGCTGATCACTTGTGTTTGATCAAATACTGATCTGCCTGAAAATTCTTGTTTTCTGTTCAGGCTCTGGCCTTTTGTTCAGTATGAATTTTCTGGCTGTGAACTTGGAACTTACAATTGCATATTCAAGGAATACAATGGAAATGTCCGTCTGTAGTATAGGAAACCTGCAGAGGTACAGCTAATCTTGGAAACTGTTTTCATGTAAATCAAGAACCTTGTACCAAGAAAATCATCAAGAGTAGTATAAGACAGTCTAGTATTTCTATGACTAAGATTTTGCAAGACACAGTAAAGAATTTACATACACATTCTTCAGGGAAAGGGAGTTATCTCTTAATTGAAAATTTAATTTTTCAGCATGTTTATCTCTCTCAAAACCTTCATTTTTTAATGGATATATTAATAGTGCAATGGCTTTGTTCCTGGGTGATGACATGATGACAGTCGACGAAACATGAAATAGTAAAGATGAAGTCATTCTTTTTAATTATAATCCCTGTTTCCAAATTTATGTTGAACTTTTAGTGACACCAATATATGCTAGTGAAAATTGTATGCGTGGGCATAAAGAGTAGATATGTCGTGTTACAGCTGGTCCTGTTCATAAATTTAAATTGATCACTGTTACTCCTTTAACCTTACTTTATTTAGTAATGCAAGTTCAGTTTTATTGCAGATCAATAGGAAACATAAATAGCTTGTTATCTTAAAAAGAAATTAATTATTTTGGTGTGATACACAGAGCTTCTTAATTACTACAGATAATCACAGTTATTTCCTTCTCAGAACAGAAGATAATTACTAAATACACAGACAATTAAAAATTAAATGCCTGTGTTTGCAAGTCAGTGACTGTAAAGTCTTACCACTGATGTACATATAAAACCCTGGGTTGAAATGAAATATTTTTGATATGGTTAATAGAGAACGTGATGAAATTTTTATGAATGTAAGTTAAACAGTTCATGCAAACTGCAGCACGGTATCTCAGGAGAGAAATTAGTTAATTAAATTGATCAATTTCCATGTTGATTGGTGATAGTGTCTGTATATCTTTCAGGTACTGTATATGCTGGATTAAGAATGCACTTTTTTATGCATGCTCTGTTATAGTTTTATGATCATAAGAACCAAAAGCCTAAATGAAGTTGACAGGAGCTTTGGTGCTTCCTAGAAAATGTTGTTTCTTCAGTGTTTCTCTTCATCAGGAATTAAGGCCTGCAGGATAACTGGTCTAAAGCACTCATAAAAAGGCTGCTGCCCTTCCACTGTTTCTGCACCTCTGAGCCTGACACATTATGTATAATTACACAAGTCACTAACTGAATTTTCTAAGGAAAAAGAGGAGTTTAATTCCAGAAGTTTAAGTTCTGCTGCAAAAATTCAAAACAAAATGTCTGATTTGCTTTAAAAATTAAAAAAAAGAAAAAAAAGGATTACTGAACTGTGTAACTATTAATTGATTTGAAAATCTGAATGTTAAATTCCTTTTTCAGATGGTAAGACAATTTCATATAATCCAAAATATGATAGAAAAAGCTGAATTAAGAGCTACCCCATTAAGCCAATCATTTGAGCAACTGAAAATAAATTTGTAGTATGTTTCTCTATTTTTAATAGCAAATTTTATGTTGAAAAATAATGAATTAAACTCACTGTCCTTCTTGATTTTAGTTTTGTAACAAAATTGACTTAAGCATACACATTTTGCTAATATTAGAAATTAACATTAACATTCTACTTTAGATCATACTCAATCTGAATACATACTTTTCCTATGTTATCTGGCAGTATTTATTTGTTCTACTTTGTGATTAAATACTACTTTAAAAAATATATATATACTATTTATTAAAAAATACTATTATATAAATAATATATAAATTGTATAAATATATAAATAAATATATAAAAATAGTATAATATATAAATAGTATAATATACTATTTATAAAAAAAATACTATAAAAAAAAAAGCTGTGTGTTTGCACTTAATTGTTGTCTGACAAGAGTAGTTTCATATAATGGTAAAATACTGAAACTTTTCTGCTCTCTGTTCATGTTTATTTAAGAAAGAAAAGTCTAGAGTCATAGAACTGATCCCAGCGGTTACATAACTATGAAAAAATGAGTCTGCTTCAGAAACCAGAAGATTTCTGTATAGACTAGAAAACAGAAAACAGTTGTATGTAGAGTACATACAGTGAAGACATTCAAAATCTGTGAACACAGGATCTTGCACCAGGGGATAATGCAAGTGGCCTCCTATTAAAAGTAACTCAGACCATCAGCTCATCCATATCCATATTTTGCTGGTGTTTTTCTCCTCTTGCAAATGTTACAAAATCTTTCCTGAGAAGAAGTTATGTGAAAAGTTTTTGAAAACTTTATGTTGAGCAGATTCTGCATCTGACCTGAAGATCACTAGAAGTTCTGAAATCTTTATGGAGAGGAGGGGGGGGGGAAGTTAATGGCAGTTTTTGCATGTCTACCTGTTTATTTTTTGTATTTTTTAAAGTGGTTCTGTGCACATCAGTTGGTTGAAATAAATTTTAATTATTTTCTTCTTAGGAGTTGCAGTTCAGGCAGTTTTGGTGTTCAGTCACAGAACTGACTTCTCCAAAAATTTGGAATGTTGGTAATTACTTCCTGTAAAGCAGCTTGAAAGTTTTGCAGCTTATAAGAAGAATTTTATGTGATAGGAATATAGTTCATAGGAATGCTTCTCCAGTCAATCTAGTACAAATATCACTATTTAGACTTACTAATGTATGAACAAAGTATAGTCAATCATATCAGAAACCACCTACATGTGCTCTAGAAATAAACTGATGGAATTCAGTAGACTACTGAATGAGTTTCTGTGTTGCTCATATACAGGATAGGATTTTTTGTTAGTTTGTTTGCCTACTTTTCAGGTCAGCAATCTGTTAACTTCTATTCTCCAACAAGTTTTAAGACTTTAGATGATTATGAGTTTTATGAAATTCCCCACATACTTTGCTTCACTTGAATTCAGTGGAAGTCTTCTGACTGCATAAAGAAACAGCACAATTGAGAGCTTTTAAAAAATCTTATCCCAGAAAACTAGCACTGGTTTGTACAAGAGGTACGAGAGACCTTAAATCACTCCACAAAAAGAAGGAAACTATTTCCAATGCAGTATTGCCTAGTATGCGTGTTTACAGGAAATGTGACCTGAATAAAAGCCAAAATAAGCTTCCAAGAAAAATTAGTGGAACTGGCTTTAAACAAGCAAGCTATGAACAAAGTAGCAACTGACTGAGAAATGTTGAAGTAAGAAAACATAAAGTATTTAAAGTGGTTTGACTGATTTTATAACCAGACTTCTCAGAGACTAGAGACTACTGGAGAAGATGAAGTTTCACTTATGTCTTAATACATGGCAGCTCAAGATATTCTTATGTATTAACGTCTTTAATTATAGTACTGATTTTCTTTTCTAAATGCAGCTCCTTTGTTCTGTGCAATAAAGAATTCTGTAGATGTTCCATATCTTATACACATTTAATTTTTAATTACTAATGTGTGTAGCACTAGCAATATTAATAGACATGTTATCAGGAGGTCTCAGCTTGGTATTTCTATTATTGATTCATCTTCCATGAGGCAGCATATGTTAGAATGTTTGGTCCCTCCCGTACCTCCATATTGTGATAATAGTTCTGGTTTAGTTGATTAAAATTGCAAGGTGGTTATTTTTCTCAAGAGTTTATATGTGTATAGTTTGCACTGTTGTTTCATAGGCTATCTGGAGCAAACTCTGGTTTCACTACTCAGTGTTTGTTTGCTGTTTCTAAGGGAGACATCAATTGATCTTTTGTTCTTGATTTTCCTAATGAAACTAGTAGCAAAATAACCATTCAGTATAGTGTTTGGGTTTTATTTATTAACCTGAGATTATTGTTAAGTAGTCATACCTCTCAGATTAATAGTAAAAGCAGTAGGTTTGTGTTGATTTAAAGTTGTCTTTGTATGTACATAACAACAGTTATAACAAAAATTTACTATGCTGCTCAATTGTAGATTTGAGTGTTAAAATTGCTGTTGAGCTAATTCTATACCTTTACTGGCGTAATGAATTTAAATGTTACATATTTATGTTTAATGCTGTGAAGAGACTGTGTGAATACAATATTCAGAGGCAGTTCAGAAAACTAGTAGTGATGATGTGCCCAGTGGTTAATACTCTACCTACTCTACCTGTATTGATTTTCTGTCTCTCACAGTGACTTTGTATATGTCTAGATAAGTAATTCTTGTAAGGTAGATTAAATTTTTAGAACTGCTTTTGCAGTTCTATTGGAAGACATCACAGAATTTTCATACAACCAATTTGAGGAAAGCTGATATTTTTTCTAGTCCTTTTGCTGAAAAGGTTAAAGGATAGAATGTACATTTTTGTCATATGTGTATTTTAATACATACCACTTCATATTTAAAATTTGCAACACTGTGTGAGGAGTTGTCAGTTTTTAGTGTTGTACTTATAAACATTCTTCAGCAATTTCTCCACAAAAGCTCTTCTGTTGAGGAGCAGTATATAAAACATAGTGACTGGAGTGAATGTTTAGAAGTGGTAAATGGAGAGGAGAAATTCAGTTCTGTTGAAAACTTGAAGAAACTGCTATGCTGTATTCCAGAGAAGAAAAAATTAATTAACAGATTTGGATGGTAAAGCTAAGGGCTTAGATGATATTAAACCTTGCTGTAACTTAAAATATGAACAGTTAAATTCAGTATGTTGTCTCATGAAATCATGACTAGTACTTCTCCATAGACAGGTAGATCAATGTGACATTAAATGACTGCAGCAACAGTGTTTGGATATACCTGTATGTGAAAGTTGATTAGGATGATTATATAATACCAAAGAAAGTGGTTGAATTTATAAGAAGCGTCCTTCACAGGAATATAGATCCTCAATTACAGATACATGTTGGGGGGAGAATGGCTTGAGAGCAGCCCTGAGGAAAAGGATTTGGGAGTGTCGATTGATGAAAGATTCAACATGATCCAGCAGTGTGTGCTTGCAGCCCAGAAGGAGAACTGTATCCTGGGTTGCATCATAAGAAGTGTGACCAGCATGTCAACGGAGGTGATTCTGCCCCTTTGCTCTGCTCTCGTGAGACTCCACCTGGAGTACTGTCTCCAATTCTGGAGCCTCCAGCACAAGAAGGCCATGGTGCTGTTGGAACAGGCCCAAAGGAGGGCCACGAAGATGATCAGAGGGCTGGGGCACCTCCTCTGCAAGGACAGGCTGAGAGAGCTGGGGCTCTTCAGCCTGGAGAAGAGAAGGCTCTGAGGAGACCTTATAGTGGCCTTTCAGTACCTGAAGGGGGCCTACGGAAAAGCTGGGGAGGCACATTTTGCAAGGGCAGGTAGTGACAGGACAAGGAGAAATAGCTTTAAACTAGAAAAGGGTAGATTTAGACTAGATATTAGGAATAATTTATTTACTGTGAAGGTGATGAGACACTGAAACAGATTCCTCAGTGAGGTTGTGGATGCCCCCCTCCCTGGAAGCATTCAAGGCCAAGCTAGACAGAGCTTTGAGCAACCTGGTCTACAGGGGGATATCCCTGACTGTAGCAGAACTAGATGATCTTAAAGGTCCCTTCCAACCCAAACCATTTTATGATTCTGTGAAATAGTGTGACTGTTTCAAAGAAAGTTACTCTATATGAAGATGAGTGTTTGAAAGAAGCTGTGCATTTGTAATCTGTGTAATGGATTTATTCGAGTAATATAATATAGGAGCATAAGGCTTAAAAAAGCAACAACTCATAGTTAACCTGTGTCCGCTGCTTCGTTATACTCTCCAAATATTACACTGTAGTATGGCATTTTTTTTGTAGCTTACAAATAATCTGGTTTCATTGAATACCATAAGTAATCTCACTATCCAAAATGTGACTAGATGATAAAGTGGCAAGTGATGCATTCGCGCTAGGACATTATAAATGAAAACACTTGTATTTAATGCAAAATGTGTGTGTGTGTGTTCTAACTGTTTATTTTGATATTGCAGGAAACAGCATACTCCATTCAGCTGCGGACAGTGTGACAAGTGCAGTACAGAAGGCAAGTCAGGCTTTGAATGAGCGTGGTGAAAGACTAGGTCGAGCAGAAGAAAAGACAGAGGAACTGAAAAACAGTGCTCAGCAGTTTGCAGAAACTGCACACAAGGTAAGGTTTTGGTGGAATAAGGTTCTCAGTAGGTAAAAGTCATACATTCCTTTGTTGAGAGGGGAGGAAGGTCTTGAAAGAATTACAGTCAGTTGCTGTTTACAATCTCTTTTCTATCTCAGTGTCTGGATGGAGATAAGTGCTGTCCCTCAGGGGTCAGTGCTGGGACGAATACTCTTTAATATCTTCATCAATGACATTGACAGTGGGGTTGAGTGCACACTCACCAAGTTCGCTGATGACACCAAGCTGTGGGGTGCAGTCAACATAACAGAAGGACAGGATACCATCCAGAGGGACCTAGACAGGCTTGAGCAGTGGGCCCAGGTGAGCCACATGAGGTCCCTTCCAACTCTAAGCATTCTGTGATTCTTTGTAACTGTTAAAACTGTTTAAAAAAAAAAAAAAAAAAAAGGGGGGGGGACGACAACGACTTAGAACTCAGAAAAAAAAATAACCTGTTTGATGTACTGGTAGCTAATGCTAAATTATGACATGGAATTTCTGGTCAGTGATTAATTTCACTAACTCCACTTTAAAGCACTTGTACAGTTCTAGTTAGTACAAAGAATGTAAAATTTTTGACTTTTAGCATACCTTCCTTGGGCTTCCAAAACCTACGTATTTGTTGCACGAGTCTGGTTTTGATGCTAAAAGCTAACCAAAGAAAGAAACTGGCCTACATCTTGGTAGATAAAACATTTTTGGCTTTACTGTACTTATGCCAAACAATCCTTTAGGATGAGTTGTGCCAGGGGATGTACAAGTTGGATATTAGGAAGCATTTCTGCTCACAAACAGTGGTAATGCATTAGATTAGGCTGCTCAGCAAAGTGGTGGAGTAACTATCCCTGGTGGTTTTGAAGGAAAGTGTGGATATGGCACTGAGGAACAGTGGATAATAGTGGTGATGGGTCGACAGACTAGATTATCTTACTGGTCTTTTCCAACTTCAGTGATTTTATGATTCTTTATTACATTTCTATTACATCTAGTTCAATCCAAAATCTTGGATTGTTACCTTTCAGATCTATACAAATCTCTCTCTTACGTAGTCATGAACACAGAACAACTTAATCAAAAAATAGTTGTCATTTTTTGAATGCAAAAAGACGGTGTATTTTGCTAGGAAGACTTGATTTCTGGCAGAAATGGTGAACACTTTGAAGCAAATCAGAGTTTGTGTTTTGATTGCCTTATAACAGCTAAAGGTTTCCTTCAGTAAAGAATAAAAATTAAAATTGTCAGCCCATAATTAATTTCAGCACTATAGTATTATGACTGAATAAGAATTTATCTTACAGCTTAATTTGTACATGTCTGGATTTTACTTTGGCTATGTCTCAGGCTATTTTAAGCTATATACAACCTCATGCAGATGGTGGAAGATTCGTGGCACAGGAATGATCTTTCTAGCTTGTTTAAAATATATCTCAGTCACCTGATGGCAGAAAAAAAAAAATTAGTTCACACCAGAAACAGTATACCATTCAGAATGAGCTCAGTTACATAAAGTCTTGAACGTAGTTCAGGGTAACTATCAAATTCTCCTCGTGATACTTTTTTCTTAATGTTTTTTCTCTCTGAAAAATGGCCCATGCTGGTGACTATACAGAAGGTCAGATTCTGTATAAAAATATTTGCTGTCAGATTTGCCTACTAAAGAATAATTTTCCTGAAAAATCTCTGATTTTTAGAGTGGAGAGAAGAATGTGTTGGTTGGACTTTTTACGTGTTGAAATGTTTATCCAGTATATCTCTACAAATCAGAGTTTTTAAAAATAGTGCTTGAGTATAAAAGGTTTCTGTCACTTGAATTTGAGTCATTTATTGGTCAAAGCTTCACTGTCAGGAAATGAGGAAATTTTAACTGCATGTACTTACTTTGGTTTCTAAATAACTTCCTAGAGGGTTCAATCATCTCATCTTTCTATACCATGCTGTTATCTACAGATATTATTTTTATATTACATGGAATTTAAAACAAAGTTCTTTACTTGATTTGGCAAAATCAGTTTTTCTGCAGGTTTTTATATGGCATTCATCTCACTATACCTTTGCCTTACCCCTCTTATTACCAGTTTTCAGTCCATTTCTTATTACTTGGAATTGAAATATTCAGTAATTGCAGAGGCAGAAAGACAATCAGTTCTTAATTTTTTCATCATCGTGTAATGGCAGAGCTGCTGAACAAGTGTTTTAAATTACTTGTATATGATTTCACATTGGATTTAATCCAAATAATTTGGTCTACATGACTTTTATTACATGTGTGTCTCTATTTCTGGGCTCTTGCTTATACATACAGCCATCATCATGTATAGCAAAACAATAGAACACTGGGAAACGCATCTCTGAAAGCAGATAAATCCTTTATTTCATTTTTCTTTTCTTTCTTTTCAGCTTGCAATGAAGCACAAATGCTGAGGTACTGCCCGAAGTTGAAATATTCTCGAAAGAAACTGAAAAGCCTAGGTTCAGCAGTTTTTACAGGAGATGAAGACTTGTGTGTGATGTTTTTCCCTTCCAGTTCAGTGGAGATGCGTTCTTTCAGTTTCTGTGCAGGAAAAGATGTTGCTTTTCTACCTTTTTGACTTACATTTTGTTCCTCTTTTGTAATACTGCAACACAATCTTGCAGTACTTTGTACCTGTATTTTCGTTTATTACAGGAGCTAAAGCAAACAGGGGAGCTGGACCAAACGAGAAAGTTGATCTGGATTAAAATAGTAATATTCTTCCCCAGTACTCCTTCCTGGTATTGTATAGAAGAGTACTTAACTAAGTGCGGACATGCATGCAGACATAAAATCCAAAGAAGGGGTACACATTTCTTGATTTTATGTAGCATCAGTAGAATATGAATGTTGGAATTAAACACGTGGATTTAACTGTGGTGGAGAATACTGTCCTGGGAAACAGAAAACTTGTTTTGCTTACCCAGTGTAGGAAGTTTTGCATGTGCCATCACCAGCATTCGGAAGGGTGTATCTGAATTTCATAAGGGAATCTGTTTCCAGTGCTGCATTTTGAATATTTCTATTTTAACTTCCAGATGGATTGTTTGAAGAGAAAAATGAAAGAAACGTACAGTGAATGTATGTGTGAGGTTTCAAAATAGAGGAAAAAAAAATGGTAAACCTATATATATATAGCTGTGCCTCAAAAATAACCTAGTATCTAGCAATCTGGTGTAAAATAACATCTCATTTTATTTTTTACCTGTGCTTCTCTAGCTAAAGACAGATGAAAAGGAGAACGCACCATTTTCCATGTCATTGGTTATTCATAAATGTTACAGTAAAAATGTTAGGGAATACTCTTCAGAAATTTGATGAGAATTATCTTTGTCTTAGTTGATCATCTGATTTTTAAAATAGAGGCTTTTAAAAAGTGTGTATTGGTAGAGTAAAATCATATCTTTAGTTTCAGCATCAGTTTTCAGTGTACATTCACACTGGAAGTGTGACTCCCTACTTCATTCTGTATTCACTGTATGCACTATGTGTATTATATTCTTTTACAAAGATAAATAGGTTACTCTTTCTTTCCTTCAAAGCTGTTTTCTTAATATTTTTATAACATTCTAACACACTTCTCAAATTAAATAAATAAGAAACAGAAATCTTAGCAGAACTTCCAGTCTTCATCTTCTTGAGATGCATATACTTTAAAAGCAATGCACTTCAGAAACTTTTGTCCTCATCTTACTGGAGAGCCAGAGAGCTGACATTAAATGAATGCACTTTGGTTTTCATTTTCTATATAGAATAAGATATTTTCACTGTTAATGACATTTTAAATAATATATAGTCCTCCAAGCAGTGCTTGAAAAAAGATAAAATCTTCTGCAATAATTAAGAATACTGTAATTACCAAAAGTTGATCTAACTGAAGTTATGGCTTGGAAATACTCATGTTGTAGAAACGTATTTGTCTTTAGGAAAACTTAAAGATATGACATTCTTAAAGCTGCATTCAAAATGTCCATCTATTTTCTTAATAATTTAAACTGTTTTGTATGACTCTCATTATTTAACTGCACACTGGGAACTGACAGAAGGTGTATATTTGTCATCTATGTAGTACCATATGATCATTTAGGCAGATTTAGCATCAGATGTAGCAGTTACCACATTGTGCATGGTTAACTGAAAGGAAGTTTGGCCAGCCCTATGTTACAAGTCTAAACAGGCTTGTTAGCAGCATGAGCTCTGCAAACTCAGTCAAGCCACTTACAATTAACACTTGCCCTAGAAATGTAGTAGCACTCTGAATGCCATTGTAATGACTATGGATATTTCAGTCAGGCAGGCAAACAGTCTCTCAGTAGAAATTAAATTTTTTGCTAAAGACAAAATGTTAGGTTGTTCTTTAAAAAATAAATTCAGTCTAGGAGTACGTATTTGACCACATGTCTTCTTTCATCCTCTTTTCTACTCCTTTTTTTTTTTTTTTAACTTTATTCTCATGGTAACTTCTAAGTCCTCCTCTTCAGAGATTTTGAACTGCTACCATTAGCTGACCTTATGAGCTTGTCAATAACTCATAAGAAATGTTGAAATCCTAGGTCTAAATTCAGATAAAAATGCGATAGATTTTCAGCCTTTTACATGAAATCTGCTGAAAAGGTCAAGGTCACAGTTGCACTGCTAAGCTCCAGATCTTTTGTGAGTTCAACTGCTCTAAAACATTGCTTTAATCCCAATGACAGTTCTTCAGGATTTTTTTGTATATCCTCCAGTTAATAGTATTGTGTTATGTATCATAACTCAGGACTTTGATCCAGCCATAAAAAGCCATTTACTATCAAAATTCTGAGTAACTTAGTGAATGAAGGAAAAGGGGGTTATTTATGTATTCACTTTCTTCTTGCTGTTCATTTAACTACTAGATTTGGTAGTTCGTAGAAAAGAAAAAAAAAAAAAAGAGGTGTATAAATGTCCATACAAAGATAAATCTTATAGCATTGCAATTTCCTCCTGGAAATTAGTTTGTAGTGTACACAACATAATATTATTAGATAGTGATATACATAACATATACTATAATTCAGGTTAATGTTTCATATGAAAGAATGTATTTGTATATTGTAACAACATCAATAGTTTCTTTATCTTTTTAAAGTTCTACAAAGAAAAAAATAATGCATTGTTAGACTTGAAACTACTGTGCTGCAAGTTCTGTCTTAAAAGGCTATTTTGGAGTCTAGAAGAAGTTGTGCATTATGTGAAATATTAACAAAAATATGCTCTTTTAAAAAATGATCGTAAAGGTTGATAGGTTTTGCTATGATTTGCCAAAACTGTAATAGTTGCTGGTATCTATGTAACCAATTCCTTCCTCAGAAGTTCTCAGAGGTGTAGAAATTTTGTGCCATTCTGGGGAAACAAAGTCGGACCTGCTCTGTTGCGTAACTACTGGAAATCCTTTTTTTTTTTTTTTTTTTTTTTTGTCATTAAATACTTCAAATGTGGTCAAAACAAAACTGTCCTCAGATTATTTTTTGTTGTCTATTTGAAAAACAAATAATTTGTAAATAACACTTTCTTTCATCTTACTCCAACTTCTTGTTTGTAATAATATTTTTTTAAAAAGTAATGGGAACTAGATAGAAGGACATTCCAGACCATGCCTAACACGGGTAAGTATTCTACTTGAATGATTTACAGGATAAAAATATTTGTTAATTTTATCTGTTTGATGTAAAATGCTTACTCACTGATTGTTATTGCTTTCTTTCACCAGTCTACTTTCACTGGCAAATTTTAATCAAAGCAAAAGAAATTCATTTAGACCTATGGAAATGCAAAACTATGAGGGTGATGTTCTATGAACACAAAGAAGCAGTTCCATATATTAAAATGAGGACTGCTTGTAGAATTATGTGAAGTATGAACTGACTACACCACCATCTCATTCTTTTTTTTTTTTTAGTAATATCTTAGAGGTCCTAAGATCCTTTCTTAAACACTATTTTTTTTCAATTATTCTGAAAGCTCACTATCTACTCCATAGCACAAAGCTTGTTTGATGTGTCATATGGAGGCATTATATGAGTTATATTATTTCAATTCTATTTCTTAATTATTATTTGATCTGAAGTTCAAATTGTGTTTGTGTTAAATTCTGTTGTTGCTAGAAGTGTGAATTTTCTACAGTCCTAAGTGCTGTCTTCTGAACAGAAAGGAAAACTGAAAAAAAAAAAAAAAAAAAAAGGAAAAAAAAAAAACCAGAAAACTTTGGAAATATTTCATACCATATGAAAATGAAAATCTTCCAGTTAAATCAGTGAGTCAATTTTTTTCTCTGTTTTAGGAAAAAAGGAGATCTAGTAAAGTTTTCTTAGCACTAGCATGATCAGAAAACAGTCTGAGGGGAAGTTATGATTTTAATTTTAATTTTTTTCCTTCCAAATCCTTTAAAAGTTTTATTAAACACTGAATCTATTAACATTTACAACAGCGGCGAGATTCTTAATTTAACTGTGATTGGCACTTTGATAAAGGACATTTAGCTTTAATAATATTTTGCTATGTAGGTGGCTCCAAAATTAATGCCTGTTATTTGTTTCTATGGAAACTACAACACGCAAAAAGCACACTGTTAACACTGTATGATAGAGTGAATTCTAAGCTATAAAGCACTATTTTAGCATAGTCATCGCCATTAGCTGATTCATGTGAATGAGCTGATTGAGATGTTCTCCTTTCATTTGTGATACGACAACTGTGTATAGCCATCTGAAACATGGCTTGTCTTTTGCATGACTGTCACTACTGCTGAAATGCACCCACTCTCTCTCTGTACCAACATCCATTGAATGGTCTCCAAAAATGTTTAGCAAGTATTGATGAATATCAGTAGGTGCCATTTTTTTTTCTGCATGGAGGAATTCAATGACACACCTTTGCTTTGTACGCACTTTCACATCAAATGCCATTTTTTAAAACTTTCCATCTCCTGCCATCTGTTGAGGAAGAAAAAGTTTAGTTTCTTTAGGCAAGAAAGTTTAAGAGAGTGTTGGTGGGATGGTTCAACCTCTACTGCCATACCAGCAACATCCACCTGTGACATCATGAGCCAACATGATAAAATAGGAGGTATTAATTTTGGAGCAGCCCTTGTACACTCATTTATTTGAGGCTTATAAGGGAGTTTTGCTCAGTCTGAAGTACCCTAGTTTTGCTTTTAGGAATAAAGAAGAACAAGCACTATTTGTATTACAAATAAAGTGCAGCTTAAATTTGTGGAGAGGCAGAACATGATAAGGGAAGTGCCAGAGACTTCAGAGTAACCACTTGAACAACTCAGAATAGATGATAATGGAACTGTTTAGTGAGTTCCGTCAGCTCAAGTGAGCCAAACAGTGCCCAGGGCAGAGAACAGCAGTGGTGGAGATCTTGTGATTAGTGTTTTCTCACAAGTCACTGGAGAACCATCTGTGATTTAACCAGCTTTTTGTTGCAAAATTTCTTCAGAGTGTTCCTGAGTAGTTTTTAAACGTATGTATTAAGAAATGAGTACTGTTGGTCATCTGGATATCTGCTCATTTTTACTGCTTTCCCACATGCTGTTTTTCAGCATTTCAGACAAGCTGGAAACAGGTCCGTTAAAAGGTGGAGCACTCAAACAGCTTGTCAGCTACTATTCTTCACTGAGAGTATGAACAATTGCAGAGCTACCAGCGTCTAACTGAAATAATAGCTGTACATACAGGATTGTTTGTAAGATGAATGGTTGAGATAGTTACCATTTATCTGCCAGACAAGGTTTCATACCTCTTAGCATGCATGCATAGGGAAAGCATTGTTAACTGGTAGATGTTGCTAATTAACTCATTTTAGAGACCTCAGTAGAAATTATTTTAATCTAACGCTATTTTATATAGCAATGGCACTGACAGAGGAAAAGGAGGTGGAAAGAGGAAGGATATGTTTTCACATTCCTTAACTGGTGATGCTTCATAGGATCCTCCTGTCAATTTTTGTGTGACACAGTAAATGTGAGAGGTTATTTGTGGCTTCCCCTACAACTCCAGCTGTCTTTCCTTTTTCCTGCTTTTGTACAGTCTTCCCATATTCAATAACAATTTTCTGTCCTATTAGCTCACTTGCAACTCCCTCGTCTAGAGAGATAGCTCCACAGTTAAACTCTCATCTTTTAAAACCATCATGTACTAAGATCTTTTGCCCTCCTTTGTTCTTTTGGTGTTTAAAAGCTCCTGTTGTGTTATTGGATGTAGCCTGTTACTCTTTGTAGATGATGAAGGTGTAGAAACGTACTGCATATAAAATGAAAACACTCAATGAGGCCAAAGTTAATGTGTTTCAGAAGATCTGAAAGGATTTAGGAGGACAAGATTTATTAAAAGTCAGAAGTTCATAGTGCTGGGCTACCCACATAGATACCTTGTGTTATTACAGCTTCACTTTTTGGTAGAGTAAGTTCTCAGCTACAAAACATTTATTTTATTTACAAAATATTTTTCAACATTACTACCACCATTAGCTATGCATTTTTACCAGCCAACATGAAATAGGAGACGTTACTTTCTGAACAGCTTTCATAGCATTTTTCACCCTTCTGTAACAAGAATTCAAAGAGAAACATCAACTTTATTTCACGTACACATTAACCTTACACAGGTAAGTATTCTATTCCTGTCCTGTTTTAGTATAAATTAGAAGTCTGGAACTGTAAAACCCAGATCTCCTTATTTCTAGTACAATATGTCATAATTATAAATGATAAAAGTTATATTTATCTTTGTGGTGAAAGAATCAGAAACAAAAAGTAGACTTTTTGCAAGCACACTTTTTTTCATCCTGCTCTAGCAGTATCATCTCTTTGATAGTGCACAGTATACACTGTCGGTGAAACTTGTGGCAAAATCTCTCTGTAGAGAGAGAGCCCAAGAGGTAGCAACACAAAAGGAAGGCTGGGCTGAGAAGGCATCACTTCTCTGCTTGAGTTTTACAAGCACTGGAAGAAGCTCTCAGCTATTAGGCTAAAAGCATTTGTATCGCTGTAGTGAAGGAACCCAGATTAAAGTATTTGAGGGAATGCTGTGTATGTGTGTTTTTGTTGTTCACAGGTCTCAGCAGCTGTGAGGAAAAACTGGCTGTTCTTGTGCTCAAGCAACTCTCTTACAATTGCTAGTTTAGTGTAAGGAACAAAAGCATCTCTGTGTCACACCAGCACAGAATGCATTGGTATTTTCAACTTAACATTAAAAAGTGCCCTTTAGAGGCACATGAACCCTCCCTTCTATAAGTATGGTAGATATAATTTGAGAAAAGATAACAAAGTTAACTATCATAACTATTATTATCTATTAACATAAATATAATATTATTAATATAACTATTAACTATTTAACATAACTATCAGCATAGTTATGTTGAAGAAATAAGGATTGACTGTAAAACATGGCCTTCAAAGGACTGCAAAACTCTACTGGGGGGATGAAGTGACAGTCTGAAAACAACGTGATTCATGACTGCCAAGAAAGAAATAAGGCAGTTATGTAATGTTACATTTCCTAAGATAATGCAGAAAAATTACAATTAGAAAAGTGGAGAAAGCTCATTGTATAGCACTGAATAGTTCATCATTCTCTAACAGACAGCACAGAACTTTATTCTACGATGCACTCGTAATTACAAGAACTGGACCATTTTCAGGTTAAGTACACTAAACTGCAAGCAACTTTTTCCTTCTTAATCAAATGCTGATGTAATGTCAGAGGATTTATTTTTCCTTTCCTTTGGGTTACACTTGTTCTAACCCATCAAAAACACAAAACACTATTCTTTGGCCATCATTTCCATACAAAACATATCTTTGCAATGTTGATATATTAGTATTTCACCAACTCTGCAAAGTTTCTTATCGTATAGTGGGATTATGTATATACCTTTCAGCATTTCCCTTCATCAAATCTGGAATTCTTTGATTCTGAATTTTGTAAAACTTTTAATGATTGAATGACACAAGTCTCTTATTTTCTATTTTTTAATTTATTATTATTTTTTAACAGCAGTTTCTGTATGTTTATAGTGTAAGATTAGTGACTGAAAGCTCATACTACTAGCTGTAGGCCTGAAACGACTTATCAGTCCAGGGTAGTGTTACCAAGTTCCAATCAAATGCTGTGTTAAGCAAGACAGGAATTAATATTTACTGTTGTATAGAATTTAATTCTGAGTCTTTTTCTATTTCTATGACTGTAAAGCAGTAGACTGGTATTCAACTTGTTCAATTCTATTTCTGAATTACAGTGTTGTATTAACTGTCCTTTAAAGTAAGATAGCCAGGTTATAAAGGAGATATTTCGCTATTTTTCCCTAAACATCCTTCATACATAGCATACAGTATGTAACTACTATTGATTACTTCCTTTCTGTTAAATTCTAGTTCTGTTCAGCACTGAAGGGCACATGCAGGAATTCTGACAGATTGATCAGCATGTGCAGGATGCAGTTTAAGAAATAATAGTTCTGACCTTCTACTGAAAAGTCAAACTAAGTTGCTGTATGAAATGTGTTCTTTAATAACCTGAACCATGACTTCGATATTTTCTGTATTTTCTGAGGTAACTGTGGCATTTATGCAATATGCTGTAGATAAATATTAAGCAAAGATTCACAAAGGACAGTTAATCATTCTTGTCAATTAAAAAAACAACCTGAATTTTGAAACATTACTTTTAACTTCTTTTGAAAAACGCTGTTGATAGAAATACTATAGGAATTAAATTCAAAGGAATATCAGAGTTATAATTAGCTTGCTTTCAGTATTGCACATCTAGCAGACAAGGCACATGGCTTATTGAAACTAGTAAAGGAAGACAGAGTTGGTATTTTCTATTGATAAAGAGTTCAGTATGGCAAGTCTCAAAATGATTTCAAATTCAAAAAACTTAGATATTAAGATTGCATTTTAAAGTGAAACAGATTACTAAAATCTCAACAACAGGATATTAATGACACATTCCAAGCAATTTGAATAAAAACATCCATGATGTAACAGAAAGAGCATTCAAGGCAAAGGTAGTATTTATTAAACTCAGTGGTTTGTGAGTATCTTACAAAAGAATATGAGAATGTATATAGGGATCTTCAACTTGTCATCCAGCCTTACATACACTGAAATTGTGGACATTAAGAAAAAGGAGTAAGAAAAGATTGGAGGTGATTTGATTACTTTTGTCCTGAAAGTATCTTAGAAGGGTGTTTGAACTGATTTGGATCAAGGAAGGAAAAGGATTGAAGAGTAATGTCTGTACAGTCCTTTAAAAATCATCAGACTGTCAATTTCATGCTTTGTAAGATGAATTGATGACTGTTGGGCACGTGAGGCTTCCTGTTTAAAACAGAAACAGACAAACACAAAACAGTGTTCTCTTTGTGATACAACAATTTCTTCTCACATGGGTATGTAGCATGGAAGTCCTCAAGTGATTATAGCACTCCATCTAAGGTTGAAATATGAGAGCAGGAAAAGAAAAAAGAAATAAGAACTGATCTGCCCTGGTCAAAACTAGACCAAGATAAATTTAGCACCATTTCTTTTCTTTTACTGTACTGAAATACTTCAAGTAATGCAAAGAGGGACAAAGGAAAGAATTTAACCAGCTGTCATTAATCTCCCTATTGTCCCTATTTTTCTGCTAACAATATGATGTGACTGTCTCAGACTTTCAAGGATTTCGAAACTTTGGGTCTGATATGTTCAGAATTTCCATTTTGGCACTGGATGTTGTCTTACATCTATTCCTAATGTGATATTTCTAACACTCTGAGATCCTAAGTTTTTTTTTTAATATTTTGATGAAGAGATAAGTATAGAAACAGTTTTCAATTTCCATCAAGTACTAGCATAACAAACAGTAGAAAAAATAAGGTAAGATGCAGTTCTCTGATTGGTGAGATCTAGTTGTGAGCATTTTTCCCATTTTTCTGAGAATATCCAATTTCAAAGCAAGACTTGAATATTGGCTCAGTGTGTCCTGAGGTTATTTTGGCTCCTCTTATTAGATATAAATCTAATCACAGTGGCTTGAGCCCATCTAAGTGGCAATTACTAGATGCTGTTGTTTTTACATTAGTGCTAGTTATTGTTGCTGTTGATGTTGAAGACTACAAAATAAATGGTGCGATTTCTGAAACCAGAAATGCTGGAGGTATAATTTATCTTCTCCTAGATATTCTCAATATCCTTTTCATCCATATCATCAATGGCTGTGTGATTTCTGATTGCCATTCTATTAGCTGTTCAATTAACTAGACTGACTCAAGCTGTATTTCACATAATAATTATCTTGTACTGGTTCCCTAGATGTAGTCATTACATCATGAATTAAATTAGTCCATAAGTGTCCTTTACCTAAGGACTGCTTTTAAGTGTCATTTCAGTACATGACATAGTAGAAAAATCTTCTGAGATTACTCTGAAGTATGTCTCCGCAGAGCATTTTATCATTAGAATTTTTATTTTATATTTTGCAGTTTTAAGTCGAAGATGATGCTCGATAAAGGTCTAGTTTAAATCATGTCCATTGAAATAACTCCTACTGTTTTGCAAGTGATTGCAACAGCAGGTGCACTTGCTGAAATCTGTATTTCTTCTTCCAGTTAGAACGTCTCAAATAAGAACGGGATTAAAAAAAAAGAAAAAGGTTTCTCCTACCAAAGGAGTTCAAATTTAACATGATAGCACTTTAACGATATTATTGGAAATACACTTAAGGAGCTACATTTCCACTTGATGCAAATCTGTAGCTCAGGGTGATTTTGGTCAAAGAATACTGAGTTCATGGATTCTTACTGAGTTCATGGATTTGTGTAATAAACTGATAAGCAAATCTTGATAGAAGCAAAAGAATCCTTAAAATATGCTTAAAATATCCTTAAAATATGGAACAAATATAGAGCATAAACCATGTGACAATTTGTCTTGCTCTGTTTCCTCAAAGATTTTTTCTGTTCAATTACTCAAATATCTTCACAGTACTCTAGATGCTAATGGTGAAAAACATAGTATATACACAGGACATTCAAGTTGAATTATCACTGCTTTTGTTCATTAGGGATCTCGGTGCATTTTGTAAAAGCAAGATTGTCATCTTCAACAGTCTTGATCACAGTCTATGATTATAGTCTTTCTGATCACATTCTTTTGCAATTTTAACTGGATGTAATAATCTTCATCTCCTATCTTAGACTAAATAAAAGGCGCATAAAATTACATTGGAACCTTTGGATCTGTACTTTTAGACTTGAGATGCTTTTACACATATGCAGATTTGATACTGATAGAGAATGTGTACATACATTGTTATTTATCTATGTACATTCTAAACATGCAAGATCAGGCACTTAAGTGTTGGAAATCTGATGCATTGCCAACTTGAAACTGATGTCCTTAATCTTGTTAGTCCAGTATTTTACCATCATGTCATCAACTTGTTTCTCTGCTTACTTCCAGTCCTAGTAGTATTGCAAAAGTAGCAGCCCTGTGTGCCTTTTCCTCATCTTTTTGGCCTTTTACAAAGTGTAATGGCTGTAGAGTGAGAAAAGATGGGTGAGAAGCAAGGTTCCCTCTCTGTTTCCTCTACAGCTTTCCCTTCTGCTGCCCAGAACAACCTGAGTTGCTCTTTACTGAGCATAAACACTGAATTGGAAAAATAAAAATTGCTGTTTATTTGCTATCTGAAAAAAATCTGCTTGCAACTCTATAGAATGACCATTAAAACGATCAAATTAAAGTGTATTGATTAAATACTTTTTTCTGTGATACATATTACTGTTTTCTCTTTCAAAACTAAAAGAAGTTATTGTCTTGAAAGATATACCATTTAATTTGAGTCTGGATTTTATTGAGGTGCTATATCTGAACAAATTTCATTTCTAAATACACATTTCTAATCTAGGTATTTATTACCTTTTAATCTGAATAAACATGTTTAATGCAAACTATTATCTGTACTTTATTTGGCTTAGTCATTGGCTACTTTGATAGCTGTTTGTTTAAAGGTGAAAATTCAAGAGTAATTAAGAATTTTTATCTGTTATTCCTCTGTGTCATGTAATGCTAACAATTTAAAGTCTAAAAACCTTTAGGAAATCTTGCTAGATACATCAATTTCTAGAAACAGTTATCAGACGTGTTGTACAACAGAAATGACAGATTTATGGGATCCAAATATGAGAAAAGGTGACAGTGGACCAGAAAGTACAGCCTTGCTAATGCACACTTCACACCTAAGTTCTTTCTTCACTAGCAACAGGATATTCAAAAGAAGTTTACACTGTCACCTGCTCTTAAATTTCAGGAGATATCTATATGCCTGTTCTCTTCTTGTCCAGCTTAGTGATGGAAGTACAACTTGGAAATATTATTTCAATTTTGGATTCCGCATTTTCAGAGAAAACGAGTAAAATTCTTCCTTGTGTGCAACTAAAATCCAAATAGTAAATATGTGTTATTAAAAGTATACATAAGTATATAACTAAGTAAACGCTGCAAGAAAATGTTTGTCACAGTAATACATGGTTGTTAATTTTTCATCCTGTGTTCTGTGCTGTTACCATAATATCAGGCTAGATATACATGCTTTTTCTTCACAATCATTGGTATTAAGAAGGAAGGATGAAAAGGTAGTAAATATCTTGAAGCTGGTAGTGTTGTTACAAGAATTATAATTGTGGTTTTTTTTTTCCTTTTCACCAAACTTATAGAGTTCTATTATATAAGGTAAGGAAAATAAGTATTGTCAGACCTAGACAGTGCAACTGAATCCTGAAAAGCCATGCATTTCCAATGGCTTTCGTGTGGATCACTATCCATGACCACATGAAGGCTCTTGTACACAGGGTTGCATCTATTATTTCAATAGTAGACTAAAGTGAGATAAGTCTGTGATAATAAGAATTACAAATGTTATATATAGTGTTAATATTTTTGTTAAAAATAATTCCAGAAGTATTAATAGTGGTCAAATTCTAACTGTAGTTTTTATTATAAAATACAGTCCTAAGTCCTAGAGATTCTGGTCTGCTTTGACATCTTGCTAATAGCTGTTCAAATAGGAAATTTTCTTGTGCCAGTCTGTTGCAGCCCAGATGATGCAAACGATAGATGCCTCCTGTTTTCTGAAATTGGTTTGCAGCCTCTGGATTACTTCTGTGGTAAGACTGCTGTCCCAGAATGGTTCACAGAATCCTTTTAGAGACTGGATAAGCTTGTATTAATTTCCTCCAAGCCTTTTTTGTGAATTAAGCCTGACACAATCGGAGCTGCTCCCTTTTGATCATATGTTCTGGACAAGGATTGTAGTTCATTTACTATTTCTCAAGTGACCATGTCAAAGTACATTATAGAGCATGATACTGGAGGAGGTGTTTCTACTATCTGCACCAAAGCAGACATACTTGCAAATTCATGAGCTCTTTTTGAAATTCATGAGCCATTCTCTGCCTAGTTTTTCATTTTGTTTTCAACAATAGAATATTCAGATTATATCTTTTTCTTTTCTGAGTGCACATTACTGCAACTTCTATTAAATATTAAATAAATAATAAGAATAAAATGTGCATATAAATACAAAGTAGAAAAAAACCATGCATGAATTATAGTACTGATCCTTAGCCACAATCCTCCTTTATTCAATGCATTTCCAGCTGAAATCATATTATATACACATTTTTTATTTATTTTCTCAGTTTCCACTTAGCTGATATTTTTTGCTGTTATTTATACTAAATTATCCTTCTCTGTGGTAGATTCCATTGATAAAGTACTTGTTTGTGCTAATACTGTGACTGTGCAGAGACAAAGGAATTGTACCTGACTATGACTGCATAAAGGTGTGCATTTTTGTCCAGTTTCCTTGGAATGTATGAGTATCTCTCCAATAAATCCCATCTACGTTTCACACTGGACTCAGAAGAGGATGTATGGACAGAAATAATCACCAAGACAATTTATTGAACCCTTCTATCTGTTGTGATGATTTTTATGTGGGCACTTGATAGACACTATCAAATTGGTTTTTAATTCCATGCATATTTTATGCTACTCACATCTTTAGGAGACAAAGTCAGAAGAGTAGTTATTATTCCCACTTACATGGAACAACATAGATAGCAATATATACTGTAGAATGAATAAAATTCATTTATGTACAAATTCATCATTTTTTACTTAATACAAAATCTTGGAAACATGAAGATCTTTGAAAATAACAATAAAACATATTTGTGTGAATGAATAGTAGTGATAATGAACTGCACGAATATTTTACGTATGATTCTATGATTCTATATTGCCTATAATAGGCATTTGTATTAGAGTACATAGAAACCAGAATAGTTTAAAGAGTTAATGAAATTATATCAAATAATTATTGGTATCTTTCTAAACGAGCTTCTCATTTTTTTTTTCTCCTTTCTCGCTCTAGATTTGTTGGTTTCATTTAAATGTTTACTGAGTAAACATAAGAGATGACAAATATACAGGGAAAAAAAAGTGAAAAATGGGATTGCTTGCTTCTTTATAACCCAGCATTAAATAAGTACATCCACATAATATTAAAGAAAAACACAATGAACAAGTCATCTACAGTCCCCCATATCCCAACAGCTTTGAAGATTGATTTCCAGAGCAAAGTGATATTCATTGCTCCACGGAAACCTTACTGAAATTTCTGTTGACCTGGCAGTTTTTTGGTGGAATTCTGGCTATTGGGAAACCTTTTGTTGAGATGGCTGTGCAAGGTAAACAAACTTTTTGATAAACTCTATTTAGTGAATGGCCTGTGCCATGTGATTGAGGCATTTTCTGTTTTTCAGTTCTGGAAACTGAAGCTCCAGCAATAATAACAGCCAAGAACACTGTTGCTTTGTGAATAGGCAAAGATGTAGGTGAACTTTCCGACTAGTTCTGCCCCAACCCTATCTGTGATCAGGTAAGTACACCAAGAACCAGTTTTGTGAATAAAGCAGGGAATATGTTCCATTTAATTAGCAGATCTACTTTTTACGCTGTCTAATAGTGATAGGGCAAAGAGGGATGGCTTTAAACTAAAAGAGGGGAGATTTAGATTAGATATTAGGAGGAAATATTTTATTCAGAGGGTGATGAGGCCTGGACACAGGTTATTCCAGAGATGCCCCATCCCTGGGCATTCAAGGCCAGGCTGGATGAGGCCCTTTGGAACCTGGTCTAGCGGGCAGCAGCCCTACCCACAACAGGGGGTTGCAACTGAATGGATTTTAATGTATTTTCTAATGCAAACCTGTCTATTTTTGATGATTCTATGAGTCTATGTTGACATGTCACTGGCTTCAGTAGAAGAGAATTCCAGACACGACTAGCAATGTTGATGTATTTTGCTGTATTGTGCTGTGGCAAAACTTTTGCCAAGCTGCTTTAAAATAATGAATCATAGAATCACAAGGTTGGAAAGGACCTACAAGATCATCTAGTCCAACCATCCTCCCATCACCATTACTACCACAAGCCACTAAACCATATCTCATAGCTCCTCATCCAGATGCCTCTTGAACACTGCCAGGGACAGCGACTCCACCACCTCCCTGGGCAAGCCATTGCAGCACCTGACCAATCTCTGCGTGAGAAAGTTTTTCCTTATGTCTAATCTAAATCTCTGGCGCAACTTGAGACCATTTCCTCGGGTCCTGTTTGTTGCCTGGAAGAAGAGGTCAAACCCCTCCTCATCACAGCCTTCCTTCAGGAAGTTGTAGAGTGCAGTAAGGTCTCCTCTGAGCTTCCTCTTTTCCAGACTATACAGTCCCAGCTCCCTCAGCTACTTCTCATAAGACTTGTCTCCAGACCCCTCACCAGTTTCGTTGTCCTTCTCTGAACACATTCCAGGGCCTCAATGTCTTTCTTGTAGTGAGGGGCCCAAAACTGAACACAATACTTGAGGTGTGGCCTCACCAGTGCTGAGTACTGTTCATGCCAAGCATCGTGTTCAGCCAAGCATAAACCAGCACCCCCAGCTCCCTTTTCTCTTCACAGTCATCCAGCCACTCAGCCCCAAACCTATAGCGCTGTATGGAGTTATTGTGGCCAAAGTGCTGGACTCAACACTTGGCCTTGTTGAACCTCATCCAGTGGTCCAGCTTATCTAGATCCCTCTGAAGGGCCTTCCTACCCTCAGACAGATCCACACTACCTCCCAACTTGGTGTCATCTGCAAACTTACTGAGGGTACACTCAATCCCCTCATCTAGGTTATCAATAAATATATAAAAAAAGATGGGCCCCAGTACCGACCCCTGAGGGACACCGCTTGTAAGGGATCACCAGCTGGATTTAACTCCATTAACTACTACCCACTGGGCACAGCCCCCTAGGCAGTTCCTTACCAAAAGAAGGGTTTACCTGTTCAGGACATGGGCAACCAGTTTCCCCAGGAGAATACTGTGACACACCATCAAAGGCTTTGTTGAAGTCTAGGTAGACTACATCAACAGCCTTTCCCTCATCTACCAGTCTGGTCACCCAGTCATAGAAGGAGAGGGTGGTCAAGCATGACCTGCCTTTCATGAACCCATGCTGGCTGGGCCTGATCCCCTGGATGCCACGCACATGCCTTGTGATCTCACCCAAGATTATTTGCTCCATAACTTTCATTGGTACTGAGGTCGGGCTGACAGGCCTGTGGTTCCCCAGATCCTCCTTATAGCCTTTCCTGTAGATGGGAGTCACATCAGCAAGCCTCCAATCCTCTGGGACCTCTCCAGATAACCAGGAGCACTGGTAGATGGAGGAAAGTGGCCAGGCAATCACACCCACCAGCTTTCTCAGCACCCTAGGGTGCAGCCCATCCAGTCCCATGGATTTGTGACAGTTCAGATGGAGGAGGAGCTCTCTAACTGTCTCCACCTGAATAACAGGGTGTAAATGCTACACACCATCCCAGACTTCCAGATCAGGGCATAATGTGCCTTGAGGATAACTGATCTGGCTATTAAAGGCAGATGTAAAGAAGGTGTTGAGGACCTCAGCCTTCTTATCTTCAGTGGTCACACTCCTTGCTGCATCAAGTAAAGGATGGAAATTCTCCTTGATTCTTCTCTTACCATTGATATATTTGTAAAAGGATTCCTTAGTCTCTTTTACTGCGGTGGCCAATCTGAGTTCAAGGTGGGCTTTCGCCTTCCTAACTTCCTCTCTGCATACCTTAGCAACCTCCTTGTAATCTCCCCAAGTAGTCTGTCCCTTCTTCCAGAGGACATAGACTCTCTTTTTCTGCCAGAGTCTCAACACTAGTTCCTGGTTCATTTACACTGGTCTTCTTCCCCTATGGCTCGGCTTATGGCATTCAGGAACAGCCTGTTCTTGTGCCTTTAAGATTTCCATCTTGAGGAGCATCTAGGCATCCTGGACCCCATTACCCTTAAGGAGTGACTCCCAGGGCACCCCTGCAACAAGCGTCCTGAACAGGTCAAAGTCTGCCCTCTGGAAGTCTGCTAGTCACCCTTCTGACATCTCCAAGGATAGAGAATTCTACAATTTCATGGTTGCTCTGCTCATAATAGCATTAGAATAATGCTCTCCAGATGAGCAAATACACATTCATTGTAAAACCAACTGCTTTTATATTAGGAAAGTGGGTGTATGAAGAAAGCCGTTACTGTACCACACAGGTGTTCACAATTTGTTAAACAGAATGATGCATAGACTACCTGGTGATAATTACATGCTGTGGTATCTTAGGATGCTTAAAAATTCAGTAAGGCATAAATTAACATGTCATATTGAATGACACATCCATTCCCTCCATTGTCCAGGGACAATGAAGAGTTATTTAATGGACAGGTAAGTTAAAATATTCTGTCAGAACTTTCTTTACAAGTCCTTCTTATGTTTCCTGAAACTCCACAGAAGGAAGGATTCCATTCTGGAATCCTTAGTATGTCTCAAACCTACCTTTGGAATTTTTTTCTACGGCTGCTAAAAGGTGACCTTGGAGTACTGGATCCAACCCACGCTGCTGAGTTGATTGTTGCCATTCTCATGCACTGCTTGAAGCTTGCAGTAATGTAAAAATGCTGTCACTGTTGGCAGAATTCCATATATGCCATATTATGAAATAATATATACAAAACCTAAATATTTTAAAAAAAAAGGGGGGGGGGGGGGGGGGGGAAAGGTGTTTAATTTGCTCATATTTGGGGCTCATTAAATTGGTTCAAAGATTAGGTTTGAAATAACTAAGTTGATAGACCAGCCCCAAAGCATTTCTATGCTAGAAGCATTAACAGTGTACTTCATAAATTCAGAGCTAGATTTTCCTATGAAATACTGCCCTCTTGTGCATCAGTAACTTAGTTATGGAGATAATCTGAGAAGCTCATTCAAGTCTGATATCAATGCTGTGAATATAACAACTTGAAAAACATTCCCAAGAGCATGAGGTACTTTTCATGGAATTATAAGTGTGAATAACAGAATTGCATATGCTGTAGATTGCTCACATAGGTCTGCTTCTTACATAATTTCTTTCTCCTGAAGTTTCAGCTTATTTATGTCAAGTTTCTGAGCCAGCAGAAAAAGATGTTAGCTGTAGTTAGGGTTTTGTTGCTATTTTCTCTACATGATGGACTGGAGAATCAAATAAGGGAAAGGTGATGTAGACGTAATAACTTAGTGGAAAAGCAAAAGATTCTGTGTAAAGGAAGTAAAGACTTTTGCCAAGTACTCATTTCACTGAGTTTCAGAAGAAAAATTGGAGACAGAGGTGTAGTAGTGTAATGCTGTAATGGGATGAAAAGTACCGAGATAATAGCAGGGTGGAAAAATCTTTGGCTGCAGCAAAAGGCTGGGATTTGAGGCTGGGAATGTGAACACTGAGGATAAGGAAAAGGCAGACATTCTGAATACCCTCTTCACATCTGTCTTTAAAAGTCAGACCAGTTATCCTCAGGTTTCTCCACTCTCTGACCTGGCAGTCTTGGCTGGGGAGCAGACTAAACCCCCCACAATTCAGGAGGAAACAGTCAGAGACCTGCTACTCCAACTGGACTGCCACAAGTCCATGGGACTGCATGAGATTCACCCGAGAGTGCTGAGGGAACGCTGAGGCGGAGGTGATAGCTGAGACACTTTCCATCATCCATCATCTCTCCTTGTTGACGGGTGAGGTCCCAGAAGACTGGAGGCTTGCCAATGTGACTCCCATCTACAAGAAGGGCTGCAGGGAGGATCCGGGGAACTACAAGCCTGTTAGCCTGACCTCGGTGCCCGAGAAGATTATGGAGCAGATTGTCTTGAGGGAGATCACACGGCACGTGCAGGACAACCGGGGGATCAGGCCTAGACAGCATGGGTTCACAAAGGGCAGGTCCTGCTTGACCAACCTGATGTCTTTCTATGATCTAGTGACCCATCTGGTGGATGAGGGAAAGGCTGTTCATGTAGTCTACCTAGACTTCAGCAAAGCCTTTGACACTGTCTCCCACAGTATTCTCCTGCAGAAGCTGGCAGTCTGTGACTTGGACAGATACACTCTTGGCTGAGTAAGGAGCGGGCTGGAAGGCCAGGCCCAGAGAGTGGTGGTGAATGGAGTTAAATCCAGCTGGTGACCAGTCACGAGTGGTGTTCCCCAGAGGTCGGTGCTGGGGCCTGTCCTGTTTAATATCTTTATTGATGACCTGGATGAGGGCATTGAGTGCACCCTCAGTAAGTTTGCAGATGACACTAAGCTGGCTGGAAGTGTTGATCTGCCTGAGGGTAGAGAGGCCCTACAGAGGGATCTGGATAGGCTGGATAGCTGGGCTGAAGCCAATGGGATGGGATTCAACAAGACCAAATGCCAGGTCCTGCACTTTGGCCACAATAACCCCAGGCGACACTACAAGCTTGGGGCAGAGTGACTGGAAGACTGTGTAGAGGAAATGGACCTGGGGGTGTTGATTGACGCTAGACTGAACATGAGCCAGCAGTGTGCCCAGGTGGCCAAGAAGGCCAATGGCATCCTGGCTTGTATCAGAAATAGTGTGGCCAGCAGGAACAGGGAAGTAATTATCCCCCTGTACTTAGCACTGGTGAGGCCGCACCTCAAGTACTGTGTCCAGTTTTGGGCCCCTCACTGTAAGAAAGACATCAAGGCCCTGGAGCGTGTCCAGAGGAGGGCAACAAAGCTGATGAGGGGTCTGGAGCACAGGCCTTATGAGTAGCAGCTGAGAGAGCTGGGATTGTTCAGTCTAGAGAAGAGGAGACCTTATCGCTCTCTGTAACTACCTGAAGGGAGGTTGTAGTGAGCTTGGGGTTAGCCTCTTCTCTTGTGTGACTAGTGATAGGACTAGAGGGAATGGCTTCAAGCTGCGCCAGGGAAGGTTCAGGCTGGATGTTAGGAAGTACAACTTCTCTGAAAGGGTGGTCAGACACTGGAATGGGCTGCCCAGAGAAGTGGTGGAGTCACCGAGCCTGGTGGTGTTCAAAGAGTGTTTGAATGTTGTGTTGAGGGACGTGGTTTAGCGAGAACCATTGGTGAAGGGTGAATGGTTGGACTGGATGATCCAGTGGGTCTTTTCCAACCTTGGTGATTCTATGATTTTATGAAAACAGAACAAGCCCAAATGCAGCACCCATGAACTCAGAACTGAAGGAAAAGAGCTTCTTATCTTTAGGAGGCCTCAGTTAGGCAGGGATCTCCAACAAGATATACCCTCACCTCTATATATATAGATAGATATAGATAGATATAGATATAGATATAGATATAGATATAGATATAGATATAGATATAGATATAGATATAGATATACATCACCTCACCTCCACATCTACTTAGATGAGGTCTGGGAATGGGTTGAACCAGAATCCAGCCCTTCTGGTTGCTCAGCTGCATTGCATGCACCTGAGCTCCCATGGGTTGTCCCTGCCTTCCCACCAGGTGCTCAATCACTGTTTCAGGCTGTGATTAACATTTCCTCTACAAGTATTTTCCCAGTTTCTCCAATTGCATTAAACCCTATGAGCAGAAACTCTGTTACTGAGCCAGTTATCATGATCATAATTTATGTGCCCTGAGGATTTTGTCTGAGCTGTTGCTCCACTAGAAATAAATTATCAAGACATAACTATTATTAGCTATGACTGGTCGCATCACTTTCCTTGGAAGATATATCTAAAATCTATTAATCATTGTTGTCAGAAGTTTCTCTTTTTCATTGGTAGTCAGCATATTTTTTTCTCTTAGAAGTATCATTCTGTAATATTATTTCCATTTGTTGTATGTGAGTAAATTACATTCATTTCTTTCATCTTTTTCATACCTGTGCTCTCTCGCACAGAGTTTTTTTTGCTAAGTTTTGCAATATTTGTAGATGGTTGATGCATCCTCAATTAAGCTTTTTCTATATGATTCTATGTCAATTGACATACTAATTCTTTACTCAATATAGATGTTATATTTCTTCTTTTCAATGTAGATTTTAAATCACTTTTGGTTAAAAACTAATAACAATTACTTCAGAGCAGAGGATTTCCCATCTTAAATTCAACGTGAGAATCAGCAAATACCTTTTAACACCGGCACTTCTTTAAGGACTTATATATGGTTTATCATATTTTTATTACTGTTTAATTAATGGCTGAATTAAATGTTGCATTAGTGACATTTTCTATAAACAGACAAATATTTCAAGTTAAAATAATGGCTTTTCAAATTTGTTTTATAATTTGAAAATATTATTAATAATGAGACAGCTCCCGAGTGAAATTTCTAAACCTGGCATGAAACCTGTAAGGAATGTATGTACTAAGGCAGGGGCAGCTGTAAGTCCAGACCAAACAGAAAGTTGCCTGAGGCAGCAGCAGATAGAGCAAAATCATAATGGCTGCAGAACAGCTTCCCCAGGCACCATCTGGTGTGCTGAGATTTTAGTGCTTTCCCAGTCTCAACAGTGATAAAACATATCTTGTTCCCTGTCCTCCTGGCCTTGGTTATCTCTCTTCCTCCTGGAAGACAAAGGAGGTCTGGCTGCAAAGAAACATTCCTGCAAGGAGCTCAGCTCTCCCCTTCACTGTTCTTCCCTTCACTTCTCTCAGAGAGTCATGCTGCACCAGATCAGAGTCCAAGCAGATTTTTTTTTATCCTCATCCATTTTTCTCCACTGCTAATAAAACTTGAGACTTGCCTGTGAGAAAATCAGTACTCTGATTTCTGTATAACTGAACTGCAGAAAATGAATGCAGAAAACAAATAGTTTTGACAGACAGAAATGTAAAGAAGACATTCAAGTTAAAAACCTGAGTCAAGTCAACTGTACTATTTGTTTTGAACAGTGTACTTCAGCAAGGAAACTGGCAGTTGTTTTATGATATCAACTATTTTGTTTCAGTCAGAGTGAAAAATTATTTTTTGCTATGCCTATAGAAAGAGAAGGTATTTGATTTAATTAAATATTATTCTGAATACCTATAGGAAATTTTGCACTTATATTTCCAACAGGTTGAAATCTGACAATACTCATAGCCTACATATGAAAAAAATATCTGAACATTCTTCTGAATATTAATTAAACAAAAAAACAAATTCTGAGGGAATGTTTGATATATACAAGTTATAAATGCCATCCCTTGCTGAGAAAAAGAGGAACTAACTGTTAAATACAGATTTTTAGGTTTTTTTTCTTTTCACTGCAGGCCAGTCAGTCTCACCTCCATGCCTGGCAAGGTCATGGAGCAGATCCTCCTGAAGGCACATGGCAAAAAAAGATGAGGTGGTGGAAGGTAACCAACATGGCTTCTCCAAGGGCAAGTCATGCCTGGCAAAATTGGAGGCCTTTTATGATGGAGTTATGGCACCAGTGGATAAAAGAAAAGCGATTGATGTCATCTACCTGGATTTGTACAAAGTGCAATTTGACACTGTCTCACATGACATCCTAGTCACTAGATTGGAGAAAAATGGATTTGATGGATGGACCACTCTATGAATAAGGAATTGGCTGGATGGTTGCACTCAGAGAGCTGTGGTCAATGGCTCATTGTCCAAGTGGAAACTGGTGATCAATGTTGGGACCAGTGTTATTTAACATCTTTGTAAGTGACATGGACAGTGAGATCGAGTGCACTCTCAGCAAGTTTACAGACAACACCAAGCTGAGTGGTGAAGCTGACGGTCTAGAGGGAAGGGACTCTATCCAGTGGGACATGGACAGGCTTGATTGATGGGCCCATGCCAAGCTCATGAATTTCAACAAGACCAAGGGCAAGGTGTCTTGCTCCAATTTATAGGAGGAAGAGGAGGTTCTTTGATGTATGTATACCCAGCATGAAATTAAGAAATAACGGTTCAAATGTTGGTCCAACCATTTTATTACAAATCTTAGTAAGGGAGACGGGGAAGGGGAAGATGGACACTATTATGCATTGGGGTGATGGGGAAGGGAAGGTGAGTGATCAAAAAGATAGGAAATAGAAGTAAGGAGTCTTTATAGGTACGAATTAGGGTGATGGGGAAGGGATAAGGGGAAGGGATAAGGGAAAGGGAAGAAGGGTGATAGAAAAGATAGGAAATAGAAGCAAGGAGTCTAAATAGGAAGCAAGAGGGAGATAGTCACCACCATGGGTACAGCATGGTTCGTAGTTCAGTCATTGATCTTCAGTAGTGGTGGGTCATTAGGCATTGTTCCATTCACGCGGATGGTGACCACGTCGGTAACGGCGAATATTGCTACCATTTCCAATGGCAGTGCCAACTTATATTTATAAGTTCAAAGTGCTTGAGTCAGCACTTTTTGGAGTGACAGTTTCCAGTTATTGGATCTCAGCAGGAACTCCTTTTGTTCCCATCTCCCTGGCCTTGCCAGCAGATAATGAGGAGTATGGAGATGCCAACTTGTATCTTGTCTTCACAAGATACAGTGATATCATCCCCCAATCTCCCATAGCAAACAGGAGTTATTTGGTCACAGGACAGATCTTCCGCCAGTAAACAGTCTAGTAAACAATCCTGAGCACTCCCTTCTGAAGGCAAATAGCTCCAAAGAAATGCTTTCAAATGTAAAATTGTCCAGACAGTGATGTTGATTGCCACACAGCAACACCCACATCTCATCTCCTAAAGTCTTATCACAAGAAATACCTCAGGAAGCAAGCTTTGAGCTAGAAAACAAAGAAGGTTTCATACACAAGGTCCTGCATCTGAGTTGGCATGATCCCACACACAGTGCAGGTTGGGTGGAGAATGGTTTTAGAGCATCCCTGAGGAGAAGGATTTAGGAGTGCTGATTGAAGAAAGACTCAGCATGAGCCAGCAGTGTGTGATTGCAGCCCAGAAGGAGAGCTGTATCCTGGATTGCATCAGGAAAAGCATGATCAGCAGGTCAATGAAGGTGATTCTGCTTATCTACTCTGCTCTCATGAGACCCCGCCTGGAGTACTGTGTCCATTTCTGAAGCTCCCAACGTAAGAAGGACATGGGGTTGTTGGAAATGGTCCAGAGCAGGGCCATGAAGGTGATCAGAGGGCTGGAACACCTACACTACGAGGACAGGCTGAGAGAGCTGGGGTTCTTCAGACTGGAGAAGAGGAGGCTCCAAGGAGACCTTATAGAGGCCTTCCACAACCTGAAGGGGGCCCACAGGAAAGCTGAGGGAGAACTTTTTATGAGGGCGGGTAGCAACAGGCTGAAGGGAAATGGTTTTAAACTAGAAAATGGTAGGCATAGACTAGATATCAGAGAGATATTCTGTACTGTGAGGGGAGTGAGACACTAGAACAGGTTGCCCAGTAAGGCTGTGAATGCCCCCTCCCTGGAAGCATTCAAGTATAACTTGGAACAGCCAATGCAATCCCGGCATTTAGACCAGATAACTGTGGTAAGTACTCCAACTTTTTTATAAGCCATATGTTTCCAGCCTCCTAGATTCACATTCCAACTGTGGAAATTTTGTTTCAAATGAGATTTTCATTGCCGATTTCTCAAAGCTAGAGCAGAGCTGTAGGACACCATCATTAAGTGTTACGTGGATTTGAAAGTTTCCTTGAAGTTTTCTCCAGGGGGCAGACAAACAAGAATGTTAATAAAACTACTTATATGCAAGAATTCTACCAGCATTTTATTTGGAAAGTTAAAATGCTTACCTGTCATTACTCTGGTCTGATTTTCAACTCCGTTGTTGATATGAGTAGATTATATATTTTTATTTTTCTAAAATTAAGTTTTCATAAAGACTCCTGAGACCTGTGTGTTATACACTTTGCCACCTCTGGATTTATCTCACCCTTCTTTGCAGTTGAATCTTTGGCATAGTCATGATTATTTTCTGCTGGCACAAAACAAGTCCTTTTCTAGCCAAGATATATGGGACCCCATGGTGTTTGCAAATCACTGGATTTTACTTTTTTCTATCCAGGAAATTTATAGTTATTTTTGATGAGAATTGCCATTTGTCACTTCTCCTTTCCAAACCTGAACCTTATAGAACAGCAAATACAGTAGCTATTCATTTGGATTCAAGATGCTTTAAATAAATGGAGGATATGCACATCTGAGATTAGTTCATTACTCTGTTGTTGATGCTTTAGAAAGATTTATATATGGAATATTATGTTGTGTGAATAATGTATTTTTCTTAGTGATGAGAAAATTATTTTAAATTAAGAGATCAAATTTAGAAAGATTTACATAGTCACAAGAAAGGATTTATCTGGGTAAAATTCTATTCCAAAATATAAGATATAAGATATAAGTATTCTAGGGAAAGAAAACAGTTGTATAGCAATTACATTTGGAGGCAGTTGCAAATTAGGACAGACTACAAACCTGAGAAAATACAGAGAGAAATTACTGCATACAGTTCAAGAAAACTGGGCAATATAAGAAATATTAAAGACTCAGATAAATGCAAAGCAATACTTACAGAATACTTAGAGCAAGCAGAAAACGCAATATTAAAATAGCTGATGACAGATCAGGAAAGTTGAGAAATGTTCTTTAATAGATAAAGTCTCTTAAGCAACAGCAGCCTTTGAGTGGTTCCTCCAGGAATTTCTGTCACTAGTCATGGATGGAGATTTTTTAAAAAAGATAAGAGTGAAATGCATTTCTTCCTAATTCATTTCTTCTTTAGCATACCTGATCACAGTTGTTATTCTTAAACTTAAATCTAGACTTAAGAAATGTGAGGACATTTTGACAGTTTAATCATCCAGAAGAAAAACTGTGAGATATGACTACTTAACCCAATACGCAAAATAAATACTGAATTCATTTTAATTCTATTCAATTATTCTCTGTAGTGAGATTTTGAGATTTACTGCCACCCCATGTAGCTCATGGATAATTACTGATAAAAAAATTATATTTTCTGTTCTTTTCTTTTCCTGTAAAATTATAAGAAGGCAGCTATTATGATATGTTTCCAGGCAGTTTAGTCATTCCTTTTAATCTCTGAGAAATTGAGTACTCTGATTCTGCTTAAATAACACACGATTCCATGGCAAAATTCCACGTACACTGTTGATATGATAGACAACACTGAGAATTTTGTTTATTGATACATGTTTTGGGGGGGGAAGGGAGAGAGAATTTTTTCTTAAAAGGAACAAATCAGCTTGTAAAACCTGGTGTTCTAAGTATGACTTCTGAATACACACAGTATTTCACTCAAATTAGGTAATCTGTGATATGTTGGGATATATCAGCTCCATAGCTTGGCACTGTGATAGTTACACTCTCTCAGTTTTGTGCTGGTAGCACTTTGGCTCAGTCATGACTGATAAGTGACCTAACTAGACACAAATGTCATAAAACTACAGAGTCATGCCTTGCCAGGAACTAAACTGACTGTCCAAGGACATATATTTCTATGCAGAACCTATATCATTAATCTATTTTCCAGCAGGTGGGAGCTCCAGAGAGAAGTAAAGGAAATACTGTGACATAAAAAACAATGGCACATTAGATATCTATATATTAGAGAGTCATATAACTTACATTGCAGCAGAGATCAAAGAATTCAGCATCTAATGAAGATATCCTTGGCCATATTACTTGTGTGGACTATGGATTTCCTTGCAAAAAAAAGGATGCCATATTCTTTCATTCAGCTTTTTTCAGATATCTGAGATTGGAGCAATAGAATTTGAAAGTGATAGATTCTCATTGTATAGTATTACTTTGAAGCTTCTAATGCATTGTTCTTACTTCATCAGAGATGACAGCTTTGCCAGAATTTTGACTAAAAAGTAATGTTTCTTTGGTTTTAAAGAAGTTCATTGGACATCTCTGGAATTAATTTGTGATTAAATACTGGAAGTGGTTATTAAAAATTAAGGAGAAATTTTGTAAGACCACTAGATGGAGCCAGATCTACTGTTTGAAATTAAAAAAAAAAAAAAAAAAAAGCAACAACAACAACAAAAAGCCCCACCACCATTAACACAAAATACTGCCAAATGAAATAGCAAGGATATTTCTAGACTTCTTTTTCTAGATATCTTTTTATAGATTCAGAGTATATTTAGAGTTGATTTTGCAGTGGATACATAATTCTAGCCATTTAGTCCATTTCTGAAGTTGACATTTCATTGTTTATTCTTAGCGCACTTCTAATATGGGACATCCAGCATTGGCTTGAGACTGCTTCAGAGTAGTGATGAGGGAAGCCATAAACAGAGGAAAGCTAAAGTGATCAGTCAGGTAAATTGCTGGACATTGAAAAGGCCAAATAAGGTAAAGCATTGCAATTCATAAAGAATAACATTTTCTGAAGGTTCAGCTATGAATCCCAGATTTATTGGAGACAAAAAATCAACCAGAATTATTTTTTTTCCAAGAAAATATTGTAGAAGTAAATTGTAAGAAAAGACAGTAAAGAAGTGTACATCTACTGTGTTCTCAAACACTTCATAAAATCAGGCTGCATCTCCTTCAGACTCAGTCAAGGCTGACAATGGAGTATCATCTCTGTCTTATAGGAAGGTGGTAATGGTAATGATTCTTAGTACCATTATTTTTGTCTCCATCCCAACATGTGCTTACATTAAGTTTCCAATAGAAGTGCTTTTTTGTAGGATTAGTTAGACTGAGGAAAAAGTCATGTTGCTTTCCTCTCATTATCTCGGTGATTCCCAATATAACTAGTTATATGACATTTCTACATTCATTTAGTTAGATGTTCCAAACCTTAGGTAACTATTGATGCAAATGTTTCTCTAAAGATTTTGAAAGTCTTCCTTAAAAACATAACCTTTCTGTTTAACCATCTGTTCCACTATGCCATATATGATTAGGAATGTTAGCTAAACACACACATCATTCAACCAGAAAGTATATGCACCCTTTAGTGCCTTACTGCTGTTGATTCGTTAGCAACACTGCCTAAAAATTCAAGAGAATACGAGAGTGGTCTTCCAGTATACACACATAAGAAAACATTTGTATTTGTTTAAGTTTGAAAAAAAAATGGTAAAAATAAAATAAAATGACAGTTCTCTTACTAATAACAAAAATCTAGATTTGGTTTAGGTGAAAGAATGTCTATGGTCCTCCTTCAGGTAGACTTAAGACTACAACTGCTCCCCTCAGCTTTTTCCATGATCCTAAAGAAACCCAGCTCCTTCAGCTCCTGGTCATAGGGCACACACTCCAGTGTCTCATACTGGTGGTCTTCCAACAGTCTTTCTCAAGTTTGCCAATATTTCCTTGCGCTGAGGATCTCATGCTGGGCTCAGTACATCAGATATGACCTCCTAAGTACCAAATGCACAACAGGGAGCATTCATTCCCCTGGAGTGGCTGGTGTGGTGTGTGTGCCCAGCACACAGTCAGCCCCACTGCCACAAGAGCACATTACTGACTCTCATTCAACTGGTATAACAAAATAATCCAGAAAGACCCTCTTGGATTGGTCAGAGGTGTAAATTCATATAATCAAAATTGTCTAGAGAGATGCTTAGGCTTTTGCCAGACCTGTCTTTGCAGCTTTTGATGCAGCTGCATATCAGCTCCATGAGAACAGATACTGGCTAATTCTTTGCTTGCCTATTTACGTGTGAATATTTAGCTTCCATACACAAACTAAGAGTTGTAAATTAATCCAAGTAAATTAATACTTAGAAGTAGCCTGAGGGAGAAAGAGCCCTTGGGGCAGGCATATTTTAATTTTGGCAAACCAAAAATATTTTTAGGAGTCAAAGCTTTTTGCAAGTGATTTTAGGGATGTCTGGAGATTTCCTGGTGTTGTGTTGTTTTTGTTTGATTATTTTTCACTTTTTTTTTTTTTTTTTTTTTTTTTTTTGCATGTAGGTACAGAAAGCTGATTTTCTCTCTAGTCTTAGCTACTACAGCTACTTAGCTACTATACTGTAGCTAAATAATTACATTAGTTTATTAGTATTAGGCCATCGTCCAAGAGGAGCATCCTATAGTTAAGGCTTGAGGCAGCTCTTTTTCCTAGAAACCATGAAGTTCCTCCAAGTCTTATATTTATGCTCTCACAAGTTGGATTTGTTTATTTGTTTTGATTTTTTGTTTGTTTTCTTCAAATTGCTGCCTTTTTAGAAAGTCGGCTCTAAAGAGAAGTAGAAAATTAAGCTTAACAGATTTTCAGTTGACTAGAGGGTATAACCATGATAAAAATAGTTATTAAATTTGAAAGCTATGAATCTAAAAGGTGAAGGTCCACTTTAGTCTTCCAGCCTACTGAAATGTTCCAAATACTTGGCTGTGCTACAAGCTGTTCTCGTTACAAACTGTCTGGTAGCTGCAGGAGACTGTCCTGTGGGAGGTGACCTATAGACGAGGGTTAAAATTTTAAGCCTGGATAGGGGCATCAAGATTCAGCCATGTGTAATGTGCTGAAATAGTCTATGTAAACAAAGCCTTTTGCCCAAACAAAACATCCACCTCCTTCTCCCCGTTTACCATCAGTCATGTCTTCAATTTTATTTTCTGATTTTTTTTTGTTTTGTCATTATTGTTGTTGTTTTTCAGAAAATGCAAGCATGTTTTGCAAACTTCCATCCCGTTGGCAATAATATGTCAGTTCTTTTTAGGACAAATGTGTTATTTTGATTAGCCTCATACTATTTTAGAAATGTTGCTTTCTCCTGAGGCTCAGTGTAGTCTTCCTTATCTCAAGTGTTAAAAATGCCTCAGCAGTCTCTTGCTCCTTCAAAGCCCCTGCTTTATGGCATTTTACTGAATTTAGGAGAAAATTTTAAAAAGTATGCCGTCTTCACTCTGGTTTCTTCCTCTCTCTGAGCTCTCAGTTTCATATTCAGTCTTAGGTATTTTTATTTTTTTTTCCTTCAGTTGACAAAATAGTCACTTTTCACTATCATGTAAAGCTACTTAACTCCTAGATCCTTCTGGATAATACAGGTGGTCATATATATGTCTGCATATGCTTTTTCCCCCCCCCCCAATTTTTATCACATTATCAGATTTAAAAAACAAAAACAAACATCTGTTTGTTTATTTCTAATAGTCTCAGGAACATAAAACAATCTGCAATTAGTATAGTACTTCCCAGATTATCACACTAAACTGAAACACAGACAATAATGCAGAGTAGGTATGTATTTTGACATTATAGTTTAGCTAGAAATACAACATTAAAAAATTGTTCTGATGTCCAAGGCTTTGTAATAATGCTAATTGTGTAGCAGCATGAAAGCACAATGTAGCACATGATAAGCACAATATGTTCTTTTAAAGTCCTTATTTTACACTTCTCAATGCAGAGAACCTCCCTAGCCATCTCTTCCCAAGATTACTCATGTATAATCTGTTATATACAGCACAGCCTTCTCTACTCTGAAAATTTCACTTCTCTTGTAACTTTATTATCCAAACAAAACAGTTCTGTCTCAGATTTCCCCTCAGACATAAACAATGAGAAGATTGTTCATGGCATTTGCTAAAGGCACTCAAAAAAGACTTTAAAATATACAAGCCTACAAACTCTAATATAGTTATATGAGACAGGCATCACCATTCAGTGCATGCCTTTATTTCCAACCTTGGCTAGGACAAGTTACTAGACAGGAGGTGAGCTAGGAATATTCAGGAAGCAAAGCCTGATATCAGCAACTGCTCAGCAGCTGGGTAGTTTAAGTTGATACAACGTCTACCTCTGATGTCATGAGCCAATAGAATAAAATAGGGAGTATTACTTTTGGAGCATCCCTTGTATAAAGATTTGTAGAAGTTTTAGGATTCTGAACAAGATAAATAAGGAAAATGCAACACTCAGCTCAATTCAAAGCAGGATAAAAATAGTAAACTAAATTAAATCAAAAGCTGAAATGATGACAGATTGCACAGAACAAAGTGAGAGTAGCACTGTCAAAATGTGAAGAACATTGATATTTTGATAGGCCTTGGAAGGCCACTTCTGTTGGCTGAAACATTTAAGTCGTGCACACATCCCTAGCGGTGTCATACAACTGTCATAATGCAGCACCAAGATTTTAATTTCAACCTTTTTAATAGCTGGTGTCAGGGAGCAGCTTGCATTGGTAAAGATCTTCATTCAAAATTAAACTGGGATCATACTGCACTGCATAATGATATTAAATTTATGGAAATCAAATAAATAGCACTGGTTACTGCAGTACTGTACTGCAAATTGTTCTCACACTTTGGCTCCTTAACACTGAAAACTCTGGCTCATTTCTTTTGTACATTTATTGTTATACTGAGTGTCACAATTATGCTAAAATACTGCAGAGGGCACTAATGGTGCGTATGAGCAATTGTAGAGCAAATCCACAATTTCGGCTACATGAAATTAGGACAGCATATGTCCACAAGTATTTATTCATTCACTACCCTTAGACTTATTTGGTCTAAGGCCTGGTGTTACAATCATATCTGAACAAATGGTCTTAGAAACAAATTAAAAATAGAAATAAAATAAGATTCTGAGGATTGAGCAGTTCATAGTTCTTGTATATTTCAAACTTACTAAAAAGAACACGGCAGAGGGATAAAAAAAAATAAAAATAGCCTGCCATTTAAACAAAAGGTACATTTCAAATTTTTGTGCATCTTTCTCTGGGATATTTTAGGTTTTAGATCTCATCATTCATATGAACTCATACCAAATCATGATTTTAATATTTAAATGACAGAACTACTTTTAAAAACTCACTTGAGCTTTAAATAGATACATTATACCATAGAACGCACTCGATTCATTCTCTGATGATCATTCAAAGAGAAGGTTTGTTTCTATTTCCAGATCTGTTTCTGTGTAGTACTTTGACTTTAGGCAAATGACTACTTAGTTTCTGTATGGCTGAAAATTGGGTGTGATTCCTTGTAAAGTGATTTATAATTCTTGGACAAAATGCTTTATATTCATGTGAACAGTTTTAGGAAAATATTTCAGCATTTATGGTCCTAGAGACTGTATCTATTTAGCCTGATTTCCATTATTTTTAGGCTAGAGATTCTGAATGGGAAAGGGAGATTTTGACCCACTGTTTACGAACTTTGCCTCCTCATTCTTCTTGTGAATACAAAATAATCTTATCACGGATACAAAGTAAGCAGCCAGTGCCGAAGGTGCCAGTGCTGGAGGTATTTGATGTGATCAGATGCCTGCCATCCTATTCTCCTGGTGCCTAAAGCAAACCTTTGCTACAGCCATGATTTAAAAAGTTGGAAGATGTTCCTGGTAGGGAAAAATTCAAGGAGATAACTGTTTGTACTAACTCCAAGGAAGTAAGTGAATGATTTGGTTATAGTCTCTAGATTGCTAGATGTTACAGAACGAGTTTTCTGTCTGGCATTAAAAAAGAAAAGAAAGAAGAAAAGAGAAGAAGAGAAGAGAAGAGAAGAGAAGAGAAGAGAAGAGAAGAGAAGAGAAGAGAAGAGAAGAGAAGAGAAGAGAAGAGAAGAGAAGAGAAGAGAAGAGAAGAGAAGAGAAGAGAAGAGAAGAGAAGAGAAGAGAAGAGAAGAGAAGAGAAGAGAAGAGAAGAGAAGAGAAGAAGACGCATTAAAGGACCAGAAGCTGAGAGAGTTGAAGATAGATCATATCACATTAGGTGTGTTTACATTTTTGGGATTAACTAAATACTGGAGTGATTTGTCAAGGCAGCTTCCTCTTATATTCATGAATGTATCTATTTTTATCTCTGAGAGCTATTCTCTTTTGAGGTTATGAATAAATTCAGGGAGATTCTGTACTGTCCTACCAAAATCAGTCCCATCTAGCTTCAGATCTAGACCTAGGTCTTCCATCTTATCCTAAAGAAGAGAGTACAAAATATTTTACAAGTCCATTCCCATGCTTCTAATGTGGCTTATGTAAGGTTTATTTTATACAACTGGCTCCTGACTGTCATTCATAAAACTTGCAGCATTTGCTATCCAAAGAGCTTCCAGCTACTGACATTATATCCTCTAGCATATCTGCTTACATTTTGCTGTTCTACTTCCAGACAGCATTCATCTTTGAGCACATAGTCTCACTAGATGCATGATGGCTTGCTCTGCTGTCTTCATTGAAAGCACTCAAATATTGGAAGTAGCAGTTGTTCTTTAAACAAAGTATCTCTATGCTTTGATATTTTAAAATCCTGCAGGTTAGTTTTGAACTAAACCTGCTGATATTAAACACAAGACTGTTTACTTACTGACTTTCACGAGATTACTATAATGCTATTTAAAAAATAATTATCTTGAAGGAAAATTGACTAACAAGACCCTAGTAATCCATATTAGCCATTAAAAAATTCAACTACTCAGGTGACTGAGACAATCTTTTTGCAAATGTTAAATCTGCATAAATCAGCATAGTCAAACAGGTGAATGGCCCCAGCTCTTCATTCGTTTCTGTTTCTCCTTCCTATGACCTGATCTCTCTTCCCCACAATTGCACCCTATAACACATCCATAAGATTCTGATTAAAAAATTAGGATAAGGGAAATTACTTGGGTTAAAACTAATTCAGCACAATAAATACATAAACAAATGATTATTGTGTTCTGTAGTGGCTTCATACATTCACAAGAGCTAGGTAATCTGAGACCTTTGACTGCACATAACTGAATGTGACCATAAAGTCCATCTGCATAGTACGTTCCATTTATTGCCTATAACTGAGTAACTAATCCCACTGAACCTCAGCAGTATAAAAGTTAGTTACCTACTTTAAGTTACTCATCCGGACTGCATTTATGTCTTGTCAATACAAGCATAAATATACCATTCAAATGGGATGAACCATCCTTGGGGTCTCTCTCCATTGCCTACAGAGAGAAAATAACCTTGAACTTTTCTTTTTGGCTGGGTAAATTTAAGTGACCTGAAGATCATCCTAGTAGTTCCCTGGGTAATGCTTCAGTTTCTTTCTGAATGTTTTCTCTGAGAGTTTAAGATTTCATTGAATTAGGAGCATTACACAACAGTGAAATTCAGGCTGAATTCTTTGTCTTTAGGAGTTTTTAATATCTGTATATTTTATTTTTTTCTAGGTCCAAATTAGGAATGGTATCTAACTACTCTTGTAAAAGTTTCTTTCTCACAGCTCATTTGTAGAAAAGTAACAAATTCTAAATATAGTAAAATCTAATGTGATTTAATGGACATGGAATTTCCTGATAATGATTTCTGAGTTGATATTAATTTGTATATTGACACCAAAACATGGTAATTAGAGATGTTAAATTTGTCACTCTAAGGCCACTAAAGCCAATACTGCACTTGTACAAACAGGCTGCATTCTTATTCGATCTAATTTAGATTTTGGTTAAGATCACAATGCAAAATTTGTCCCAAGTCTAATGCTTAGAATCATTATGAATATTCATATTCTGAAAAGAGAGAAAGAAAGAAGGAAGGAAGGGAGTGAAGGAAGGAAGGGAGGGAAGAAAGGAAAAGTGTACATGCACTGAAAAATAAAAATAAAAACTTGTTTCTAACTGAAATAAATCATTTGCACTGGGAATAGTTCATCCCTTTGGGAAACCTAAAGGCAGTAATTCATATTAGGGAGTAATGGGTTGCAAAATTTTAGTGTAATGACAGAATTTTATTTCTGGCAGATTGACAGAATTTTGTTATTTTGGGGAAGGCTTCATGGTTAACTGTAGCATAAAAGTAAGGTCAACTCCAGTCAGATAATTTTTAGTAACTTGAAGAATGTGATGGTTGCCTGGCAACTACAACAAATATAAACTAACATTTGCAGGTGACCTGGTATATGTAAGATTTTTCTCTTGGCATATTGAGAAGCCTGTATTTTATAAGGACCTAGCACTCAGAAAAGTAAAGAGACTGTGACTATCTTGGACTGTGGAAGAGACGGATCTTAGATGATATGAGTTCTTCCCAGCCTTTCCTTTCCGTGTTTCCATGAGATGTTAATATATCATGTAACTCTGTACAAGTTAAAATAAGCAGCTTAGTTCTATTGCTGTGTCTGTATAATCATAGAATCATAGAATGGCTTAGGTTGGAAGAGACCTCAAATATCATCTAGCTCCAACTCCCCTTACCATGGGCAGGTTTGCTACTCAATAGATCAGGCTGCCCACGACCCTGTACAACCTGCCTTGAATTCCTGCAAGGATGGGGCATCCACAGCTTCTCTGGGCAGCCTCACCAGCTCCTGAGTAAAGAAATTCTTCCTAATTCCTGATTTAAATATCCCCTCTTTAGTTTTGAACCACCTTGTCTTATCACTGTTTGCCTGCATAAAATGTTGACCACTCTTCTGTTTAAACTCCCTTTAAGTATTGGAAGGCCTCAAAGAGGTTTTCATGTAGATATTTTTTGAGTTAGGTTGGTATTGCTGCACCTATTTTATTAAAAAAATAATCAACAATCTTGACTTCCTTTTGATTTTGACAATCCCAGTCAGTTTCATTTCAGCTGGATTCCCTATAACATGTGCCACAGCCTGACTGTAGTATTATGAATTTTATAGTTGCATTTTACAAAATATTTTTCTGAAAACCCTTGATCAATTACTGATTTACCATTACAAATGAGAGTTTCACTACACATCCACTGTTACAAATGAGAGTTTCACTACACATCCACTGTTGCTCAATGTGGAATGACTTAGTTGAAAATCAGTTACCATAAAGTAAGTTGTTAGTGTAAATAAGTTCACAGATTTTTTTGGGTTGTTTTTAGACAGTTTAATTAATGTGTGTAGAATAAATAATATTTCAAAATCAACAAAACGGTGATTATACTAGAATAATAATCCTTTGTAATTTTTTTTAGGAACTCAATGTTGTATCTTTTATTATTTCACACTCTTCTAATCTTATGGTAGAAATTGTACATATACATGTCTTCAGAGTTGCATTTTGTTGTTGTGCAACAGATGACAGCAGAGGGGCAGTCTGACAAAACAGCATCTGACATGGAAGTGCGTTTGAAGAAAAGTGTCATTGAATTCCTCCATGAGGAAAAAATTTCACTCCTTGACATTCACTGACCCACACTTGCTGAATATGGAGACCAAACAGTGGATGTGAGCACGGTGAGGCAGTGGATAGTACATTTCAGAAGTGCTGACAACACTGGGTCACCTCTGCTGGTTCAGATTTTTAAGAGCACAGCACACAGGTTTTTGTTCATTGCTGGTGAAAATCCATAGCTAATGGTGATGACTATGTTGAAAAACAGTGTTCTGTAGCTGAGAATTTATTAGATCAAATAGTGTTACTGTGCTCTTTGTTGTAGTTTCCAAGCAAGTAAATAGGAGGCATTACTTTAGGAGTGACCTACATTCTTTCTAGGTATTCATCAAAATAAGGTCAAAGAAAAAAAACACACTGAAATGGTTTGTAGGTTCTTGTGTCTTCAAACTGGTTTCTTGAAATAACATTTTCTTTCTTTTATAGCCTTTTACTTAGTGTTGAACAGTTATCATTCAAAGTACTGTTACAAAGCTAATCTCCCAGTCATCACAGAGATTTATTATCTGCTCCTGAGAAAACAGTTATTCTAGCTATTAGCCTGACAAAAAGAGAGAACATCTTCTTGCTAACTAACTGCATTGCTAACCCACTTAAAAATGTTGAAGGCCCTGCCCTTTTCACAGACTAATGCTCTCTGATACAGTTTCTTCAAAAAACAGAGTTAAGTGCATAATTTAACTAATTTTAGCTGTTCTGTCTCGAAGCCTCTGTACATAGTCTGTGGTTTCTTAAAAGCAATTGTTCAAATAATTTCAAAAACTTTTGTGTTTCTATTTTTCTCATTTTCTTTGTTAAATAACATTCTACGGTGTTCAGTACTGTTGTAAACATTCAATTTCTAATCATAAAACTATAATAACCTTCTACAAAACAGCTCTTGTAGGACAGGATGAATAGGTTAAGAAATTATATCAAGTGATAACTCCTAATGACCTCTCACAAAGACTATCTTTGGGTTAAGGGACAAATTGTGAGGCACAACAATGCATTGACATAACTTTTTTCTATGAAAAACAATTACTTTAAAAACATCATAGTCTATAAATAGAGTGCTTACTTAAACCAGCTGACCTAACCTTATTTAACATAGTCCTAGATATAAACTCAGTCACTTTTTGTTAACTTCAAACCTCTGGCTACTCCTTCAGATTGTCTCATGACTATCTGAGAGCCTCAAGCCAGAGCCATGGAGCTGACAAACACTGAGAGTGTGGAGTGTCAAAGGATGCCTGCAGATTTAGACTGAAAATATATATATTGTGAACTGTGATTTGCAATAAAGACAAAATATTTTACACAAAGGTTGGAGAGAATCTTGTGCCAAGGTATTAAGTTTTTATGAAGACTCTTAAAGAGGTAGCTTGATTATCCAATGCTTTTGAAAGAAAGTGTTATCAGGATGCATCAATAGTTTTGTCTGTTTAGGAAACATACTGTGCTTTTCACCCCAGATCACCTTGCAATTCTCACATTTATCCCTATATGACATAATACAGCTGAAAACAGCCCTGGAGCTATTATGCAATGCTAATGCTTTTTTGTTTGTTTGTTTATAGTGGAAATCAGCCATTTTCTGTGCGGGCTGTATGTTACCATTCTGAACTGTCCTACAAAATGGCATAGACTTTTTCTTTGTTCATTCTAACCTAGCCCTACAAATCCAGTTTCATAGAAACTCCTAAAAGATTTATCCTAGTTAATGCTGCTGAAAAAGAATTTTAAACTAATTATAATTTGTTCTGTTACATTTGTGGTTATGTCTTTCTTACTTGGAAAAAGCAATCAAATAGTTATGCAAACTATTTTGTTTGAATATTTGCTATGTGAAAAGTGGTGCTTCTAGAAACCTTAAAAATTATATAGTGATGCCAGAAAGATGCATATAGTTAGAAGAGACTATAAGTAGAACCTTTAAAAGCCATTGCTCCCACTGAGATTCAAAAGAACTTTTAGCCATTATTGTGGCAGAAAGTAATGCAGGCCACCAACAACTCTTCTGGAAATCTCCATCCTCTGTTCCAGTGAACCCTACATAAGAATAATACCACCTTGCAGATAAAAAAAAAAAAAAAAAAAAAAAAAAAAAAAAAAAAAAAAAAAAACGGATTAATTTTTTGCCTTAGAAAAGAAAAAAAAAAAAAAAAAAAAAAAACTACTCCTAAAATACTAATTACAACAGTATCCTTTCAAAGGATTGTTACAGTGGTGTTTCTGGACATTTTTAAGTGGTTATATTCAAGTATCTGCTCCACTGCAACAGGCTGGAGAAACACAATTATCACTTGAGCTTTTTTTCTCTAATAAGGAGTAACTTCTCTGAGAATATACTGGGGGTTATTCTAGGAATAAAAAGTACTGTTCTTCTGTGTTTTACTTCTTTCATACTGAAACACTGATTTTGTGGTCATTTTCCCAAACCATTCTGACTTACTGCACTCCATCTGCTGTGTAAGTGGCATATTATTCTAGGCATGACGTATTACTGCATCTGCCTTTACACTAAACTGGAAATTGATCCTCCATTCAAAGCATGGAGAGCTCAATTAAATTTTCTGATGTGACAGCATTACAGAGTAGGCTACAGATAGGGAATTTTCTCTGTTGTTTCAGATTATACAAGATTTCAATTCAGTCATTACATTGATCATGCAGAAAGACGTAATGGCTGCCTGCAGTTGAGTTTATCTCATTGTATGGGAACTGCTGAGTCACAGCCTAAACCACTGATCAGCTAGGGAATGGACCAGTCAGACCTGGGAGCACAGGTGAAGGTAATTCACCTGTGTGACCAGACGAGGTGGAGCCTGGCTCCACCTCTCTTAGACCCCATTTAAGGGCTGACTGCCCCTGTGAATGGATCTCCGGTTGGGGATCTCTCTATTGTGGAGTCCTTCCTGTAAGACTAGGCCAGCAGGGATGGGTGAGTGTATTTATTTTCCTGTGAATACTGTCCTATCTATGCTGGTCCCTTTGTTGTTACATTTTTGTGTTGCCTTTCCACTATGCTAATCTTTACAATTGTATCATTGGTGATTGATATTAAAGAGTTGATTCAGCTTTATGAGATATAAGAAAATACAACTCAAATACAACTCATTTTGTTATGGGAAAAGTGAAAGATGATTAATGATGTCAGCTGTTTTTTGAATAAAAACAGTCTTCTTTATTTACAAAAGTATTTCATAGTATACCAGGAAGTTTTTCACAGAGGAACTTTTTGTAAAGCTGTATGTAAATTTGTTGATTAGTGTTGGTTTTTTTTTGTTGTTGTTGTTGCTGTTACAAAGTTTACATACCATTCAACCTTGTTTACTGAGGACAGATACCAGCACTGTATTGTCCATTCTGCATAGTCCGTATGGAGATGGTGCTGGGCCCTCCATAGGGCCCTTCCATCCATTTCTCCACATATGGATGAAGCTGAGGCAGCTCTATTGAGAAAAAGGCAGAATTCTGGCCAAGCAGAATCATCCCCTGAGCCACATACAGCTCAGCTCACAAGATACTAGAGGGACCATCCTGGCCAAAGTTACTCACAACTGTTCTGAGAATGCTGTTAATCTTGTCTGAGCCTAGGAGCTTGCATTTTACGGAAGAATGTTCTTGTCCTGTTTTGGGAGGGAGAGGGGAAGAAAATATATTCTAAATTTGTCCTTTCAGGCTGCCTATCTCCCATGAGAAACTCAGTAAGATGGGTGGATTTTGGAGGGGTTTCCTTTTACAATTCCAACTAAGCATGTGTCTATTTCTTTTGGTTAATTGAGCAAACAATGCCCTTGATAGCCATTTCCTTTCACTAGAGTCAAAGGCAAGGCAATTAACTAATTGCCAGAAGGGGTTGTTAACTGCTGATAATGATCCACTATTGAGAAAATTATTATTAAGTACTGATAGATAGCGTGAGCATGAGTGAAAGGGAAAAACACATCTGATAATGTTTCTGATAATTTTATACTTCTTCCTTCAAATGTGTTATAACATGTAGACTTAAAGATATAACACCTTCCATTCCCACTAAAGAAAAAAATAAGAGAAAAAAGATATTTACTCTTTAGTGCAAGAACATTCTTGCTGTTAAGAATTACTACTTGTGGTAAGCAATAACATAAGTTTTCAAGAAAATTGCAAATTGACTCTTAACATTTCGTGTTGAAATTAGACACTTAGTCTCGAAATATATAAACTGGATGGGTATACCCTAGTATATATAACAATACTTTACTAGTACTTACAAGATGGAGTAAAGGATAGTGGATTTTTATGGCTTCCATGAAGAAGATTTAAAAATAAAAAATAAAACACACCTTAATCTAAGCTATATGTAATTCTGTGTATAGATTTGGACCAGATCTAAATGATGTTCCCATCACAAAGACTAAAAGTACTCACTGAGTATTTTCATTTGATTTTTCTCAAGATTTTTAAGAAATTCTTGATAGAATACTTCAAGCAGATTTCATTTTAATCTAAAAAAATTCCTGTATATTTTATTTATGTTGACAAAATATCTGGTAATAAATGTAGTGTATTAAACCCAAATCCATAAAAGAACTGTCTGTGCAATGTAAATGCAGATAAAAATATATTATACTTCACCACAGTTGAGTATCCATGTGAACCATGAATTCACAGGATCACAGAAAGGTTCGATTTGAAAGGCAATTAATGTACTGTAACTTACTGATGAATAGCCTCTCAGGATTAAGATTTGATGTACAAATTCTCAAAGGAAAACTTTCTATGCACAGGGAAACTGTAGTATACTCTGGGATACTATTTTTGTTTTCTTTGCAACGTATTTTTGAAGTGCTAAATGAAAGTCAACTTTTGTGTGTAGTTGATATAAGAAAGACATGAAAGAAAGGTGCTGTGTTTGATTTAGATAGTAGATTCAGTATGAGTTTATTACGTATCTTTAAAGGGCAAGAGGAAGGTAGGAAGGGCTGATGTACTCAGAAACTAAACCAACAGTATCCAAACATATATTTGTGATCTATTTCTGGTTACACAGACAACTTACTTAAGGTATCTAAGTCTAAATACCCTAGGTCCAGAGCACCCTTTTAAGTATGGAGAAGGAACAGTTAAAAAGAGACCTTGAGTGGGTGGTGAATGCTTTACTGTATTTCTGTCCAAAAAAAAAAAAAAGCCAACCTAATAGTTTCAAACAGTTTTTCATCATAGTTCCAATGCAGCAAGGAACAAAAGCGAGCATTGAATCCTCTGCATCTAAGTGGTTGCATTGGCAAATCATCTCTTGCGTTCAAGCCTTTAGAATACCTATCCTTCTTCAGCAGATCAGCTCTCTACATATAGCTTCACAATGGAATTTAGATAGCACTTTAACTGTCTAAATTTAGACAGCCACTTCAGTTCCCTAAATCTAGCTGTGAGACCCTCACAAAGCCCTACTCAGCTGCTACTTAGCCTGAAAGGCACTGAAATTATCTCAGCTCCAAAATACTCCCCAAGTAAATTCTTCTAGGTGTCCAAATTTCTGATGCTGGATAGGCATATCGTATGTGAATCCTGAAGATGCTGAGCAGCTGTGAATGCAAGAATGACAGATTCTCAAATTAGGCATTCTGTAACTTGGCTTGTCTGTTGGGACTAATCTCATAGACATCCTCATACGCCAACAATCAAATCAGATTTCAGACATCCTATTGCCAGAGGAGGAGATGTTGCATTATCTCTAAATAACATTCACTTCTTGATCATTTATTGAGGGGATCAGGGAAAGATCTGCTTTCAAATTTCACTTCCAAATCAGGGGCACAAGGAAGATAAGAACCTCAGCCTTCTCACTGAGACACGGTATAAAACGAAAACAGTATTTCTGCCTGATTTTTATTGTTTGTTTGTTAGGGATTTTTTTGTTTGCTTTTTTCAGAGTAAGGCTATTAGAAGCCAGATGAATAGATAGGTTAAGAATCCAACATGCAACTAGCCCCTTTCCCCAGCCCTGGAGAATCCATTTCCTTAGCAACCTTTTATTTTTCTTAGTTGGTCTTTGTTACAGGCTGGCTTGGGTGAATTTTACTCAGTTACTTGCTGCTATGGATCCTATTCTTAAGATCTGAAGCCTTTCTACATTCAGGAAATTCCTAAATCTGGGTTGAGGAGTTCACTAATCAACCTACCAATCAGATCCACTAAAACTAATTCTACTTGAAATTTGATGTCTATTTCAAATTATTGCTGCTTTAAATGACACTGAATCAGATGTGATTCAGGATCACATTTCCAAGACATGTGTCACAAGGAGAAGCTAGGCAGGTATACAACTATTTCCAAGCTTATACCTTCAGTTGCAAGCTCCATAAGTCCAGTACTGATTGTTATCTGCTTTTAGAATACCATGCACACCTGCAGCACTTAAAAATTATCATCGCAAGAGGATGGAGAGGGCTATTAGAGGATGAAAGGAGTTTGTTAGAAATGACTATAAATAGTGAATTTAAAAAATACTCCACTGGGCTTAACATGCTGTACTGAAAATGGACTTAGTCTGGAAAATCAGCTTTTGTCAGGATTGTCTAGACAATTGGCATACAGTTTAAGAGGAGTCTACTACATATCCTCTGTAAAAATACCACCAACAATTAGCGTTATCTGAGTTTTTTCCTTGATGTTGATCTAAAAAATGTTACTTCAAAGAATTTTATACTAAATAATACCTGAAAACTGGAAACAAAGAAATTAAGACAATACTTATTAGTCTTAGAGGTCTGGCTGGAATCTGAAGATTTTCTATTTTTACATGAATTTCAGAGAAAAAATAATGTATTATTTTATTCTATAGCTCCTAGGGAAAAGCCACAGTTGAGAAAAAAATTCTTTGCTGTTGTAGATTCTCAGGATGTGACAAAAAGTGAGTGAACGTAAAGTGGAACAACAGAAAGCCAAACAAGATATTTGCATAACATTGGTCCAAATCAGCAAATGATGAGTATACTTTCAAGTGTGATTACTACACATAGATTTGATTGAAAAATACTTGGAAAACAAACAAAAAAGGAAATCACTATTTTAGTGTAACACTTGTTATTTAGGAATTTACAGCATTTAAGGCACACCAGCATCTTATTTTATTTAAACTCTGACACATCCTCGTCATGAAGAGGATAGCTAAATTTGTTCCATTATACTTTAAATTTGTTTTTGTTCTATAGTTTCTTAAATACATTATTTTTCAGAAGATTTACATGATAAATTTCAGACCAGGAATAAGTCTGCTTTTTGATGTTTTGAAAATTGAAATGAATTAATCCCTCTTTTGATAGATATAAACTGAAACAGTGTTATCTTACTGCTTTGTATTTCCAACAGGGCTACAATATGCACAATATTTTTAAATATTATGAAGTGATGAATAGTAAGAAACTTATGGGGTGTGTTTAAATGCTCTTGTTGAAGAATTTGACAGTTTAGGGATTTCACAGGTCATTTTCTTGCTTCATCCTATAGAAGACAGAGACTTAAGTACTATACTGTGCTGTGGGAGAGATTTGCAACTTTAGTCCAAACCTGTAAGCAATGTAGCTTATTTTATTGCCACACTGTAACTGAGTTAAGGCTGGTATACAAGTCTAATGCATTAGCCTGGATGCAACATTGTAGTATCACATCTGAATTTTTTTAAATATTAAATGATATTGTACTGGCTATAGCTGTGCTCTCTGCTTAAGGACTGCATCTGCAAGCCTGGAGCTACATTCAAGGTCATCAGAATTAAACTAAACATTGCTGTTTTGCCCTAGTCAGAACATCACATGTTTTGTGAGTATGTGAGAGTTAATCTTGCCTCTCTCTCTAATTCTCCTATAGAAACTACAACTGTAGGAGGAATTTGTAACATATGTTACTGCTATGAGGTAAAATGATGCTTTTATTTTCTATGTTTTCGCTATATAATTTCAGCAATATGCAATGCTATGAGCTTCCCAATCTGTCAAAGAGCTGGATCATTCTAAGCAGAAGGTTATTTTATTAGAATGGATGAATCCTGAATGAAATGCAGTGTTCACAGAAATAACATATCATGAGTTATGAATATGTTTACCACTTCATCTCAGGCTCATTCCTGTTCCAGTTTAGTTTTATAACATGTTCTTTTATTCAAAAGGAGCAGATAGAGACTAGTATAGGAAGTGATGTTATATTAAGAATCTTGAAGGCAAGAAAATGATTTCTGTACAGAATTTGCTACTCCTCATTACAAAATTATATCAAGCTACAGGGAATGTTCTATACATTTTTGTGTATTGTGTTGAGAAAAGAAAAGCTGAAATTTTCCAACAAGAAATTTCTATTATACAGGTAAATTTCAATTGCTAATGTCTTAGTTGTGAACATATCATTTGAAGAAGATAATTTGGAATTATAAATATTATCGCTTCTGAGATTTAGACACAAAGAAAAAATCAATTTGAAAAGAAACAAGGAAATGTTCTGAACATTGTTTTGCCCAGTCTACATTACCTAGTTTAGCTTGGTCTGAGGTTCAAAACGGCTGGCATTCAGTTCTTCAGGAGTGTCAAATTTGTTATCTAGTGTTTTGTGACACTGCAGAAGAACAAATGAAAGCTGCATGCTGCTGGAAATAGGAGGGTAACCAGCTTTTAGCCCTATGACATTACATAAGAACTGCAACACTGTGAGTTCTGCTGGCATCAGCTGAAATGCAGCAGGAGGAGCTCTCCACCACCTTGACATCCCATGTGAACCTATAGCTCACAGCAGCCACCTCTTGAGTAAACACATTCAATTTGGGGGGGGGGGGGAAGGGGGAAGAAAGCAGTCAAGTGTGGAAGAGGCACAAATGCATCTCATAATTTATATCTTCTAAACTATATGTAGTGACTTTCTTCCATAAAAATTAGCTGGTCTTAGTTCCATCATTTTTATATTTAATTTTTGGAATTATCACTCAGATTTTGACCTTCTAGAAAATGTCAGTAACTATGCAGATGATATTAAGTTGACAATATTATTAGTCTAAAATGTTATCATTAGAATAATTGCATATGGTAAGTACAGGGAAATTGTAACGTCCATGTTATCTAGATGTTCTATGTTTAATACAACAGTTAGACCCCAGAGAAATGTTAATTTATTTACTGTTCAGTGTATCCGTATACTTTTAGGAAAGCAACTGTGTCATGTGTGAGCATGAGAAACTATCCCTGCAATTTTTGTTACTGTTGCTGTTAAATGCCTACTATTTATATTGCTATTTTTTAGTTCCTGTCATGCACTACCCAGCAAACAAAGCAAAATGAGTGAGCTTGCGAAATTATATATCAAGACTTTCATTCTATTGTGAATAACAGAAGATATTTGAATCTTACTATAAATACAGTACTGTGGAGTGCATTTATATGTTAAATTAAGGGGTTATTAGTGCTGTTTACAGAAACACATCAAGACTGGTTTATATGAATCACGTTCTAACACATAGGAAATTTGTTTTCAGTAAGAGAAAAAACATCCTGGTGAAAAAGAAAAGATCTGTAATGTTGTAAGAACAGTGAACATAATTTCATTTTATTATGACCAGGAAGTCACCAGCTTTGCTTACAGATCTGAGAAGACCAAAATGGCGATATTGCTGATTGGTACTTTAACATTAGTATTTTGTGTCAATGTTAAGAACATCCCAGTCAAGCTACTGCCAATAGGTAGTATTCCCTTACATCATGGGGATCTAAGCCTTTATTTCTGTTGAAGATTAACAAATTCTACTGAAGAAGTAGCTCTCCCAAACCACACTCTAAAGCTGAAAAACAAATCTCAGGCTTACTGTTTGGTGTTTAAGTCAGTGATAAATTACAGTCAGTAGCTGTTTAACCAGGTCAATAAAAGTAACTCATGTTGTTGTATCATTTGCATTTCTGGAGAACAGAAATATTAAAGTGGGTATAATAACATAATATTCCAATGTTTTTAAATCAAAACATATCCTCCATAGGTAGTGTATGCAGGTGAGAAGAAACAAGTATTTTTACTTGTAGTGGAGATGTAATCATCAGATTGAGGGAGATGTGTTAGACTAGAAGTATGAGTTACACATGACAATACAAGCTGTTCACAGTTGTGACACAGTCCTGCCAAAGAGATGCACTTCTGATCATTGATCTTTGATATTTGAATTTGAACAAATATACAAATTTTAACTTATAATTTTTCAAATTCTCCACTTGGGCTCCGACCCCTAGAATGTACCAGCCTACTCCATACTAATCTGTGCAAGGAGGAATTCTTGCATTGACTAAAGGTGAAACTGAATCTTCCTCATCTTGCCAGCACTCAGTTTCTGAGAAGCTGCAATATAAAATTTATCAAAAACTCAGTGGTTGCCAAGGCTAAGAAAGATGGAAATTTTTCTGGCAATCCAAAATTTTAAATGAATAAAAAGCAGCCCTTGGGTATAATCTCTTATACTTGCCAGAGGTTGTAGTATCAATTTTATTTAAATTTTGAGAGTGATTAATATAAACAAAGGCAGTTTACTAATGCTTCACCCATTTGTAGATTAAACAAAGACTCATTAGCTCACATGAGACAGTTCAGTTTTATTTTTAGCTACACTATGGCTGGTGCGATGCCTCTTCTTTTAGCATTTTCATTTTGCATTGCCTTCAGTCCTGACATGAAAGTTAACATTAATCTGCCAACTCATTCTGATTGGATTGCTTTGGAAGTCACTCCAAAGTCACAATGGCTAAATGGGATGAAGCTGTAAGACAGAAATGCATTGCAGTTAATACCTCTGCAGTACTGAAGCTAAGCCAGGGCCAGCCCTAATTCCTAAAAGAAAACAAATCCACAATAATCCATCCCTTAATTCTGAACAGAGTGGCACAATGCCAAATAATATAAAACGTGCATTCCTTACAGAAGCACTGCATCTTATTCCACCGTGGTTTTTCTTGGCCTTTTATTCATGTAATTTGAGGTCAGTGAGCAGCATACATGCGAAGGTGTTATCTATACTGACACTTACAGCACTCCAGTATTCTCCTGAAGTAAGAGGACTTAGGGGGGGAAATGGTTGTTGGAACAATACAGTTCAGTTTCAGACACAAGAATTAGAGGACAAAAATTAAAGTTCTTCCTAATACCACAGCCTTTCCCATCCAGGATTTTTTTTCTGAGTGTGTTTTAGTCATTTAATTCATCTAATGTCCAATTGGGTAAAACTACAGTTGTTACTATTATTTTCTTAAACCAGGTCAGATTGTGGTTTTGCAAAAAGCAAGGATGGTCCCATTCACGTCTGATTATACTCAAACCAGAGATTTTGATTAGGAGCGTGCTGATTTTAGCCCAAACCTAGACTGTGTTTTTAGAATCTATTCTCCCTAAAGTCCCTTTGTGATGATAATTTAGTGTGACAAAAAGAATCAGTTTAGGCAATTCTATCTTCATCCAAATATGTGTCTTCATATAGAAATGATCCTTAAAATATTTTTACTAACATGAAATGTCCCACAGAAATAAATATGCATGTTGGGGTGTGTGGGGTGTGTTTGGTGGTTAACAAGTATCTCTAGAGGTCAGGAATCATTTAGGACTCCTTAGGATTGCTTTGTGATAGTTGTTTTATCGTGTAAGTATCATATAATATTAAAATTTGTTTTGTATTATTAACATATATATTTCAACTTCATGTTAAAACAAACTGTAAGAATTGTTTGTTACCTGACCAGAACTGACAAACAAGAACAAAGCAATGAAGTGCCCCACTTGTTTCAGGATTGACCAACATTACTGTAAATGAAATCCCTATAATCCTGAAATTCTAAGGCCTGGAAGATAAGTATTTCTTCACAGTACAGAAATATTTTAAGAAATTCAATTTAACATGCACCATAGGATATTGAAAACAATTCATTTTTCAAACTGAACTTGATGTATTCTTGACCATAGGTGCAGTGTACAGACAAATAATCTTTTTCCCTTCCACCATGTTTTTTACCACTATAGCATATCTGGCTCCAGTGCCATTGTCAGTTCATAGCTGAATGTCTGGAATGATATATAATAAGTAACAATGAGCCAGCCCCCTGTGCTTAACCACATCTGCACTCAGTTCTGTGTGATGAACTGGAATGACTTTGAAAAGCAATGTCATTTCATGAGGTTAACCCTACATTTGTTGCAGGCCTTATCTGCTTACCTGTACTGTGCTGACAAAGCAATTTGCTTCTCTTCTGAGGTCCAGCTGTAGCTCTGTATTGGCCACTCGTGTATGTATGTAAGGGAACATTCATGCCTATTGTTAAAATCTATTTTTGAAGGTTGAAAACCTTACTTACCTCTAGCAAATGCTGCAAACAATTGATTCAGAAGTGAACTATAAATAATGTTCACAACATAGATCCCATGTAGCATATGGCTCTAACATTACTGAATGTTCAGAACCTGCTGCCTGTAGTAGCTATATACATCATGTTCATGACAGGTTCAGGCTTCAGTAGCCCAGAGCCCAAGATCCACCACGTGTTTTGGAACGAGAACATTTGCAGATGAGCGAATACCAGCCACAGGGCTAGGTATGATGTGGAAAGTTGGAAATACAAAGCATCTCTACTGACATTCTGAATATTACCACAGAATAATATAAAATATAAGGATTGAGAGATGAGGGGAACACCTGCCAAATACTGCCAAATATAAAGTAATTTAGAGAGCTACAGGCTCAGCCTCCATCATATGCAAGCCTTCAGATTCGGGCAGAATTTTGAAGAAAGTACTGCAGACATAGAAAGCAGGATGGAAGTGGCTTTGGCAAGGATAGATCTTCCCAGACTGGGCTGCTAAATTTTTTGACCAACATCAAAGCAAGTATGGCAGGAGATGGAGCTGTTCTGGCTGTCTCCCTGTGGGTTAATGGTACAGCCCTAACCAAGGAAAGGGCAGAAAGAGCAGTTGGCCGCCTGGCAATGCCAGGGGAAAAGTGATGGAAAAGGAGTAGATTTTCCACATTTTGCTCTTCAGAATGATGCAGCAAGTCTCCAGCACCTCTACCACAACTGAACAGAACTGCAGTCAGTTCCGTACATGGCAGGGAGAGAATAAAAGGAAAATGAAATACATGGTCAAAGAAATGACCCCAGCTACTGTGACATGTACACAGCATCAGCTCTGTGTCTGAGTTCAATATGGCATTATACCCTTTTCCAAGTAGGTTCCTTGTCTGTCTTAGGAGAAAACAAAATGTGAGATCATGGAGGCAAGATGTTAGTAGGGGTACAGCCATCTTTTCACTGTGCTTGATCTCAGGTATTATATTCAACCAGAATCTGAGTTGTAGTGCATACATGCATGAGCCGCTTTTACATCATATCAGCTAGAGTTCAGTGACACTCAGTAGCTCAGTACCTCTATGATGAGGATGTGCCTACTTCTACAACCACTGAAACAAGATCACTGCATTTGCATTGCAGCATGGTTTATGAATCAACCTTTTCACACTCCAGACTCTTAATTAACTCCATTAACTCTTCAATATACATATGTAGATGAATTAGTCAACTGGACTGTGCAGATGTTCCACAAGTCACATTGTAGGTCTAATCTGCCTTCTTATATTGAAAAGTTGGCTGGGACATAAAAAAGACAAGTCATAAATTAAGCTACGGAGGAAATGTTTGGATTTTGAGCATTTGTTCTGAGACAGTAAATGAATGAAACAGATACCTTATTTCTTTTATTCTTTTAGTATTTACCCAGGCAAAGCTATTTTGAAGATTATCCAGACATTGTTGTTTAAACCCAAGTTTATAGCAAGTTCTACATCTCATGTGAAAAATGAAGTCTTTTCTTTATGGGAAAGGATAATTACATGTAAAAGCCCAGTAATCTTGAGTTACAACTGGTCAAAAAAATCTAATATAATTACAGATATTTCTGCTGTTGTACTTTGCATGTTTTATTTTATTTAAATTTATTTTAATATATTTTCCTATTTCAAATTGTGCTGGGAAAATCCCTCCATATATATGTTGTGGGAAAATACTGTAGTTGATTAAATAGAAATTCTATCAAATGCATAGAGGATTGACTTGTGGTTTGTTGGGGTTTTTTGTTTTTGTTTTTTTTTTTACATCTAAATCCCATACAAGTATAAATGCATTCTTTTGCTCCCTGACATAGCACCAGTAATTGAAATTCAAAGTGTGCGTGCTGGACTGTTTTCCAGCTCTGTAGTAAGGACAAGAGGTTTCAATGAAAATAGAGTCCCAGTTTGCCCTTTGCTCTCTCTGCCTTACCACTCATTATTTTGTTTCAACTTTCTGTTAAGCATTCCTCCATCAACTCTAAGATAACTGAATATCTCCAGTGTGTCACAATATTTTAAATGTACCAGTTGCTTGCAGAAAAAAATGTTTAAGTAGAATTTCAAAACAAGTGAAAAGCAATAAAGATTTTTTTCCTGGGATTTGTCAGTTGTAGGGTTAATGCTTTCAGGAAATTTAAAATGAACACTTTTGGTTGACATTTTGGTTGACAAATGATTGTGACATCATCTTTTCCCAGATATACTATAAAGTGCCAATAATTCTTTTGGTTTTCCTAGGACATGGCAGAGGACTATCTAAATCTGTTCCTTCTTACAGAATATTAGATTTTGTGAATTATGACTTCACTATGGACTTCTGAGATATTTTTAACAGAAGTGAAATAAAAAGGAGCTATTAAGAATAAAATTATTGAATGATTTGGCAACATTATACCTAAAGCATAAAAAACATTTTCCACTTCATTTTATCATATTCTGCTTCTCTAATTTAGATATATGTGGTATTTACTTGAATGCTGAAAAGAAGAGAAGGGCAGGGCATGGCAGGGAAGGGAAAGGAAAGTGCACACAGTGAAATAGCATATAGCAAAACTGTTTTTAAAAAATGTCTCTACGTGTGATGTGATATGTCTAAAATATAACTGTCAGAGTATAACTTTAATTAAAAGAAAAGATCATACAACACCTTAGAAGAAACAAGCTTATGTCAAGAACATTGACAGTTCAATGTAGAGATGGTGGGAAAAGGAATTTTCACTAAGTTTTATCGTGTACTTCTGGAAATTACTTGAAAAATACCATTCATTTTCCCTTGATTCTATCCTGATGGGTCAGCACAAAAGGAGAAAAAAAGGCTAAAGTATTTATTTTATAGTAAGTATTTAGAGAATTAGAGATTTTGAGTTATTCATGTGGATTGTCTGTCATTTTTACTGAGATTTTATTTGCTAAATAGACAGAAAAATGTTTTATAAGCCTCTGAAGTGCTTCCAATAATTTAATTTCCTCATTTTTATGTCAGTCTCTCACTTTTCTGTCCTGTAACTGGAAGTCAGGAAGACAAAATCATGGTTCTTAAGTTGAAAGAACACCATTAGACAGAGTCCATTGACATGAATCTTCCACAACATTAAATGTATGTATGATACCACTAAATTACAATACAGTTTTTCATGGCTTCAGAAAACTATGAAAGCGTTGCAAGAGGCAGACTTTCTGATGCTTCCTTAGCACCTCTTGTGGCCACTGCTCAGATACAGATAAAGGGTGGAAGTGTCATGACTGCAGAAGCTCAAAATTAAACAGACATGGAGTAGGGTTTAAAGAAGCCTTAAAATAACTGGACAATCAGTATAAAGACATAAGGATTCTGGAACCAGAGGTGACCGGTACTTTTTTTTTAATTTGGTGAAGTTTCAGACTCAATTATGGTAACAGTAACATAAAAACTCTCAAAATTCTAGCTGCCAATTTAATGATATCAATTAATTTAAATCCTAAGGTCTGTAAAGTATGATTTTTCATTCATCATGTGAACTTTTGGATGTAGAAAATTAAATTAAAGGCAGATATTTCACACAGAACAGCACTTTCCATTTGCAGAAGAAAATTAATTTCCAGAAAAGAAAATGTGATCTGTTAAGGATTAGGAATGGAATTGGGACTGTAATCATGCAGAAGGACACTCCCACATTTCCTACATGAAATATGTAACATTTAGGTCAGGGGTAGAATAGCATATGAGACATGTTTCACACAAAGTTGTTCAGCAATTATGGGTGAAGTCTGCCTTGTTCCACAGTCTTTATCCTCTTTGTAATTACATATAGTTTTAAACAACACTGACAACCTCAGAGTATTTTTAAGGAAAAGAAACAATACAGGATAGGAAGTCAGCAGCTCACAAGTGTTTCTGATGAGCAGGATATTATATGTAATATTTAGCCGTGTAATATTTTGAGTATGAAAACTTTGGTGGCACCTAATATAACTGAACACCGAGATATTTTTCCAAGTAGTGCTAATAAAAAACTTTCTGATTGCTAATATACACAAATGCATGAAGCTATTTTGCCATTAGTGACATAACTTCTTAATCATCTTGTTTAGAAAAATGCCCACAAGTTCAGTTTTACAAGTTTTAGGAACCTTAAGAGAATACCAAGAATCTAAGTATGGAAATAGAGCTATTTATGCTATCGTAAGTAATGCAGGAAGTGGAGAATGAATAGTGATATTCTTAACATGACCTAAAAGTTTAGGATTACTAGCAAAGATCATAAACTTTCAGCATCTACGCAAACCATGTCTGAGGACTATATTAAAGCAGATTCATAGGAAAGAATATAGCTTTATCTCCTCTCTTTTCACTCCAAAAAGCATTGGTTCTGTTAATTCTAGCATAGAGGATCCAAAATCATGTGTGGATAGTTATCGAATTTATTGTCCAGTAGCTTGAACTGACTTCTTTTCCTCCAGCAGGCAAGTAGAGCACTCTCTAGCCTGATGAGACTTGAGGAAATAAAGACTTGGAATCTGGTGCTAGAAGTTGCTAGGTGTTAAGGCTATTGAGAGTATCACTAAAAGTAACCTCTTCTGCTGCCTCACTGAGAAAAGGAGGGAGGAACTTGATGCAGCACAGTGGAAGAAGAGTCTAAAAGCCATTGTGGTATTGTGCCACCTCTAGTAATTGGCACTCACTCATAATGCATGTTGGTGGCCTCAAGAAACCTGTGCTGAGTACTTAAGGAATTTACTGACCTTCAGATTGAAGAGAAATCTGAGGAAGAGCAAGATGAAGAAGGTGGGTCAGCAGCACTACAGCTCTTCATTATGCCATAACCTGCTGCTATCAGACTGAAAATATTTCCATTCTTCTTATTCTCACCTTGAGCCTGAACCTAATCCTATGCTAAAGTAAATTCTGCATAGATCAGGCAGATTTCATCATAGTGCCTTTTGTAAAGTGCAGATGTGAATATTACATTACTTGAAATGACAAAAAATAATTACTCTGTATATACGATAACCATACAGTGGCTTAATTAATGTTGGTTGTTTGGGTGGATGGTTTAGGTTTTTCATTGTCTTTTGGGGTTTGCTTTTTTTTGTTTGTTTGTTTCTTGGTTTACTTGTGTTGAAAAACTTCCCTTGCCTTACAAGCCTCATCGTAGTATGTCCTCATCTTGGAGCACTACACTACATATCTTGTAAAAATACTCTCCACCAGTATAAATAATGGCTTTAAACGTGTCACTCCTTATTAATATCACAGCATTAGAAACCAGATACAAAAGGGAGGAGGGCAAAATAGTTGTTGCTTTATTTAGAAACAAAGTACATGGGGGAAAAAAAATGTCTCGCTAGTTACAAAGCACATGGCGATGTCACTTTCCACAAAGATTTTGGTGCAAAGAATATAACAGTCTGTATCAGTTAATTTTTGTAACACTTAACACTAACTGGAGCAGAAGGAAAATACAGTATGTTCTGTTACTGCCGTTGTTTATGGCTAAATATAGGAATCCTATAGAGCCTGTAGGTAAATTCTTGTTATCTAAGGGATCATTCTTTATTCAGTCAAGTCTACGCAGGAAGACAAGGCCATCATACACTGTTAAGATGCCTAATGTTTGCTGAAGAATGTTTAGAAACATATGACCTGAGTTCACTCTTAAATAAGTTCTCCTCTTCAATGTGTTCACAGCCAAACCACTGCCTGCATCTCAGCTGTATGAAAAAAAGCCTTTATATCAGAATGTTACCTGTATGCACATCATGCCCTCATACGTCCTCCTTAACTTTAAAGAGAAATCTGAATATTCAGGGAGGAAAGAGTTGCAGTGAAATCCAGAGTTTTCCACAACCTTGAAAGAGTGGTTATTGTGGTTGCAGTACTAGTCAACTGCTTTGCCAAAGAAACAGCGATACAAGGCCCCTGTGCAATGCATTGTTGTGCATATAATTGTGTGTAACATGACATGATTTCTTAGGGGAGATTTTTTAATTGATTTTAAATATAAGTACCTGCTTACATACTGTCTCACTCCAATTTATAGGAGGGAGAGGAGGTTCTTTGAAATATGTATGCCCGGCGTGAGATTAAGAAACAACGGTTCAAATGTTGGTCCGAACAGTTTATTACAAATGTTAATAAGGGAGATGGGGAAAGGGGAGGACGGACACTATTAAGGGTTGGGGTGATGGGGAAGGGAAGGCGAGCGATGGAAAAGATAGAAAGAGGCAAGAATTGCATAAAGCGGGGATAGTTACCACCAGAATCCGGCAGCAGTCCTGTAGCACGACGTTCCGACGCCGAAGGGCAGGAGCAGCGAGGCCGGTCTTGGGCAACGAGAGAGTGCAGGTCAGGGAGGAAGCAGCAGGTCTCAGGTAGCAGGCCCAGGGAAGTCCGTCAGCAAACGGTCCGTAGAGAAGGATCTGAAGGCAGAAAGCTCGTGTCGTGGTGAGAGATCAGCCTCCACCTAGCCGTGGTTGTTGGACCCTCTTTTATCCTCCATTTTCTGCTGCCTACGTGACATTCCTGGGTGCTTGAGCAAGAGTCCTGTGCATACCTCCTGAGATGGCCATTTTCCTTGAGATAAGTCCACACAAAAAGACCGTTTCCCGGCCATTAGCAGCAGCTTATCTCTCTCTCGATGCCCCTGGCCTTGTCCAGCTGTGCTCCTTAGAGGATTTCACAATCCTTAGCCAGGACCTGTCCATCAGTGTCCTCAAGACAAAAGATTTCTCTGCCTTTGCCCAGGACTTGCCTGGACTTGTTCCTCAGCAAACTTTGAGTCAATGATATAAAAGAATAATCTCTTACACATACATACAAAATAGTGCATATTAATGTGCAAATGGGTAATCATTTGTGCATAGCAAATATAATTTTCAAAAGTTTTTTGCTTGCTTGTTTCACCTTTCCAGATCTATCCCAGCATGATTTTTAACACAAATTTTGAAACAACTTAATAGAAGCCCATAGGAAAATTACAATAGCAGCTGCTGATTCTTGGATTCTTGGAATCTGGTTGATATATTGACCTGAAAACATCATGTCAACAGTTCACAGAGTGTACATTTGAGGATTTAAAAGTCCCAAATGAAAATATTTTACATTCCTCAGAAGAATAACATACATTAAAAAATTCCCATTCCTCGGTGCCAAAGACGACTGAAATGTCCAGGCTGAATTTACCCCAGCTGCATGTGCTCTTTGTGAGTGGTGATGGGTTCAGCCTGTGATGTGGATGCAGGGAGTGCTCACATTACCCTGCCACAAATGTGTTGCATCCTCATGCCTTGTAAAGGGGACAATGTGGTAATTGAAGCTCCCACAAACTAAAAAGCTGGCTGCAGTGCAATTCACTATTTATGCACTTCAGTTTCATCTGTTGTGTTGAGATCCTACTGGCTATACTGATTTCTACTACAGGCATTTTAGAGATGTTTTTTATGCTACTGTTTTGGGAAAGGTACTGGGAAAAAATGATGTCCCAGTGCCTCCTCACACTGAAGAGCTATATTTGATCAATCCTTTCTCTTGTGAGGGAGGCTCAAATGTGTCTTTAGTGTGTGTTACACATGTACTAGAAGTGTATCTGCTTTTGAGATGATTAACATCACTTAATTTACTGATTTAGAGAGAGAGAAGAATGATAACATATTAAAAACCCAGCCATAGGAGAGAGAAGATAAAGCCCTGTTTTCAACTCTTCCTGTTAGCTTAAACTTTTCCATCTTTACAATGTAAGCAGTAGTTTAAATTTATAAGGGCTAATAACTTAAAGGTTAAAGCATTAATATTTTATGAGAGGTGTTTTTTTTTTAATCTTTATACAGATAGTGCTATGAAAATAGTCTGACAAGTTAGTTTCATTATGAATTAGCTCTTTTCAGCCAATTTCCTTTTATTCGTAAATCTAACAGACTTTTTTTCTCTGCTTTTACAGGGAGTAATGGAAAACCATGAAAATCTTACTTTTGTCCTAACATTTCCAGGTAGATGAAATTTATTTTAAAAAAAATTCTCTTGGGATTGTTCTAAAATGGGGGTCATATTTTACATTGCTCAATGGTTTTTGCATATAAAAGTTACACAAAGGGTAGGAACACAGAGTTGTGTGAAAACACTGAGATGTATAAACACCAAATGTCTAGAATAACTGTCTAGGATCACTGCAGCTCATGAAGAAGGGAGCCTTCAGAAAATCATTCATCTCACTTCAATAAAGTAGTTGCCTGGGACATGCAGTTAGTTATCTCCTGTTTATCAGCGAAAGCATGAACGATCATTTTAAAAAGTACACTTAATGCTTAGCTGATAAAATTAGTTACTTCAGGAAAATGAAAAAGAGAGTTTTCTTTGATCTAATCACTTTCATATTTACACGGATGTATATTTACACAGATGAGATGAGTATGAACATTTGTACCACTGAATAAGAAAATAATAGACATCGGTGTAACTTCTGAGTAACTTCAAGGCAAATGACTAAAGTTTATGAGGGGGAAACTGATGTAAATCTTTCACTGTTATTCTGCCTGTGATACTTTTTTTTTTTGTCAGCTTGTCCCACATTTCTTCAGATTGGCTTTAAGTTCTTGGCTGCATTAGAAATTAGGTCCCATATGGTTCTGGAAACAACTCAACACTAACATCAGATGAGTTACTACTAATCTGGAAATTCAAAACCACCCCATATCCAGAAATATGAAAGCATTCAGATTCCAAGTCCTTTTTTGGCTGGCCTTCAGTTAACATCAAAGTTCTAAATGTAACGTACATTAGGGCAGGAAACCAATGCAGAGAGGAGAGAGTGAGTAGGCAGCATTCCACTCTATGTGGCCAGGAATAGATCTGCTGTTGTTAGCAGATCTGCCACTAAATGCAGTGCACAACACTGTAAATGTCACAGCATTGTACTAACTGCATCTCACAAAAATGTCACACCAGGGTGATAGTGATGCAGTCTCCTCTGTTATATGCAGCTGCAGCGTTAACATGGGAGAGATCTGCCATTGTGCCCATGCATTTTTTGCTGTGAAAACATGTAGGATATTTTTATAGTTGTCTGGATTTCCTCTTTTCCTTCAGGCATCTCTCCTCAGGCAGCCTTCCAAATGCAAAGCCATCAAACAAGCAAAATAAATATATAAAATAATTGAATGAGCACCACACATACAAAACCTAGGAATTTTAAAGAAACAGGCTAGAAATTTGGTTTTCTGCTTGAAAGATAACAGAGAATATAAAACATAACAGCTAATCTCTAGTGATCACTGAGAATGTTCAAAACTGGCCATTTATTGCTTTATTTTTTAAATGTATATAAAATAGTCTATAATTGCCTTTAATTTTGTGAACTTGACATTATTTGCTTGTTCTTTTTTTTGGATTGAGCAATTCTAATCCATATTTTTGCAGACATAAGAAGTGAAATATTTTCACAATGTTCCCTGAAGTAAAATGCATATAAGTGAAACAATACCCATCAGTGAGTATTATGGAAGCACGCTAGCATTGGTCAAATGATTTTAAAACAGAATTAAATCCCAGAATGAACTCTGGAAGGCAAAATTCCTTCCATGGAAATCTAAATCATTTGTACCCTGAAAACTCAAGACTTCCCTGTTTCCACATACATCTATCATAGAATCATTGAAACACAGAATCACAGAATGGCTTGAGTTAGAAGGGACCTTAAGGATCGTCTAGTTCCAATCTTCTTGCCATGGGGCAATGTTGCCAACCTCTAAATCAAGCACTGGATTAGATTGCTCAGGATCCATCCAACCTGGCCTTGAACACCTCCTTCTTCATTGGAGAGATGCTCCAGCCTTCTAATCATCTTCATGGACTTCCTCCGGACCCCCTCCAATTGCTCCACTTGTGCTGGGGGCCCCAGATCTGGATTCTGTACTCCAGATGGGGCCTCATGAGGGCAGAGTAGAGGACAACAATCACCTCCCATGCCTTGCTGGCCACCCCTCTCTTGATGTAGCCTAGGATACAGTTGGCCTACTGGGCTATAAATGCAAGCCCACCCTGGTTGAGGCAAAAAGGAAAGACAGTACTTGAGTACTGGCAGCCATTGTCCATTCCACAACAAATACTGACATGTGCCTTGAAGGACAAGTTCATGAAGAAATAGAAGTATGCAGAAGGAGAGAAGCCAGAGTTAGCAACTTAAGGCATCAATATGCATCAGAGGATTACACAAGTAGTGCTGCTTGTCCAGGAGAAACAAACAGAATCACAAGTAGACCCAAGACTCAAAGTGGAATATTGTGCAGTAGCAGTGCTGCAGGCAAAATGCAAAAGAGAGAGCAACTTCTTGAACAGTGTAATCAACAAGTTGCAATTTTCTGACCTTTTTCAGTGAAAAAGTGCTATATTACTCTTGTGTGAAAGGAAACCACACAGAGCAGTAACCCTATCTTCAGTGAAACACTGAAGGGGATTGCACCCAAGGGAATGCAATACCTCCTGAAATTGACAGATGTGCATGAAAAGTAGTGACTTATTGCCATAATGTAACATGGGAACTTTGTTCATTGTAGTGTGATTGAAGAGGAATTTCTCCATGCAATCTTTTTACCAGGAGACATGGCAACTTTCTAGGATTTAACCTAGCATACAAAGGATGATGGAAGGAAACTTAGACATCTGCAAATGCCAGCAAGGACTGACAACAGTCTGCACTTATTTTCTGGGCATGCTTTTTAGGTCATCTGTGGGAAACATTATTTTACATGAATTGAGCTTATTTTTCTATAGAAATCTGAAACAGCCACCATCAACACTGCCAGCTTATGGGGCAGAGATTGTCATGCAGTGGGGGAAACTGTTGAAGCAAACACAACCCCTTAGCAATTCTCCTCTCTGTGTTTGGCTTCAGGACTGCCTTGGATGAGTGCTCAAAGATTATATAACCTGGCAGCAGCTCTTTAGGCTGGTTTTTGAGCCTACATTATCTGCTATATCTTGCTCAAAATAAAAAGGTTGTGCTTGATCAGAGTTTTTTAAATACTGTTGTCACTAATGCAGCTTCTTTCATATGTCAGACATCATCAACGTTTTACATTTTCCTTATTAAAATAGCAGTAATTAAATTTTTGTGGCTCTATTTCTACTTAGAAAAGGCTAAATAGTTGGCAAACCTCCTAAAGTAGGATTAGACTGCAGACCAGCTCAGACAATGCTTCCAGGCACTGGGGATGTACTGCAGAATCAGTTTAATAAAGTCTGATTAGATTACTTTCTCTGGTCAATTTGAAGCACACTGGCCACAGGATAAATCATCTTTTTATCTCACTGCACTGCTCTTTTTCTTTGCTGAATCATTTTTTAAAAACATTAAACATATTTTCCAAACATCCATGTATTTACAGATGCAAAGAAGCATAACCTTTTGAATTCCTTGTTGCCCTAGTGCAGTTTGATATTATAACTCAGTGTAAAAGATCCACACATTCTCCGAGATGTCTGTGATCAGTTGTTTACTTTCTTAATACATTCCCTTTTTTCCCCTACATAGATGTCCTTGCTGGTGTCACAAGAAAACAACTTTTCATTTCTTATCCTGATCTGTTAAGATAATAGTTTATGTAATGAAAAATGGTTTATGTATTTTATATAGTGGTAAAGTTAGATGCTTCCAACAAATGACCAGTTTAGGAAGAGTATTGAATTAAGTCTTTTGGGAAAAGAGGAATACAGAATCATAGAATCGTTCTCAATTCGGTCTCTCCCGAGCCTCCTCTTCTCTAGACTGAACAATCCCAGCTCCTTCAGCCACTCCTCGTAAGGCCTGTGCTCCAGACCCCTCACCAGCTTTGTTGCCCTCCTCTGGACACGATCCAGGGCTTCGATGTCTTTCTTACAGTGAGGGGCCCAAAACTGTACACAGTACTCAAGGTACAGCCTCACCAGTGCTGAGTACAGGGGGATAATTACTTCCCTGTTCCTGCTGGCAACACTATTTCTGATACAAGCCAGGATGCCATTGGCCTTCTTGGCCACCTGGGCACACTGCTGGCTCATGTTCAGTTGAGCATCAATCAATACCCTCAGGTCCATCTCTACACAGTCTTCCAGCCACTCTGCCCCAAGCCTCTAGAAGGTCGCACTCTCTGATAGTTCTTAATCTCTCCACCTCCTCCCTGAGCTCCACCACCAGGCTGAGCAGCTTGTCTACCTGCTCGCACCTCACGCAGGTGGGATCCTTCCCATCCTCCCTTGGCAGCAGCAGGCTCAGGCACTCCCTGCAGCCAGAGACCTGAACGGCAGCATTTCTGGGCAGGCCCTCTGCCTGGGTCTCCACAGTTTTCATGGGGAAAGCCTGCTGCCTGGTAGAGACCATGTTTGAACTGGTGGTCTCAGGGTCTGTCCATAGGAGACCCGGTCTGAGCAAAGACAAAAAACACTCATGTGTCCTGCCACAAGACCCACCACTCACACCCGCTGCTGCAGTACTGTATGGGTAGTGTGGGCTGTGCTCACACACTGACTTCCCTTCCTCTTGTCAGTGGAAGGTAACACCCTTTTCTCACCTGGTGTGTTAAGTGGGTGGAAGCTTGTTTCTGCCATCCAGAAGGCTGATTTTAGCCACACAGCAAAGGGTCAAGGTCGAACTCACGAGATAAGAGTGGGCAGTGACAGCTCTGCCCCTGCTGGCTCAGCAGCCCACCCACAAGCTGCCAGCCCCCTGGCACTGGTACAGTGCTTTTTCTAGCTTCAAAAAAGCCCTAAAAAGAGCTTTTTGGTCGGCCTTTTTGCTTTAGGTCCCTTACTCAGTGCAGTCTTACCTGCTCTAAAGCTGGTCTCTGCAGCAATGACAGATGTGAAGTCCTCAGTACAGGAGAGGTGTGGATCTGTCAGAAAGCATCCAGAGGAGGGCCATAAAAAAGATCCAAGGGGTGGAACAACTCCCTTAAGAGGACAGGCTGAGAGAGCTGGGACTGTCCAGCTTGGAGAACAGAAGGCTCCAGGGAAACGTGATAGTGACCTTTCAGTGTTTAAAAGGAGCTATGAGAAGGAAGGAGACAGACTCTTTAGTAGGGTCTTTTCTAATAGGACAAGGGGAAATAGTTTCAAACTAAAAGAGAGGAGATTTAGATTGGGTATAAGAACAAAGTTTTTTTTAATGATAACAGCAGTGAAGCATTGGAACAGGTTGCCCAGAGAGGTGGTGGACTCCCAGTCCCTAGAAACATTTAAGATCAGGCTGGAACAAACTCTAAGAAATCTGATCTAGCTGTGGATGTCCCTATTAATTACAGGGGAGTTGGACTAGTTGACTTTTAAGGGTCCCTTCCAACTCAAAAAACTGTATGATTCTATGAAATATTTATGGATAGAGAAAGAAGGAGGAAAGAAAGAAAGAGCACAGAAACCTTTTCCTCATATTTTCTGAGGAGATTGCTATGACTAGTCAAGAAGTTTTGACACATCCTGGTAAACTGTGGTTAAAATGTCAAAGTGAAACAAAGTCTGCAGAAACAGGCTGTGTTTTTAATAAGCTTTCTGCAAATTTCTCGCTTAACATTAACCACCATTTGTAGCTATTGCAGAGGAAATGCAAGGTTTACCAAGGTTATCCACAAGTTTTGCATCAATAAATATAGCAACTTATCCTCTTCTATGCCTGGACAGATCAGCACAATACAGTGCAGCATTATTACTCATTTCCTTCTGACTAATGTATTTAAAAACACATATATACCTTATATGTAATTTAGGCTTTTAAAATAAGACTGAATAAAGTGCTCTCAGAAAATATGAATATGCCTTCATTCATCTCAGAAATTCTTGAATAGGGTCTGTTAATTAGAATCTTAAAATATTTAATGAGAGAAAAGAAGATAAATTCTATCAGTAGAGTAGTCTAATCTTAAAAGATTATATCTTCCACAGTTATCTTAAAGGTAGAAGTTGTACAGCTTCTTAATTGCTTGAGAAAAGCCATTGCATGGCCTTGGAAGTGGGACTAACTCTGCAGTAATATCACTTTCTTCTTAACAAATCCAATGCCGAAAGGATCTAAGATCACTATTCATTTTAAATAGATTAACTCTGAGGATATTATCCCAATCTATTTTATATGAATGATAAGGATCTCTGGAAAGTTCAGTCTACTGAGAAACCCTCAAAAATTGAACGCTGATACACTTTGGAACCTGAATTGCTACAGTTTTTCTGTTTTCTAGTAAAATGTCACTAGAAGCTGTTAAAATTCATTTAGACTTTACAAACAAACTCACTTAGTGTTAAAATAAACTGGTTAGGAGCCAGAAGAGATGAGACAGGATTATTTAAATCTAATATGTGTTAGAATACAGCTTAAGTCCTCTGACCCTAATCACTTTCCACTGAGGTACATCAAATTAGGATCCTGGGACAATTTGCGTAGGAGTCTGAGTAAATGCACTAGCCTTGCCCTTTGGAAGAATTCATGCCCTTTAATAACAAGTGAAAAATCACGGACAACCGTGATATAGCTCCAGAGGCTACCTATATGTATAAGAGAGCTACAGATTGTGCTGTTTCTAAGACTTATGTAGAAATGCAGTGAACAATGGAAAGTATTGCACCTTTATTGACCTTAAATGCTGTTCTTCTTTTGTGCTAACCCCAAAAACTCACTTTGTATAACAATAACTACTTTAAAGTTAGTAAGTGTTCATTTTCTTTAGGAATTACCTCAGATTTCTGTTTACCTTTAAAACTCCCTTTCTCAGCTATTGCCCTAGAAAAAGCAGAGGTGGAATGGATAACCTCATCCTGTCTGCAACATTGTACATTGTTAAAGAAATTTCAATCAAGCTTGTGAATTGGTCATAGTAATGGCATTACTTTAATGGAGGTATTGAAATACTCAGAAAAGCAGTGACATGGCAATACAGAGTTCCTTTGGACCTCTCCCATTGCCTCTGTTCTGTGAATAACTGAGATGCTTGGAAGTAACTAGAAGTCACCAGTACTGACACCTGAGGTGGTTTATTTGGCATGGATTCACTTTTTCCTGTATCTCTGAGCATGATGGGTGTTATTAGTTGAGCTAGGTGTAAAACAGCATCTGTGTGGATTCTTTTCACTTTTGTTTACCTCATTGTCCAGGTTTTCATGGTCCTTTTATTTCCTCTTGAACTATTTGGAATAAGCCATTTCTCAAAGCAAACCTGTATGAAGTTTCTCATCAAATCTCTTACAAAGCAACATATTACTGATCATTTCTGCCTTTGTCTACATCCTTCTCTCCAAACTCTGCATTTATTTTCATGATTCTCAGAAGAGCAGCACTAAGTGTGATCATGATGAGTTCATTATGTATAATCATACAGAAATCAGTAGCATGTAGGTACAAATTAAGAGTCTTCAACTTATTAGCATGTTTATAAGAGACTGTCATATAAAACTAATCAGTTAAGTATGCAATTAGATATTCAGGGATAGATTCTTAAGTACCTCCTACTTGCTTTTAGATAGTAAAAGTGACTGGAAGTTAGGTGGTAGATTACAGCATATAATGAATGATTAAATGCAGATGTGGCTGTTCGGTATGACAGAAGAGATGTAGCCAACTTGTGCATAATTAATACCCTGTGAAGCAGATTGAAAGTACAAAAATGAAAGAGCTACTAGCTGTATATAGTATATACAGATTAAAAAGTGATTGTTAATAAAAAATAGAGTAGTGTAGGGAGACTTACTTTTGTACTGATAAAAATAATTCAAGTTATTATTCAGTGCAGTGAAATTTACAAGAAATATGTTCTTAGAAGACATGTGTACGTGAAATTTTATCGTGGTACTATTTTAAACTTGTAGCAGCCAAATATTTATGCAGCCTTTGATTATTTCTGAATTAGATCAAATTGTTCATTGCTGATTTGTAAAAAACAAAACAAAACAAAAACAACTACAGCTGTGGCAGATTATTTGGTCTATTTTCTAAGTTAACATTTTCTATGTTATTTTGTCCAAGTAAAGTCTCTCACAGAGTAATGTGTCCTCCACTAAAAGCAAAAAGCCAAGAAACTCCTGGGTTTTCACTACAACTGAAACATTCTAGAGTTGTGAAGCATAAAGTGACAGCATTTATTCTTTTGAGTGAAAACTACCATTTCTACAGAGGAAGCAGACCCCATCAGTTTGTACTTTAAGGACACTAAAAAAAAAACAACCATTCAGTATCCTCACAAAATCCTTCCCTTTCTCAGCAAAGTAACACATTTCACATTGATATCAATAATATAGCAATGAATAAATCATTTGGTTATAAGGTCACATTCAATTTTTTATTTATAGTCTCACAATAGAGAAAAATGTTTAATCTGTATCTTCTATCCTTCATCAGTTCTAGCTAGACCTAGCTGAGCCTGTGACTTTAAACTGGCTCTACATACAAAATCATACTAGGTTTGGGACTTAGACAGGGATGTCAGTCCCAACCAGAATCAGTGATTCAGATTAGTTACAGTGAATGTAAATAACATCAAACTTTTTTTTTTTTTTCAGAATTCTGTCTCATTGAAACATAGCTCATACTTTTCTGAAAGCAAGACAACCTTTGTAGACAACAAAACAAGACTTCAGTTAAAAGCAATTGAGACCTGTATATAACCATGCCTAAGCTGCTGAAGTTTCCGCTGTATTTTCTGCCAAAGTTCATCTTCTGCCATTCAGAGTAATTCTTATAGCACCTGCAAAAAAAAATACTACAAGGACTGTTGCAGTCCCTTTACAGAAGTGAGCAAAACTCCTTTTAAGGACTATGGGTCTTTTTCTACGTATCTCTTTATGTCCTCTTCATCTACCTTCATATCTATACCAAATCATAAGGTGTATTAAAAATATAATTTGGTAGGAAGTTTTTTTTACATTGTTGAGAGCTGCAACAAGGTTAACAGGGATGTTCTCAGGCCTAGGATGATCAAACACAAAACACAACTTTAACTATCAAGATTGAGCTGTGAAATTAATCTAAGTTCACTATATCACCAGCAGATTTACAAACCAAGAAGTTATAGCTTTCTTTCTTTCTTCCTCATCTCCCTTTCAGAATTACCAGTTATCTCCAAAGAGAACACAGCTGAATAATGTGCTTCAGTTGGCCAACTCTATTGCTTGCTGTTTAAAGCTCCTCTAGAACACAGAGAAGAGATTGGCATTCTACATCTTGTATGAGCTTCAAAATCATTCGCAGTCTTTCTTTTTCTGGTCTCTGCTTCAAAACTTCTTTTTCCTTCTTCTCACTCTTCCATCTCTTTTCCATCTTTGTGGTCAGCTTTATTCCAATGCTTTAAGTAGTTAAAGGTTTTTAAAGTGGACTTGGAAACTCCAAATCTTGGTTACACTTGAATAAGCAGAACCAGGGTCCAGTGTTTCCTGATTACCTTATATGGCAGCACTGGAAAGCAGTCTCTCAGCTGTGCTGAAAAAATGTATCTAAGTTCATTATTACTCTATTTTAAATGTACAGTTTCTTCTAATGAGTTGCTGATAAAATAGTTGATGGACAATTTAATTGTATATATTTCAGCAAAGCATAATACAACAATCTGCCATAAGAAATAAAATGTAACTTTTCCTCTGTTGGTTGCTTGTATTTATCATACTTAGTAGGTGAAATGTTCTAAATCTTCTAAATTACAAATTATCCATAGTGCCATCTTGGATGAAAAAAGGAAAGCAGAGACTTCTTGTTCTAGTAAATAACCAAAAAAGTAAAATGTTTATGACTTCTCCTTAGCAGTCTGGAAAGAGGAAGAAGGAGAGAGAGAAACACTAGTTTGTTTACTCAGGCTGCTAGATGTCATGACCCTGCTGTGTGCAGACTGTCCCTTCTTTCAGTTAGAATGACTGGCAGTTGTGAACACATGTCATTCCATGTCAGAAACCATACATGGGCACCCTGGCTAGAACTGCTTGCTGACACACAGAAATTATCCAAGGATACAATTTTATTTATCATAGTATGTGTTTCATGGTAAAAATGTGAATAGTCTCCAGCCAAACAGATGAGTAGCTGTTTTCTGGGAGAATCATCATGCACCTGAGTATTTTGAGTCTCTAGATTTTTGCTCTTTAACTGAAAACCAATCGTCATAATTATTCAATATTGTAAAACATCAATGAAGTGAGTAGAAATCAAAATGCATTTAGAAATGAATATGTGATTATAAACATATTGTATAAGCTTAGCTTCAGAGTGCCTTAGAGTATGCAATAGCATGTATTCAGAGTAAGCAAGACTGTGGGTGACAGGATGCAAAAGCACCTGCAGGATCAAGGTACTTCAGAACTAAAGCTTCCCAGAAGTAGGACTTCCTAAGCTGCAAATCTCACACTTTGGCATGGGTTTGGGGCCAGTTTGGCCCAGTTCCATGACTAGTGCAGTGGAGGGACCCACTGACCCATGCCCCAGGATAGGGGGAAGAGAAAAAGGGGAAAAAGGTAGAGAGGAGGGCCTAAAAACAAAACGAAACAGTGGCAACAAGCTAAGGGAGAAAACTAATTCACTAAATATGCCAGTGGAATGTGAGATAACACAATGTAATCTAATATAATTGGAATTGAAGCTAATAAATCAAATAAATGAGAAAGTGTCCAAAACTGAAGACTTTACTCTAGCACTGAAGGTGAGATGGCTAGGAAGAATACACTGCAGGGGCAAGCAGTAAAAGAAGGAACCAATCTCATGACTAGGGAGTTTTATCTTTCCCTCTAAATGGAAAATGGAAACAGGAAATGTAACAATAAAAGTCTGCTGGTTTATGTAGTTCTTCTCTTGTGAGAACCAGGTACCCAAAAATACTGACAATCCATGCAACTGGAGCATTAACTCTTTAACACCAAGTGCACTACATGATGTTATGATGTGGAATACCAATAACAGAAATCATAAAACCATGACACATTTTTATTATATAGTATGTACCGTAGTAGGGGAAGACGGTATGAGATATTCTTTCTTTCTGCTTCTATTGTTTTTGCTCCTTGCACTGTTTTAGACTACATCATTAAGAATATGAACACCTCTGTGTATTTTGTAGATGGCTGGTGAATAACTGCTCACTGACTGGGGACTTGCAGAAAAGCAGGCTACAGGTAGAAAGTTTGCACCTCTTTAGCCAACCACTTTCACTAATGCTTGGTATGTTTAAATCCTTTTACCATAAGCTTGCTTGAGACAACCTTAAGTCTTCTTACTAATCCCTCTGACAGATCTTTTCTTTGACTGTCTAACCAAAGAACTCAAGTGTACTGTGCAAATTAAAAAATGAGGCAGGCTGAGGGAAGTAGGCTAGAAAGTCACCAATGAAACACAGAGCCTCAAGAGACTTCCATGTGTGATGTTTCACAGGGGTAATGGAAATGGTTGTTTAAAACATAAAAATTGAGTTGGGTAATGCAGCTCCATGTGTCTTTACTCAAATGCAGCTATAGTACCATTTGCTTACAATACTCTTTCTGTATTCTGGAAGAGAACTAATTGGCTCCCAATGAACTAAACTATGTCCTCCTGTTCCAAAGTTAATTTCCACCTCTCTTTTTAGTTGAACCACACAGATTTGACCTTTTGAGAAGTTCTCACATTCAGAGAGCTGAGAACCATATTATTTTTAACATACAAAATTAGTGCCATTAACAAATAAATTCCAGCACCTATTCTGGCACCATCAGAACATTAATTGCCTGTACCAAAAATATTTTTCATTTGTAGCAACTAAGAAAAATTCATGCTATAAGAAGTAAATTATTTATGATTTATAAAGGGTGTGGTTTTGTCATACCTGCTAGAAAGGTAAAGAAGATAACTAAAGAAAGAAAGGCATTATTTAGAGTTACACATTGTGATCCAAGTGACAGAAATAATTGAACATGGGCAGTAAAACTCTACAACTCCAAGATGTCAATTTCTCTCTTATAGAACTGAAGGTGGACAAGGCTGAGCCACAATTAGATGATACACAATCTTATAAAATTGTCAAGACAAATTCAGAAAAACTTGTTTTTATAACTGAAAAAAATGTATGGAAAATCTTCAAACAAAAGACAGTCTAGAATGTTATTTCAATATTTATGAACTCATCTTTAAAGAATCCAGCAAAATACAATGGGTTTCTGCATTCTACCTTCTCAAATGCTAAAAATGAAAATCTTATCTAAATGTAGACAATAAAATTAAACTGAGAAATGAATTTGCTGATAGCATTAAAAACTGCCAAGAATATGATAATTTAGAACAATAAAAAACAGTAACTCCAGCAGTGAGTGACCCTTGGAAGATGGGTATTATTAGCCCTACTCTAGAACTTAAGGAGTCATCTGTATTTTATTTTATCTTCTCAGATACACCTGTTACACCATTCTTGATTTCTCTCAGACTTCTCACAGGTGCTTCAGTTTTTGTGTGTAAGACTTAGACCCTTTAACACTTGTGACTTGGCTTTCTCTCAAGACTGTATCAATAGCGAGTACATTCAATGAATTTCACGAGGTTTTTTGGATATTTAAATATATATACATATATATTTTTTATATAAATATATATACATATATCTTTACATTCCATCTTTTCTCCAATTCTACTGACATTTTCTAAGGACCAGGAAGAACACAGAGTTCTCTGAACACAGTACTTGAAGAAAGCTGTGATATTGTTCAAGTACCATTTTAAAAGGTGGGTTTTTAAAATTAAAAATGGAAAATGCTTCAGAAATTTTCTGGAGAGACTGTAATTGACATGCTGGTTAAATCTAAATGTAGAAAAGGGCAACAGTGGGCAATGAGGTTAAGTAGAGATCTAAAGATTAGTGGAAGCAATAAACAGAAGGCTTTTAAAAATGAAAAAAAATACAGAGAGTCCGGGAAGGAGAAAGATTTAAGTGCTGTAAAGTACACAGAACAAAAAGCTGTATTCCAACTTGAGCTACAGATAGTGTTTCAGCACATGCTCATAATTCATCAGAATACCCATTTTAAAATAAATAACAATAAAAGGCTTAAAGACTATCGGCCTACTAGAAGAAATAAATACAGTCATATTCATAAAATGGTGTACTATGTAAAGTCATTTTCATATGTAAAAGAATAAATATAGTCAGCAGTAGAAAGTTCAAAATCATCTAGATCAGTTAAAGATCTACAGGTAAATATAACACATAATAATAATACAGAAATCACAGTAGAAAATACTATTTTAAAAGGGTTTAAATTAGGTTTATGTTTAGATACTTGATATTAAACAGAAGATTTATGTGGAGGAGAATGGGGACATTGAAGAGGTTTAGTTTTTTGGGTTTTTTTTCAAGTTTTTTCTCTTTTATCACAATTTTGAGAAATTTTTGATTTAACAAATTCATCTTTACAGAAGTATAGTTTATTCAAAATGAAAAACATTTAAAATATACTTTTGTTTCAGAGTGAATTTCTTTACAGAATTCAGTTTCATGAATTGATAGTCTTCTCTATGGCTTCTAAATATTGTCTCTTTCATAGCAGTGTACGAAGTGGTTTTATTCATACAGTGAAATATAAGAAAATGAGAACAGAGAAGAATGGGATTATTTATCTGCTCTCAGACTGTGCTAAATGACATTCATGCTGAATATCTAGAAGGGATTAGTGGGTTCATTTTTAAGAAAGCAAGGCAAACTTTCCTTAGTAGAAAAAAATATTTCATGCTGTTTTTTACACGTGTTCCATTTTGAAAATAAGACAAGTTATTTTTACTAGTACGAGCAGGAAGCACATTTCTGAATTTCACAAACAATAAAGGTTAAGAAAAGCAGTCTTGCTGAGCATCACACACCACTTCCAAGGCAGTTCCAAATCTATGACCTTAGATTATAAGCTTATGCCCTACTTCACAACATATCCCTTCCTAATACATAGAAGAGTGTCTAGATGGTAAGAGCTTGACGATCTATCTTTATCTGCACACACAGACACACACACACACAGACAAGTGGAGGAAATTTTACTGGTATTTGGAGATGTATATGTAACTGACTGTAACTAAGTGTTTTTCGAACATATAACTGAACATGGACACAATTTTTTCTTCTAAAACCGAAGTCACTAAGAGAAGTAAACCGAGCTCTTCATTTTAGAGATAAAAGCTAATGCTTAATTTAAATCATAGTAGATACATTTAAGAGTATCTTTAAAAGAATCTTTTTTTTTTTTTAACCTATTTTTATTTAATAAATCAAGGAAGTAAAGACATCTTTCTAGCATGAAAATTAACATTCAGCTTGATAGACTAAAATAAATCAAAACCATTCACAGCAGTACTTTCTGATACTGATGACCGACATGAAATTTCTTACCCTTTAACTATTTCTGCAGCTTGTGAAGAGAAGTCTTTTTGTTTGGCTTAAGCTAGGGACCAAATTCAAGTGAAAGTCCTCTGTAGTTCTACAGTTGCTTCATGCAGGTACAAGAGCATGTACTGAAAATGAATCAGGTTGTCAATGCCCCTATCTGAGGAGAGACACAAAAGACCCTCTCCTCTTTGCCATTTTACATTCAGTGGAGCTCTGCTTAGAAGGGCTGAAAACTTACAATGCCGACATGTCAGCTACAGACTCCTTTCTTTTAGCCACTTGCCCTACTTCCTTTACTTTAATATATTTTCACACTAACTCTCAGAGGTCCATGCAAAATTTGTGAAATTGCCTAGTTTTGTGCTGGCCCTGAGAGCATAATATCAATATTTAATTTCCCCAAATCAATTCATTTCTCTATGTTAGGCAGCACAGTGTTTGATATCGCTTCATTCAAGTTTAAAAGACAATTCTTGTATCATTTTTTTCAGTTCAGTGAAGGTTATATAAGAGGGTAAAAAATGAGCCAAAGAACACAGCTTTGGTCAAAAGTAAAAACTTGAAAAACATAGGTTCCTATGTAGCAGGAAAGAATCTTGCAGTAGTCAAGAATAGGAATCTAAATGACAGAGAGAAAAGGATCATATTCCAAAGGGATAAAGAGACATAGGAAGAAGGGAAAACAGTAAGTGTAAAGATTTCAGAGGCATTAGCAAAAAGCATTTTACAGTTTAGGCAAATACATTTGTCCTTTCAAAGGCAGAATATGAGAGTGAATAAACATAACTGTGTAAACACATTTCTCTATGTTACTGCAAAGATTCCATCTACATTAAAGCAATGGGACCACCTCACAAATGTGTAATAGACATACCTAAATAAAGTATACATTCTTTATTATTTTCCCGTACAATGATACAAGAAAAAAAAAAAAAAGACTGATTTTGAGTTGGAAATGGAAAGAATCCTGACCCTGCAACTGATGGAGACTTTGACCTAATCTCCTCTGAAAAGTCAAACGTAGCCTGTCCAATAAGGAAGGGCCTAAGACAGAACTATAAGGAAAACTGAATGTCTGAATAAATTATTTTATTATGCCAACTTCAATAGGTCTTCTCAAAAAAAGTGGAGAACATACATAGGTCACTCTGAAAGTAATGCCTCCTATTTATTTCCATGAAAAATTCACCACCTGCAAACAGCACAATAGCACTATTTGATAGAGAATATTCTCAGCCACAAAACATTTATTTTCAGTGTAGTAGCAACCATTAATTGCACATTTTTGACACTGATGAACAAGTGCCTGCATGCCTTTCTCATAAGACGTGGTTTGTCTTTCACGTCACTGTTGCCACTGCTGTAACACACCATCCTCCACCTTAGTGTGCTCACACCCACTGTATGGTCTCTACGAACTTGCAGCAAGTGTCAATGAATGTCAATGGGTACAATTTTTCTATGCATGGAGGAATTCAATTGCACATATTTACTTCTATGTCAAATGCCATTTTCTCAGACTGTCCCTCTTCTTTCATCTGTCACAGAGCAACAAAATATAATGAAATTTTGGTGGGAATGTCCAGCTCCTGCTGCCGTGCCACGAACACCTGCTTCTGACATTGTAGGCCAACATAATAAAACAGGAGGCATTACTTCTGGAGCAGCCCTTGTTCTATAGAAAAAGTGAATTTGAAACAGCTTTCCAGCTCCAGATAGATGTGCCTACTGGAAACAATTATCAGTTTCATGTGTCCATTATAAAACTCAAAATCTTAAGCTGATTATACTAGATGTTATTAAGACTTCTAGTCTTTTATTATCTGTAAATACAGAAAGACTTCAGCACAGAAAAAGAGCTGCTAGGTTGATTTAGTCATCTGTCTGTGATCATTAGTTCTGAAATTATTAGAATGAGTACATTCTGGCATTACTTTGAGATAACATAAATCTTTCCATCTCAGGTAAACTGTGAGGATCTGAGGATCTTCCAAAGTGCAGAAGGAAAAAAATCCTGTGAATAAAGTATTTTTTCCAAAGTGTTATTCGAGAAATTAAGACGCTAATAAAGAAGACTTCTTAATATATCAACGTTAATATGATGTGTGTAGGTAGATTCTGATGAGCATGTGACACATAAATGCACATCTATGCATGCAAGAAGTCTTACAGTAGTTAAATATGTCCTCACATATCCTTCTTCAAACTTTACTCTCTTTTTTTCCAGATTAAGCTTTTCAAACAATGTGTGTCTGTCTTTGACACTCTGAGTTCACCAACATAACAAAGCTTTGAATATTTCATAACTGAAAACAAATGACATGTTGTTAGCTTGAATATAATCATTAATTTATGTGTATATTTAACCTTAAGTTTACTGAGAAAGGGTGGATTTCTATATTTATGTTGTACTGTAAAACCTTTTCAAAAGCTTTTCGAGATCATACATTACAGCTAAAAGTGGCCATGGGCCTGTCATGGGCCTTACTTAGAACAACAGTTTGAAAACAATAGCTAAGAAAGAGCAATTTAGATTTTTGTAGGTTTTGATTTTAATGTGTAATTTCTAATATATTTGAATCTTTTTATTTTTGCAATTATATTGAAAGATATCAAATAATATTATTCGTCAGTGGATTTTACTTTTATTATAAAACATTTTAAACATACTTTTAACAAATAAATCCACACAGGAATACATGTATCATCTCTGCTATGGGCCTTCCATCTAACCTTAGAGGTAAAATCCAACTGCGAACAGGAAGATTTCATTATTGTTATATACGTTTAATACATTGTATACATTAAAGAGCCGTAACTGATAGAGTCCTTCCATGCTACTTACTGCATTTCAGCTCTTCTCTGGGAAAACAGCAATCATACAGATGTGTTTCATTTGTACTTCTTGATTTCTGGAATAATTAAAAACACGTCAAGTAATATCAGTAAAATACCCTTTTAAAAAAAGACATTGTTTGCTGTTGATACAACAAATTCCATATGCATTCCACACAAACAAATTCAGGGGGAAAAAAAAAAGAGGGAATGAAAAAAAGTAAAGAAAACCAAAGCATCTGTGCCTTTTCTGTGTTTTCTATCAATTTTATATTTTAGATAATCTGAACAATTTACATTGTCCTTTTGGAGAAATGTGCAGTGCTCTTAGGTAACAGGATTTTACTTTTAATAGGAAAATGCTTAATCTAAAACTAATGAGAAAAGATTAGTGCACCTATACACATGTAATATATACTTCTCTAAATTGACTTTGTCTAGTTGATTCAATTTTGTTCAGAAATTTTTACAGACAACTTTAATATTATTTTGCTGGTCCTGAAAGAATAAGATACTTGCACTAGAAAGTAGTCTAAAAAAGCATGTGAAGAGCAATCCTATATTAATTTTTATATTAGTGTAAAAATAGGACTGATGTCAGTGCTGTCAAAGTAATGTAAAAACAAAAAAGTATATGAAAATTAAATGGTATTTTAAATTAGATTAAGCAACATCATTTACATAATTCGTTAGTTTAAATACAAAACGATTAAATCCATTCAAAGAGGCAGACAGTTAAAAAGCGTTTCTGGATGAGAGCTTTATTCTATACTAATCCAATTGTAGGTGTAACAAAAAGAAATTGTATGGCATTAAAAAAATGCTAAAGCAATAAATCTGGAAATTTAACTATGTCGTATAACTATGACAGGTGAGGGAGTTTGGTTTTGTTTGCTTGCTTGTTTTTGAAAATAGTAGTTCTTCAGTGTTGTCTAGTATCCCAACAAATGTTTATAATTCTCTCAAGGGCATTGACAGGCAAGCTTCAGAAAAGTGACTCAGACAAAGGAGGATTTTAATAATATTTAATCTGAAAAACTAGGATAAATTGAGCTTATCCCAATTTGTAAAATGATTTTAAATCTGATTCACTGGAAGTAGATAATTTAATTTCAAAAGGTCAGAAGTTTACCTAGATAATGTGTACTCTGGGTGTATTTAACAGGTGACAAAGTCTGCATCAAAGGAACTTTGCCCTTAAGTGTACTATAGGGTATTGTGCAATACTCCTGATAAGACACAGGACTGAACACAGCTTAGTTGTAGCTTTGCTAAGATAATACGAAAGGCAATGATGCATGATGCCTGTGTTATCATCTAAAACTGAATTATTTAGCCTTATTTGGATGGGTTTCAATCAGTTCAAAATGCTCTAAGAGTTTTCTGCATCACATTTTCATTGAGGTATAATTCTCTTTTTTTGTTTTATTTTGGTTTTGTTTGTTGGGTTTTTTTTTTAGGAAATATCTGAGCTAAAAACAACTTCTATGTCAGTTTGGGACAGGATCTCTGGCACAGGAAAAAAAGAAATTCCTTTAAAGAAATATAACATCTAGTGTTTAGAAGACTTCAGCAGAAACTAACGTTTAAAAAGTCAGCCTACAACAGATCCAGACACATTTTACTTACTGCTGCAGAGAAAAAAGGAAAAAGAAAAAAAAAAACAACAAACAACTTAGAATAAGCAAAGAAACCATAACAGCTGAGAAATCACCTGGATTTTGGTATAACTCCTAATTTTAGGTAGAACAACACTAGATGGTTTTACATGCAGAGCAAGTGTTCTCAGGTCTATGCAGATAGTTACATTTGAAATGCAGGGAGGAAAACATAGCACAAATACAACCCACTGTTATCACAATGAAACCTTAAGTATTTCCAGAAATAAATGTATTTTCAGTTTGTTGCTCTGTCTAAAACACATTTCTAAAATCACGAATCTCTACAAAGCCTAACCAAGTTGAAGAGAATTTAGTAACAACAGCAATTTTTCCTCCACAAGGTGGTGAGAGAAAGAAAGACAAAGCTTCCAAGCTGTCAGCAAATTCTAACCATCCCATCAACTTTATGTCCAACAACCACAGGCCTCCTCTTTCACAAAAGCTTGCCATGTGTTCTGAAGACAAATGAATCTAATTGTTTTGCACAATTGTTGGAATAGAGATACTGAATGCCTAAGCCTGGAGATCTCACAGACAACAGCCAGCTAGGAGCATTTGCTCAAATGAATGTTGGCCTCAGAATATCACGGTATAGCCACAGAGGCTGTTTTAAAGGTGGCAGCTTAAAAATAAATGAACTTCCAGTCTTGTTTCAGGACCGTTATAACTATGATGCAAACTAGAAATATTTGAATCACTTCCTCTTTTGACTAAATTCAGCCTCCACTGTTATTTGACGTGCTCTAAACAAAAGAAACAAAATGGTACAAAACAAAACAAACAACAACAATAATGAAGTATATTTATAAGAAAAACAAACAAACAAACAAACAACAATAACAAAAAAAAAACCAGAACAACTGTGTTCTTCCCATAAGAACCTCCATTTTGGATTCCTTCCAGAGGGAGGCAAGTCTTAGTTGTGTTTCAAACTGCAACAGATGAAAAACAGTGCTACAAACATCTAAGTGTAAAAGATTACATTGATTCCTAGTCTGCCACTCAGGTTCTGCTTTGAAATCCATGCTCCAAAAGTTCTGGTAGCATCAGTAAGAGACAAGTATAGGATAGATTTGAATTGTGACCCTTTGAGATAACAGCCTTAGTGATGTTAATCATAACTGAGGAATAAGCTTATTGTAAATGAACTGAGGAGGTTGAATACATGACAATATTCTTCTGTTTTTCACAAAAAATGGAGCTTGTTTCAGATTTCATGATTGTTTCTGATTAACCTCCAGTAACTTTCATAAATTTCTAGGGTACAGGTGAAGGGAAGACAGGATTCCTTTTCCATTATTGAGATAATTCTCCATTCTGCTTTTAGAATGCATTTACTCATATTTATTTTTCTTTAATATTTATTTTTCAACTGAATGGCGGGGACGGGGGGGAGGAGGAGGAGGAGGAAATAAGGCATTTTTTTAGTCAAGCAGAAGCTTTCCTAGACTCCCTGTAGTAAAAGAGATCTGATTTTCATCCTGTATTTTCCTATGGGAGGCAATGGCTATGTTGCCAGGTTTACTTCTTTTTCTGACGGTCTTTAATCCTTAATCTTGTGACAGAAATTCAAGATCAGAACACAGGTCTTAAGAAATGGAAATCTATTCGTCTTCAGCTTTCAAACAATTCATTATATTTGGCTAGACTTTTTCCCTCAGATGCCTTGTCCCTTGCCTACTAAATATAGCTGGCTCTTGGCTTGCAGCAGCTTCTACCACACTAAAAGTTAATCAGAAAACGTATGTTACCTGTGCTGCTGTAAGCAACAGAAAGAAGATAGGGGCCCCTTGTACTTTACCTGTCAAGCATAGGCTTAGCTGAGATAGATATGAATTTGTTTAAAGTTGCTACAGGCATTTTATCCCAACACTTAACATCTGTTTCCAGTGAACCATTTTATCAAGGTATTCTTTTACTGGAGTATGAAGTGGGAAAAGTTATCCTTATGCAAGTTGTTCAGTGGTAAATGTTAGGTACACTTCACTTTCATTGTTTTGTTTAATGCATAATTACAAATGATCTACAAAGATTATAACATTTTCATCAAAGAATGTTTATAGTTTCCTCCCTATAAAGTTATGAAGAACCTTGTCTTAGTTGGAGAAATTTGAGAGAATGAACTGGATTTGTTCTAACCAAAACCTTTGCTTTCATTTATGTGCACAATGTCTTCTTTTCAAATATATTATAGTCATGAAAAGCCAGTTAAAATCATATTCATGCAACCAATAATATGATTTTTTTTTTCACCAAGAGGGAAAAATACATGCTTTCCATCTGACAAAGTAGCATTCTGCAAATTCTTATTCTGAGACTGGGAAGGGAAAAAAAAAAAAAAATGCAAGTCACATAATAGTCCTCTAGGGTATTTTTACAAAAATTAAATAGTCTTAATTTCTTATGAGAGGAAAATCATAATTTCTGTTTCTCTCAGCCATCTGGAATTCTCATGTACAATATTCAGCTGTTTATACCATGAAAGTATGTATTGTCACAAGGGATTCCGGTATCCGAGTGTGATTTCAGCAAGTAGGTGTTTACTGTACTTGAGCTGATGGTGCAGACTACTAGAAGTATGGGTCAAGTCATATGAGAGCCTGCATTACAAAGAGATAGCACTGCTGGTTAATGACACATCGTGAATGCCCCTTGGAAAGAAGGGTAAAAAATGAATACATTAACTTTAAGCTTCTAAGGAATGAAGCTAACCTCCTCGAACGCTCAAGAATGAAAAAAAAAAAAAAAGGACACCATTGCTTTCAGAAAGTGGTTTGAAGTATGTTCCTAAATGAGGTCATCTTAAAATATGAGTATAAAATAAGTAGCACCCTGGTTTAGACAGAAGTCAAACTTGTCATCATAAGTAGCCATAAGCAGTGGTAAGCAGAGTTTGTTTCATAGATAAAAATAAAAGAAAATCTAAGGAAAGGTTGCCTAACCTATTTTGGCAAATTCAGTTGCTTTAATGTTAGAATTCTGGAGACTGTACCTGTCCTCCCTGAAGAAATTCTACTTTAAAGGAATCTTTCTTTTTCAAACTACCATTTGCTATTTAACTGGAACATCTAGTGAAACTTTGAAAGTGGAACAGTGGAACTGAGCTGAATAATAAACTAAAATTTGCTTCCAGCAAAAAAAGTTTTCTTTTTTCATCTTCTTTCTTCTTAGCTTCTATGTCTCTCGTATCTCATGGTTCCCAAAGGACTGAAGATAATAGCCTTCAACACACACTGCATAATGGGTAGGATGTCTGTAATGTATAATTCAGCTCAAGACTTCTCTAATCCGTATTATAAGAAATGGCACCTTTATCATCTTCTACAAGGAGCTAGAGTTGTTTATTGGTTGCAGATCCTTTTTTGCCTCATTTGTGCTAATTAGCATGGAAGAGAACTTTGGAGAGAGTTATGAAGACTTCCCAGGGTACAAGGTTTATTTATGAAGTTACTCCAGCTCAGTGAGCAGAGTTACTCGTGTTAAAGTCTGTGACTTAAAGCCAGTTAATTACAAACTATGGTCCAGGAGATTATTTGAAACCTAGAGTTCAGAGGAAGACTGTGACTAGGCAGTGGGTAAAGTACATATTCTCAAGAACCTTTTCCATCAAACAGCTAAGGAAAGTAGAGTTCCAAAATTTCCTTTGCATCAAGCAGTTACAACTGAAGACCATACAATAAACCTTTTCTAAATATAACCCTGTGTTTCCTGTCACACAACGAATTATCTGTCTCTTCAGTGACAGGCAAGTTCAATTTTGCTCCTTTACAAAATACATTTCTTAATCTTAAAATGTTCACAATTTAAATGTCTGCGTAAGAAATCGGTACAGTGAACGTATTTTGCTTATTTATCTGTCTGATATTTCGGGATCAAAAACAACACCAAATTTTTATGGAAAATCTTATCAGCTTTGAGCATCACACAAATCATCATTATCTTTTGTGTTCCAATCGTAACAGTCAAATCAACATGATTATACTAGAGGGAACTCTGGTTGCTACTCAAGTCATTCAATCCAATTTTTGGTTGTCCTTCAGCAGATGCTTCATGACACAGCACATTCTGCTCCTGTATACCCTATATGCTGCAAAGGCAGGTAAGGCTCACAAAGGTCTATGCCATGTAAGCTTGTCGTTAAGAACCTTCATACTATCAGTTGATTTCCTTTTAGTGAGCATATCAGCAAAATAATATTAAGAAACAAGAAATGAAACTAACAGGTTACAAATTTAGAACTAACAAAAGACAGTTCTTCTCAGACTGGGTAGTTAGGATTAACACTGAGTTGCCTCATGGATTTATTTACCTGCATAAAAAAGGTAAATGGGTAAATTAGCAGGAGAAATAGGAGATAAACACTGAGGAATTCTTCTCATTTCTCCATATCTACATTATAAAAATATACAGCTGAGCTAATCTTTCCAGGTTATCTTTGCATTCAAGGGAGAAAGACAAGAACTTCTCAGGAGAAACTGCTCTCCTGTTTTGAGCATCTGCTCCAAGACAAGTTCCCACCAGCTCTGCTGACAATTTCTTTCACTGTGGAAAGAACCTCAAGCAATATGTTCAGACTGAAATGTGGACTTCTGCAGTCAGACAAACAAATTCCACCTGTTTTGCTTTTCCTTAGGAATTTGCCATTGAATCTGATCAGAGACAGGATACTCGGCCATGTGGATCTTTGATCTGACCCCTGATAAGTCTGTTCCTGATGATCATTGCATTACACATTCCCTCTGCAGTGGATCTAGAGATAGACAGAATTTCTGTCATTTATTTCATAAAGACATAGTTACACACACAAAAGACAACATTTCATCTTGATTTGGCAAAACATTTCTCAGTTGTTAGCACTTCTGACTCCTGTGAGGTAAATTGTTGGGCCAACTGGCACATGTGCTACCTAAACAGTGCTTGTGTGAAACAAAACAGAAGGAACCCTTCAACAGGTTCAACAGGAACTTGTGCTTCATCAAAACACACTGGCTTTTTATTTTCTTCTCAGTACATTCAGGATATAAATCCTAACTAGTTAAGCTCTGCACTGTGCAAGTCCTATCTCAAATGCTGCCTTTCCAAATGTGAGCACTGGAATACTAATGCAAATTTAACATTGTGGCCTTGAATATTAGAAAACATATTCTCAGCTCAAACCTTGAACCAGAAAGGACAGTGAATTGACCAAAATTCATTGAGGCAAAAGTCCAGCGCCCTTTATGGATGTTTCCCAAGAAATGGAAGTATAGTAAAGAGAAATCTTGTGCCTCTGGAGAAGAATTTTCTTTGTTTTCTGAACAATTAATATCATTTTAAGCTTACATTAGTTGTTTAGTTTTGTGAGGTATTAACTGAGAATAACTCCTGTGCAGGGAGATGCATGGCTGTAGTGACAGAGAGCAATATTGATATTTTCCAATTTGCAAATGCTGGCTTTGCTAAAACATTCATTCTCAAAACACAGATTTTGTTCACCTGCTCTATTTGTTTTGCTAAGAATCAATATTTTCTGTTCTTCATTTAATTCAAAATGTTGATTTTGAGTTATCTAAGGACAGGGGATTTTATTTATTTATTTATTTATTTATTTAACTATTCGTCACCAATATCTACAAAAATCAGTGCAAGGACAAAACCAGTAGTAGGAAAGTATAGCTGTTTACCTGCTGGAGTCTTTTCTTCCCAGGTGTTCACACACCACAGCAGCTAGAAGTCTCTAAGTATCCAAATTAACCATTTAGATGATGCTTCAACTTTGTGTCTGCCTTTTTTCCTGTCAAAATTAAATCTCAAGTGCTGCATCTCTTTTCTTCACCTTCTGAAATATACAACTGTAATCCAGGTAAATCTAGCCTACATCTAGAATTACTCAGGGGCCAGGCATATTAATGTCTCTGGCATGATACTTCAGCTGTTACAGCTGTTAGAGAAATAGAGTAAAAGGAGGAAAACATTATTTTGTTTAATTGTGATTTTCTGTGGTATACCATTTATAGAGGTTGCTATGATTTATCGCTGAAGCTGTAGATACTGGTTTTGTGCATGGCTCACTGCTTTTGTGCAGTAGCAATGTACTCGCTAAACTGAATTCCAGTTAATTTTAATGGCCTCCACTGAAACTGGTTTCCTTCAGATCCTATGTTCAAAAGTTGCAGTGATGTTCTACATATAACCTCTGGGCATCTCCCAGTTAACTAATGAACCAGGCAGGGTTTTCAAGGGCATTCATCCAGTATTCCAACCACAGAAGCCAGGTACACATGCAATTCAGGTGCTTTGATTTCCCAAGAAAACTATTAGGAGCACTAGTAGTTTTTCATGAATGCTGACAATGGAATTTCACTCCCACTCTTGAACCATGCTTTCTCCAGTCTCTTAATGTCCAAGCTATTCAGAACTAGACTAACCCCTTTTCTTCTGAGGCAGCTTTCTCTCTGGTACACCCTGGCCTCTGAGCTTCCATGTTTAGTTGGTACCCAGGCAGAGAGCTTCAGCTCTGTCCTACCTGCTGGCTCCTGATTGCATTAGGGCAGCTGTCAAAGCACAGACAGGAGGTGGGCAGTGCTTAAGGACCTCCTCTCTTCACAAGCATGGCTGTAAGAGTACAGTCACCCTGGAGACTGATGATTCTGGGAAATGCATTCTTTTTCTATGAATCTTCAAAAACCTAATGAAAATTATACATTAAAAAAATAACATCTTTATGCAACATATTTAAGACAACTTTAACCACAGAAGTACTGAAATAATAGACTGATATTCTCATTCTTATCATGTGTCTACAATCTAGCACGCACATTTTAAGTGCACTCTGTAAAAGTTCAATTTTTTCCTCCCCTTATCTCATCCTCAGGTTCCTTTCTGCTATAAGACACCCAGAAAGCAATAAACTCCATACAGAAAGCCACGGTTTCACTTGCCTGGGAATTCACATTTCTAGTATTTTTGATACTAATTTCTTTCTCTGACCCGCAGCTTGTTTGCTGCATCCACCTGCTTAGGGCTTGTAATACATATCACTTTTTCTACAGGACAGATGTGCTCCAAAAAGTCCTCAGAATTAACATAAAATTATTGCTTGTTAGTATGTACTTAAGTTTCAATAAACATAAGCCAAATTCTGTGGTAGGAGGGATTTTATCTGGGATGTTGTTCTATATTTTCACGTAACATATTAAGTAACAAACCAAAAATGGCAACATCTTTTTTTTTTCCTGTCAGAAATAAATCTTTTCACAGAGATAGAGAAGTTCATTCTTGAATTGAAAGAAGAGATGATCATCAAGAATTTCACAATGAAATCTTTCAGTAACCACAAACTTTTTTTAGGCTTTTCTAAGTAAGAAAATGCTGACAGGAATGTTATATGCATATGTAGTAAGTACTGTTATCATTTCTTTGTTGCTTCTATTGCTGCTAGGAGCACAAAAGTAAATTTGAACATGGTTCAATGCCTTTTGGGTGGATAGTCATTAGAAACTCTTTTTCTGGATGTGCAACTTACTGAAAAAAAATCTGTTTAATTAAATGTAACCATAAAATTTAAGCATAACTTTCAGTTAGATCACAAAGAACAATTTTTACATTTGTATTCTTTTCTGCTCTTCTCCCTCCATTGTATTCCTACTCTTTTCTTCTTTCTGTTAATCTTTTTCCCAGACTTCATTGGCAAAGCATAATTCAAATTTCCATTAGCTGTAGGAACTACTAAGGCTCTCTGATTTTCTGTCAATTTAGAATGTGTGCACTCTTCCCTGGTCAAAATCTGCTATGCTAAGTATGCTCCCAGTACTTCACTAGGGCATTGCATGATCTGTCTTCCATTAGAGCTGAACTCATGGATTTTTAGTGTCAACAAATTAAACCAAACATCATGCAGCTGTCTTGCCTAACAGTCTTGCTCAATAGGGAGCCTGGCAAGATTGCTTTGGCTGAAATAACCATCCTAAGCTCAACACACAGTTTCAGACATGCAAACAGGCAGAAAAGCAAAGTCAAGCAACAAAACACTGAATAATTCACAGTCTAAAGACAAAATTTTGTTAATGATGCTGACAGATTTTTTTTCTCCTACAGTATAAGTAATGACTGTAACCTAATTCAGGCCAAACGTGTAGTACATATGTTCATTAAATGAAGAGCTGATAAAGTTCAGTAATAGAAGGGATTGGCTCATTTTCTTTTCTTTTTCCTTCTTAAATGGGATGTGGGGACAATGTTCTTGATGTAATAATCAACCTAATTCCATCTTTGATGTTTGTTTCTTTGTTTGTTTATCTAGATACTTCGGGTTTGGGGCACTTCAGTTACAGTGACTGTACTACTGAATTCTATATTATTCTATGCTGTCTTCTAACCATTAATGACTTTTAGACCATGAACTGACAGGATCTGTACAGTTGTTTGTATATGTGTCATGGTTTTATGATTTTTGGTTATTGGTATTCCACATCATAACATCATGCAGTGATGTTTAACTGGGAGTTAAAAAGCAAATGCTCTAGTTCCGGGTACTCATCCAGAAGAGAAGAACCACCACGTTCCCCAGAAGACTGTTCGAGTACTGTTATCATTCCTGCTCAGGGGAACAGATATAAGGCCTGTAGGTCACCTGACCTGAGTCCTCTGCCTTCTCCTCTCATCGTGCTTGCTTTTGGACCGTCTCACTGCTGCTCCTGACTGCACGCAAGGCTTCAGTATTAGCGTAAGGCCTTTATCTCTCAGACAATCCTTCTCTCAATTATATTTGATTTTATTAACAATTATATAGAATTATATTGTATTATAGTGTATTATCGTGCATTCCGATACTATATTTAGTAAATTAGTTTGTTTCTCCTCAGATCATTGCTGCTGTTTTTTTTTTTAATTATTCTTTTTTGTGGGGGGTCCCCTGTTTCCCTTTTCTGGAGGCGCGGATTTTGAAAAAAAATCCCTCCGCCCCACTAGTCATGGAACCGGGCTGGACCAGCCCGTAAACCGTCGACAATATGTCACTTACAGCTTGTTTTTGTTCTAAAAAAATGGTAAGAATTTTACAATTAATGATAATTAGAGTATGTGTTATTCTGGAAAAGATAATAATCCTCCATGAAGTGACTTTTTGGATACAGCAAGGAACATGAAAATATTTAATAGTTACTTTCTGTTACTGACACTGTGATGTTAGGAGTCTTGAAAAAAAATACACCTAGGATGATATTTTCAAACTATTTCATCTCTAGGTTAAAGTTCTAAAATATTTTATCCATTAAAAAAAAAAATCTTTTCAGAATGACGTGGAAATTAAAATCGTTGCAAGTCATTAATATACTCCTTAGGTTATTGTACTTAAATACAAGGTAGACCATTTTGGGAATTTTACTTTAGTATAAAAGAAAACCTAAACTCAAAACACATTTCTTTTTTAGGAAAGTAACTACAGATATGGAAGCTTATATGTGGCCACTATTTTTGAAAATATTACCTTGTTTACTCATCTATAATTTTAAGACAGTGTATATCAGTGAAATACAATCAATATCTAGAAATCCAAATATGAATCTCAATGAAAAGTATCTAATATACTCTATATTTGCTCACTCACATATTATTTAAAATAATACCTTACACTTGCCCTGTAATGGATGTGCTATGATCTTTGAATCATTAATAAATTATTAGTAATTCATTATTCATTAAAATGTTTAAGTTGATACTCCTATTTGTGGCCTACTGAAATGTTTAATTTTATAACTATTCCTTTATCAATTTATTCAAGTGGCAAATTCTTAAGCACTAGGCACACCATTTTATTTCTGCAACATTTCTGTAAAGTATCTTACTGCTGTTGTGTTACAGAGCTCTGAGTTCTTTCTTTTCTGTTCACATGTCCAATTATGGTTTTTGACAAGTTTCAATATGTTGTAAATGAGAAGTGGCACTTTCACTGTTTATTCAGGTAAACTGTTTTCAAAATAATCTAAATAGAATTGAAGCTGCTGAGGCTCCTCTGCTCAAGTGAAAATAACAGATGCAGGGGTTAGTTCCAGTATATTTTGCTCATGGTGGGAAACGGTTTGCCTGACAAGTTGATATTTCTTGCCATTTCTTTGAATGATCAAATACAAAATCCTACATAAGACTGAACATCTGTTTATCCATTAAAACCCTTCCTCATTCATCCTCATTCAAGGCTGGATGAATATCACTTCTGAACTTTCTCTCACCATGAAGGGGCTGTGGAAAGTCATTAAGGCTTTTATGCCCAGCTTGAAAAATATGCTTTAGACAAATGTAAGCAGCAGAGCTTTACATGTGAAAAATGGAGTGACTTTCTACAGCCACTGCAAAATAGATCTCAGTACTGAGTACTCTTTTCTTACCTTAGTAAGATATTACTATCAAAGTAATAGCTATTTTCTAGAGAATACATTCACACAATAGCTTTACAATCTGAAGAGACTATAAATGCTGAGTAAATTATGCATAGTAGCAGCTGCATACCAGAAGAGAATGTTATAATCTTCTTTCATAAGTAAGAGTGTCAAATTTGTCTAAACAGTTGTGCCTAAATAGCTTTAATGGCAAAAGGGGTGCCTTCTAAACATCAGGATAGGATCCCAAAAATTAGACTTTAAGTGGAGTGCAGAATACTGTCCTCTAAATTCTCTTCTTCCATCATTTTAGTGTTTTTTTTTTCTGCAAGAAATAGGGTAGAACCGCCACTGTGCTATCTAATGAGTCATTAAACATTTTTTTCAAAAGAGTCAGCAAAAGAAGTCATATAGGCATCATTTAGGATTTTGCTTCAGCATCTTTACAGGATTTCTTTTGGATGATTTTGATACCTGAAAGATCAAGTAATTATGCTCACTATTTTGAAGGTTAAACTGAGATTATATTACTGAAATAGATTGGCTTTATAGAACACACTAGAGCAAATAAACGCATTCTCACCACAGCTGACAAACAGGATTGTATACTAGTAACACTCTCATAAACATTCACTGATTAATCCTGATCAAACTTGCACTTACATGAGTTATCACATTCACATTTGACAAAGAACTTAAGTGTACTCCAATTCCAACTAAGCCTGCATGAGATAAGCAGTTAATGTAAATTAAGGATATATTTTAGTGATTTTTGTTAGCTGTGGTCAGAATGTTTCAATCATGAGATAACAAAATGTAGACAGGTAGACTTTTCTTACCTTTATTTTCCTTTCTTTCATCAATATTCATTTCACTTCTAGGAAAAAAAAAAAAAGCAGCAACAACAAAAGCACAAAAACAAAAACTCACAGAATATTGCTCATTCTATTTATCTTACATTTTTCTAATTTTTTCCATGCATATATAATGAAAATTTTTAAGAACTACAAACATTTTTTCATTTTTTAACCATCCACTCTACGTCAAATGTTTAAAACACTGAAGTAGGAAATAATCATCTCTGTATTTGCATGCTACATTTTTATTTTTTAACAGAACGGGAAGCAAAAATAAAATTTGATGAAGAATGCAGCATTCACACAACGTATGTGTGCTATCAAATCACTTTAAACAGTAAAGACTGTGAGGGCTTTATAGCATCATCAAATGTTATAAAGCTATAAAAAATCATAAACTTTTATGCTAAAATTACTATTCTGTGAGCAGGACTGTTTTCTTAAGTCAGACATTTTTTATTGTAAGCTATCACTTACAAACAGCTCCAAAACCTATAATTATTATGTAGTTCATACTGTACACGATGCTTCATTAAACAGCTAAAGGTATTCTGAATGGAAAACTGTAACCATTAAGTCATTTTTAAAAGAAGAAAAACATTTATGAGTATTCCTTATTTACAAGGTTCTAGGTAATTTCTATGTATGTACTGGGGACTGAGGTGATTTGGGCCAGGTTTCCACATGGTCAACTTCCTATGAATACACGCTTCAACAATCATTAACAGTCTCTGCCCTATATGAGCCCAATATGAAAACTGACTAGTTCAGTGCATCAGCTATTTTTAACCACTCCATACAGTTTCCTCGGCCATGCGGATCTCTAGTTTCTGCAGCACACTTACCTGACCAGAAAGCTAGACTTCAGGCAGCTGTCTTAACACTGCTTCTGTCTGCTTCCCACAAATTACATATTTCTAAGAGAAGAGACAGTAATGGTGGCTGAATGTTAGAAGTGAAATCTGTCCAGATGGCCACCTTGGGATTTCTGTTGGCTCTGCAGATGGACTAACAGAGGTATTAAATCTTCAAAATCTTTCAGATAGATAAATATAATTTTGATCATCTCATTTGTATTAAAGAACAGTAACTTTCTTCGTGCTAACCTGAAAATATGAATGTGAAAATGGAAAGACAAGGTCTTACACTGATCATACTTGGAACATTCAATGTGCACTGAACTGCATTATATAGGTGCCTTTATATATCCTAAGTTCCTTGAATCTTGAACTATTTATATTCATTTTGTTCAATATTAGGCATATGTGGAGTTATTTGAGGCCAGGTTGGATGGGACCCCAGGCAGTCTGATCTGATGATTGGCAGCCCTGCCCACAGCAGGCGGTTGGAGCTCCATGGTCTTTAAAGTTCCTTCCAACCCAAACTGTTCTATGATTCTACGATCCTATTTGTCAGTGATTTGTAAAAACAGTTTATGAAAACTACTCCCAGAAAGTGTCAGAATAATATAAAAACAACTGGAAGGTTGTTTTCAAAACACTGGTAAAGTTTTGTCCTGACATAGGGAAAGCATATACTGCCAATCTCAGTTAATTAATTCTATTCTCAGCTTCAAGATCTGGCTGACGAACAAACCTTACTGTCTTCACAGTGTGAAGTTGAAACTTAAGACCATAAAGACAACTGTGACACTCACCAGACCATTTTTATACTAAATTACTTGTTACTTAAAAATAATTGCAATTCAAATCCCAGAATTTTCCTTAAGCAGCTGAATTGCAAAATGTGCACAGAAAGATACCATGGGGAATATTCCAACACTGCATAAATCTGGAAAATTATAACTTACCACTCAATGAATGTATTTGTTCTGGCAGCACAGTAAAAGCAGTGACAAGAAGCAAAGGGAGGTCCAACTGGTGACATGAGAAGTCTGTGGTTTTGCAGTAATAACTTAATAAGTGACACTCAGGATCTGTACCACTTGAGTAGTAGAAATAGGCTCACATTCCCAAAATTCAAAGGGTCTTCCTGTAGATCTTTTACATATCTACACAAATACCATTTGCAACCTGTGATTTTTATTTACTAAATTTCTGAGATGAATTTCATAAAACTCAATTAAAGAAATTTCATAAGTCAATGTAGAGAAAAAACTGACCAAATTTCTTCATTATCAAGGCCCTCACTGTTGGTCTATAAAATTTTTTTGAATGTTTTGGATGCTGTTTGTGGGATAATGTTGCTCTCTTTAACGAAGTCTACAAACTGCATTGAAATTGAACATACTTGTTACATGTGTCATGTAACCCTTGAGAGACAGTCTACTTAGATATCGGTATTATTCTTAGTGCCATGTAAGTTCTAATTTTAAAATGGAACCGAATTTAAAGAAGAACATAGGGAATACATACCATGGAGCTTCAGAGATTCCTGAATGAAGAAGTGAGGCTTGTTTGATTAAACTCAGTGCTGTGTGCCTGCAGTTGGACCATGAGACCAGAGCTAGGGTGAGTTCTGATTTGTTCTCCTATGCAGACACACGTGATCATAATTGGCAATTTAGGGGCAATTTAGCATTTTAAGGTCCAGAATTTACATATCTCTCTTTCAACTCTAGGGTCAGACTTGGCACATATACCTAAGACACAACTGCTGCTAGGTTCCTTATTAATGGTTCCTTATTAATCCTTTTTATAAAAAAGGCCTCCACCTCTTTCCCCAAAACAGAAACTAAGATAATTAGATTAATTAAATTATAACTGAGATTATTCAGACCCACTCCAGCCCTTGGAAAAAATCCTAATGAACTGTAAGCTATCTTGGCACTTTCCTCTCCTTTTCTGAGGTGAAGATACTGCTCAGAATTTATTACAAAATCAGAAAGTGATCCATCATTTCTATAGTAATAGAACGCCCCTCTCTCTGAAGAGGGCTTCAGACCTTCCAGATACTTGTATGAATGGCATCAACAATGGATTAGCTAATACTACAGGTAGACAGGCACTTCTGCATGCTCTGTAGGAGACATTATCATAGGATATGAATCAATAGCAATAACCTGCTAGACTTCTAAGCTGTTCAGGTTTCAATTAGCATTAGTATTATTTTCTACAAATTCCACTGTTCATTAGCAAGACTTGACAGTCCTGACAGCTGGTGCTTTGGAGCACTCCTGTACAGTATTCCTACGTGACCTTGACGAACCTTTTAAATCACTTTAGCTCTACTTTGAAGAACAGATTGTCCATGCTGAATTTATAACCCACACTGCTGCTGAGGCAGCTTTCTTGGCCAGCTTCTGTCTCCCCATTTCCGAACATCTGCTGCTTGGAAAATTCAAGTAATCACCTGCATATTGGGCGAACTCAGTGATAACAAATTTCATAAGAACACAATTTTCCTCATTTCCCATGTAATATATTGAGAGATATATGTTTTTTTCAAATTCCTGTAGTACTGTGTGTATGATCTTGTAAAGGCAAAATCAGCAGTCTCTGCAACTGTTACAAAATCATTTGCTATCTTGTTCTAGGAAAAAGAAAAGAAAAGAAAAGTTTGGTTTCTTTAAAATCTTAATGCTTTGAGAGTTAGTGTTTCCATGCCAACTGGCAGCATCCTGCCCTACAATCCTGTACTCCTTCCTGACTATCAGCCCCATCTTTGCCTGTCACTATAAGGTCACAGTTTGTGGACTACTGCCAGACTACCAGCAGCCACATCTCTCCCTTGTCTTTCCAGCATGTGCTAAGTGCTCATAAGTCACATTAACTAGAATTGAGGCAAAGCAACAAATTGAACAAATAATTATAACAGCCAACAGGGAGAGCAGAGACCTGTTTATAATTGCTTAGTTTGCTGAGCACATGGATGTTAATATGCCTCACTTCAAAGCAATTATGTTGTAGCTTCTGACAGGTGCAATATGGAATTATTGACTTTAGCACTACTCTGGGCAACCTTGGAAAGTCCATGTCAGCATTTAGTACTGTGGCCTTGTACCTACCATTGAACTCCCTGATCTTCCTTGAAAAACAGAACTTCCCTGTTCACCCATTATGCCAAATAAACCTCTTGACTTTCTGATTTCATTGACATTTTTTAATCTCTTCCTCAGAATGATTGTTAACAGAAAATTTTGAAGACTACTTTGCTTTATAAACCTTTTTTTGATGTCTAAAATGGAGTCGAGGCTGGACTGAAAAGTGATCACTGCACTACAGTTAATCACCCATGCAGAGTATCTCCCACTTTCTTATACCAAAAGGGAGTAAGATTTGAGCATTTATTCAGTTATTCACTTTCCTCATTTACAAAGCTAACTTTTTCATACAAAGCCTCAGCTGCTTCCATATGAGCCTGTTCAGCCTGAAAATCTTGCAGTCTTCACAGCCAGCCATAGACTTTCTATTCAGTCTAATCTGTGTAAACAAGACTGCATACCGTCAGGGTCCAAGCTCTCTACTATTTGGCCTCAACAGTTTTCTAGTACTATGAACACAGATCTATGTACAAAAGACACACATTGACCATATTTAAAAGTATATTTGGGTTCTCAATGTGTTTAAGCATTTTTGACGAATATTTTAGATCAGTCCATCTCCATTTTGAGCTAAAATCTAAATAGAAATAGAATGGAAAAAAAGACAAAATATAGCAATGATATTAGAATAAAAAAAATAAAAACAATTCCTGCTCCTTATAGTTACCCATATTTATTTCAAGTATTTGTTTCTCTCACAAGCTTTTCTCCTTTCCCTTCACAAATGTTTACAAATTAATTTCCTCAAGAATTATCTTTATAAATTTTAACTCAGTACTTTTTGCTGACATTTTCATTACTTTTGGTTAATGTCCTATTTTTCTAACATCTCAACATTTCTTCATACATAAAGCTCCCACAAAATATCTGGGAGATTTGGCTAGTTATGGCCATTGCACAGTGCCATTTCCATTCTCTGACCACATGTCAAGCTCTGAAAGCTTAAGTGTTTGTAATCCACAGAATTTTGCTGACTTGCAAATGAAGATAATGATTTGGATACCAAGCTAGAACATTTCAAATAGGACCATTTGATAAAAATCACTGTATAGACCATCTTAAAAATGAAGCACTATAAATGCAGCCCTACTTGGCACTAAAACTAAGGGAAATAAAAGTGTACACTTCCTAAAATTTATCACTTAGCTTCTACATACATCCACTTCAGGAAAATTCAATTAATTGAATGTCAGTGAAAAATATCCTTCAAATAGAGACATCCACTCAGCTGAAATGAGCCTATTTTTCTTGCAGGGAAATGTTTGAAGAATATTCATTGTTTCTTTGCCAAGTTCTGATATTTATTGACCTTTGGGTAAATGTAAAGTAGAATGCGGTCTTGTCATACAGTTCAGACAACCAGAATTAAAAATAATAATAATAATAATGATAATAAGTGATAGAGAATGACCAAACACATTTTGTGCTCTAAATTATGAAAAGAAATGATTAGGACCCCTAGTCAAAATCAAAGTCTGATTTTTCTACCTGCTGTTCAGAATGCACCAGGAGTAACAGTGTTCTGATAACTTCTAACAATATGCACATTCTAATAAAAATGATTATTAAATTACATTGGAAATCTTAGCAAAGGCAATTAAATTATCCCCACATTTCTAGCAGATGCACAAGAAATTTCTGTTGTCCAGAAAATGTGGTAAGTGACTTAAGTGAAATACTTGCCTTACACAGCAGTCTTTCATGGCATGCTATAACTAGTAATCTACCCAGGATCAGAGCCAAAGAGGGATTAACCCATCACAGAAAGACATTCTATTTTAGGCTGCAGGCACAAATGCCTACTGACTGAACACACTGAGCTTTGTGCAATACTCCACTGCAGTTTGCTGCTTGATGAAAAAGAATGCTGTAATTTATCTTAAGCTTATAATACTGTGTTGATGCATCACACCTGTCAAAATGATGTTAGCATAGTAGACTGGTAAATCATATGCATCTTCCAAAATCCTTGTTTGGTGACTCCTGCAGTGTAAAAAAAACACAGCTATGGATTTTCAGCAGCATTCTTTCAGTGTAAGAATCAAATCCTTCCCACCACTGCAGAAGATCCCACATTTATCACAGAGAATATAGGCCTGCCAGCTGAACAAAACATTTTATTCCTTTATTACAATGACTGTTAAGCCACTGATACAAGTGACTGTCGTCCCCAAAGAACAATCCTTTAATGTTTGTTCTAGAATACATAAATCTGATAGAGGGACAGGAAAATATATTTCTGCTGGGGGTATATGTAAGCCTTTTTCAAATATTTTCTGAAGAGATTACAGGATGCTTCTGTCTAGTCTTCTACCACCTTTGATAACACCATGACCTGAATTTATAGTCAAAAGAGATTCTCTCTACAAAGCAGGTTTAAAAGTCTAAAAGGCTAAACTACCCTGCAGGTATCCCCAACTCTTCCATTTTAAGAGTTTATTCTACAGGATGTAGTTTTCCCATTTATTTATTTGTAACATATCTGATTCAAAAGTATTAAAAGTAATATGTCTGATTCAGGATCTCAATGTGGGACCATGTGCTATATGACCGCAGTCATTTCCTTTGGATTGCTTCATATTTATGTGAGGCAAGGGGTCTGACATAACACCACAGTGTTTCAAAAACACTGTTTAGCTATCAAGGGAAATGCTCAGAGTGAGAGAGAAGCTCTATAACTAAAATTATAGGTATGTTTTCTAACAGGCCTTTTGATAAGCATTCTTCAGATGATAAATCAAGAGAGATGATTTTCAGACAAAAATCAGCTTGATACTAAAGTGCTTCAAGTTACTTTGTGCAGTAGACATTCTTTTTGATTTATGCTGGTTATAATTAGCTAGTATGGATTTTAAAGCAGAGTGTAGAGAGCTCTCTGGCATTTGAATGATCAGTGGAGATGTCCATCTGCTATAATTCATCTGCACTCAGGTAACATTTTAAATGAGCTGAAAACAAGACATTATCTGGATTTGTACATTAATAGAATAGATATGGAAATCAATAAGACCATTTTCATATGCTTTTAACTGTTCTTATATACTTAATTTACTTTCTATAGGAGGATTTTTCATCTAATGCAGTTGAGTTATGAACAGCTATTTCCTATTTTGCTTTGTCTTCATTAAAGAATGTGTAGTACTGTCTTATTTACTGCACATCAGTTGGTCTCTGTTCTGAAAACACAATTACTTACTTTCTTGTGTAGTTCTTTTATTTGTATGGTTTTTGTAGCTCTTTACCAATCTTTGTACCACTGTAGTGAGCTGGTACTCTTATCCCCAGATGCATGAATTCAAAATTCTGTGCAAATTTGGATAAAGAGTCTTTTAAAAATGTACAAAGAATTTATCAGTATGTGCCATCATTTGTGTACAAAACACATATTTTTGCTTTTAAATGAATTTTTAAACTACTTACATCTTCAGAAATGAATAATCACATGTGGACACCCAAATTTATTTTAAGCAAAAAGTATGTAGCAGAGTCAAGGATAGAACACAATTCTCCAGAGTGATTCTTTTTTTCTTTTTTGGGGGGGGAGGGGACAGGGTGGGGAAGGAGTGCTTAACATTCCCACTCTATATATAACTCAAATTCTCCAACAAATGGAACAGTTATCCAAAAGAGAGCAAACTAATTCAGCCACAGTACAGATCTACCTGGTGCACTGAAGTCAGCATCGCTGAGGGGAAAGTGGTGTGTGATCATGTCATTTTAGATCAGAGCTCCATAGGCTTCAGGACTCGAAGGGCCCATCTTGATCATCCAGTCTGACAACCTGTATAGGAACAGTCCGTGGGAACAGCCCAGAATGAATCTCCTTTCATAATGCATAAGTACAAAGATACAGAATTAAAAATGTGTGAGCAACTTCCATTCTGACAATCCACAATTTAGAATGCATGTTTTTGCAATGCATTTCTTTCACAGGAGAGAAGAAAGGGTAAAACTGTTCATGTTTAACTCCTAGATGTTGGCTTCTGGAGCAATCCGAATTATGAAACCTCCTGAATCAATTTCCTTCTCTCCGGGGCATGTAGAATAATGGCTTTTCAGCATGCCTGGGAAGTGATCGCTCTGTCTTCCTACAGGAGATACAAATAGGCAGATTCTGGAAGCACTGCACAGAATGAAGACACATCACTTTGGGGGCAGTGGGCAAGGCTGGGGGATGGGGCAGAAGGGCCAGGCTTACAGCTGGGGAAAAGAGAATGGCAATAGAAGTAGATCTAGGGATTTGTTATACCTTATTTTCCACGTGTTGTCTTTACTGTGTTTGCAGCCTGTGGTATGTGTCTCTTGGAATTATGTCCACTTCATACTACCTTCACAACTATTTTGTTGTTTTCTTTTTTTATTTACTAATAGACTAAGTGCTGTTTCTAAGTTACTTTCCAATTTTAGGGGCAAATACCTATGCCACTATGACATTTATAAACGAGACTGCATGGCTGATTTCACATAGGGTGGTTTTTGATAGACATTGCTGCCCTGTTGATAGTTTGTAACTAACAAGCAACAAAACCTGGCAATTTCTCTGTACGTATTAAATATCAAAACTCAGTGTCATTGACTCATCATGATAGGGAAGACAACACTCAGCACAAGGCAGGAGAAATCCCTTCTACTCTTCAGCTGAATGAGCTGGTATACTGGGGTTTTACACCCCAGATGGCAGGTTGGATATCACATGAGATATGCACTGCTCTCCCGTTTGGAGAATCACAGGCTTCTCCTCTCAGTTTTGTAAGGAGTCTGTTTGCCACTGTATTCTATCCTCTAGATGTATGACTTTCTATAAAACATAGTCACAATATTAAAAAACTTGCAATTGTGGGCCAAATTCTGCTCTCAAGCATATTTGAATAAATATGGAATTCAATAGCTAGACATTTTTTGGATCTGAGTATGTGCACGATCTATTTCTCTCATCCATATGTCTTTTAATCCAATCAGCCAAGATGGTTGATCCCAACTGTGTACATTTGCTTTGTAAAATGAAATGGAAATGGCAAGCACACATGCTCAAGTACTTCAAATATCATTTTACCCACAGTCATCATGCAGTAAATGCTCTTAAAGTAACAGAGCTGTGCTTGGGGGATGGGGTACAGTGCTGCCTGAATGCTCCTTATCTAAGAAGGGAAGAGATCTTTCTTTTTTGCTGCTATTCATGTGACAGCAGAGCTGGAGGGACCAATTCAAACTTAAGAGCTAAATTTAATCTGAAATGATCAATACCCTGGAACTTGCCATGTCCCACATGATTAGGTCAAGTAGCAGCATCATATATTCTGAGCTTGTGTTGCAAACCACTGTGTATCCACTAATTCTGTTAGGGAGAGTAGTTTTCCTACTACTCAGACATTTCTAGTGGATAAGCCCATGCCAATGAATTTGACATTCAGCCTTCAGAGAAGAAACTGCTAGTGATATACAGAAAAACTTTTTCCAGTAATATGCAAGAATGTATTCCACAAATCTGTCATAAGATAAAATTATTTTTAATCCAAATATGTAAAGTTTTTATCATCAATAAGTGAATTTTTAAATCATAGAGTCATAGAATCACTCAGGTTGGAAAAGACCTTATAGATCGAGTCCAACCATGACCTAACCATACTACCCTAACTAACAGTCCTCCGCTAAATCATGTCCCTGAGCACCACATCCAAATGGTTTTTAAATATTCAGGGATGGTGACTCAACCACCTCCCTGGGGAGCCTATTCCAGTGCTTAACAACCCTTTCTGTAAAGTGTTTCCTAATATCCAACCTAAACTTACCCTGGAGCAACTTGAGGCCTTTTCCCCTCATCCTGTCACCAGTGAGAAGAGACCAACCCCACTCTTGCAGTAAGCACTTTTCAGATACTGGAAGAGAGCAATAAGGTCTCCCCCTCAGCCTCCTTTTCCCCAGAATAAGCAGCCAGTATTGGTTGCTGGCATACAAATTCTTTATTGGCACAGTACACACTAAGCTGTGGACTGCAGGTTTAGGGGCCCATCCATCCTCACACACATTTATTTAAGACTGGGATCTTTTCCAGTCTTTACCCTAGCACGCATCTAAAAGTCACTTTGTCACTGATTCTGGCTGTTCCTCTTAAAGTAATATGCATAAATGATCTTCAGGTTCTTTGGAGTTTCACAGCCAGTTTGGATGAAGCTTTTTCTAGGGTTAGATTATTTTTTTCTAGGTTTTTTGTTTATTTTTCTTTGCTTGTTTGGTTTGTTCCTTCATTTGTTCTTAACCCTGGATTTCTTCCTGCATGGAAAAACCTGATATGGAATAACTGAATTATGTAAGAAGGGACTGAGTTTTCAGTATTAGCGAACAACTAAAGCTAGGAACTAAAAGCAAATTTGTTTCTAAGAGTCTGCATGAAGATATTACATCCTCTTGGAACCAGATCATTTGTAAAATGTTGCGATTTTTTCCTGCTTTTTCTCATAGCATCCTTGCCTTGTCGCAAGTCTTGCTGTAGATATTCCTTTTCACTAAACTATTACTCAAGCCAAACAATCCTTATGGTACCCCACACATAAATTAAACCTGAAAGGCTGTTAACAAAACTTAGAGAATGGAACAGTGAAGTGAGACATATTATTTCAAAAGTCATACAGAAATATGGCAGCTTTGCGTATGTTTCAGTACGTTCAAAAAACATCTAGATTCTAAAGTTATAGGGACCATAATGTCAGTACTGAGTACAGAATCATCAGACCTCAGCAGAATCACACATCACAAGTTATTACAATCCAGTAAGTATTATTACTTTTCTTTCTTAGCTAGAAACAGTGCATCAGACCATAGCCCACATAAAGCACCGTTATATGCCACCATGGCACCAGTATTATTTCAGGGCATGTTTTGATTAAAAGGGATACTTTGAACTATGTACATTCCTGAATCAGAGCCATAAGCACCCACTCTTGAAACCAATCAAAGATTTAATTACTTCCATGAGAAAATAACAAACAAAAATAAACAAACAAACACCTTCCTCGTGTTTGCTAAAGGAAAACTTACTTCCCTGTATTCAACTGGGTTTCAACACTTTCAGAACATTGGAAACTCATGAAAAGTTTCAAAGTCAGTACACATATATTTAGATTCACTTATTTAAAAAAAAAAAAAAAAAAAAAAGAAATGAAATGATGCATGCAAAACTGTCCACACATATTTCTATGGACACCGAGAGAAGTATAATTTCTTGTCTGACTCTACACGGAAAGTAAATATCTGTAAATATACTGATTGAGCATATATATCAAATATATCATTACTAATTTAAACTAAGTCTAGATTATTACAAAAATTTAACATGAAAACACCACGTATACGTTTTTTACGGTTTGCTGAGAAATCAAAGATATTTTAAACAAAAGGAAAAGGTAAAGACCACTGTGGACAGAAAGCTGAGGCACTACCATTTTTAACTTCACTTTCTATTTAACATCCAGTTGTTGGACCAACTGCAAAAGCAACTGGTTGGCATGGGGCCCTCTTTTGCTTCTCTTTGTTTTGATATGACTGACATGGCACTCTGTTGATACTCCTTCCTCTTTGAATAGCTGATGTGGAAACTGTGGAGAAGGTTCTTTAAAGACACCCTGAAAAAGAGAGAATATAAGGACCACCTGTTTTCTGTAGTGTAATGAGGTCCCACCATAAAAAACAAACAAACAAACAACCTGGTTTACTTCTATGAAGGATATCCAGTTCTGGCCACAGCCACCCATCATAAATGGCAGCCATTTAAATATTCAATTGAGAAAGAAAAGATCCATTTTCTGCTGTTTTATAACTGGCACGATCACCAGGCTGCACAGAAATAAACATCCAGCAAGAGTTAAGTTCTCCTTTCTGATTAACTGATGAACAAGCCCATCCAGTTCAAGACATTACTATCGACTCAGTTTGAGCATTCATAACATTCATTAATCAGAGCATCCTGTATTTGCTTTGCCTAAAGTCAATGTCAGAATTATTTTTGGGTGTAATGTCATTGGCCCAGTTTCACTCAACTTCTGCCACCTTGAAACTACATTTCAAATTTGCAGCACAGATGAAAGCAAAGAAACAAGTCCACACAAATTGATCTCATCCTGCAGTATCTCACAAAACAAAAATAGCCATGTAAATCCCAGCTCTCTTCCAGTTCTGAGTGGCCCTCTGCCTTTCCGATTCATGGTCATCCCTGTATTTTCAACAGTGTAGCATTCTGAGCTTAGTCCTGTTTTAGTATTGTAATAATTACCCAGCACCTGAATTGGACCAAAAACCTATACTTTTGTAAATCTGTACTTCTACATTACATAATGTACAACCATTCAGAGACACTGTGGTTCATCCTCCTGTGATCCATCTCAAGAGCCCAGATAATATGAAGGCATTCAATTAGCTCACAGATCTATGCCATATATACAGTAGATTCTGATCGGCTAACCAAATATCATTCTTATGCTGTCAGTGGCAAGAAGAACCCTACCAAACCAAATAAGGTGAGGATTTCGTCCTAAATATATTTCAGCCATGTTAGTGGGAGGCAAGCATGCAAAGTCCTTTTTTAAAGGAAAATCATAGTGATACATTATGATTTTTCAGGGTCAAAAAGAGAACTCTAGCCCTTAAGACTCCCAGAAATACCACAGAGGGATTTAAATGTAAGCATAAAGCTTTAAGGAAGATTTAACTTGCACATGAAATGGTGAGCAGTTAAATACTGGGACTTAGTTCTCTAAATGTTAAGACACTACTGAAAAAGTGGGTTAATAAGAATATGTATGAAAGAGTATTTGAAATCCAAGTATTTTTTCTTGAAGTCTGTGATGTTCTGCTCAGTGTTTTAAGCCCCATATAGAACTGCAAGCCTGTTTCTGTGAAGAACGTAGAAAGCTTGCTACAACTTACATCTGTGTCTGCCAGAAAATTCTGACTGAGAGATTTAATGGCCAATGGGTCCACATATGTTTCTGTCAACATGATCCTTGACTCCAACTGCGTCCTACAGATAAATGCTTGAACACACAAGAGCTACAGCTGAGCCACGCAATAAGAAAGGCAAAGCTGACACAGTGATCCTATTTTAGAATGAAGACAATATCTTAATTCATTATCTAGAGTAGAAGATGCACTGCTTGAACAGAATGCCATGATTCATAGCTGTACTGTCACTGTGCTTGTTTGTTTGCATGAGGCAGCAAGTAAGTTTGATAGGACTCTATTAAATACTAAATGATAATTTTGTTCTAAGGTTTCTATTGCATGAATTCACAATTTAAAAGCTGGTACAACTTGTTTTATCACACTGTTGATTTATTTGCTGTACCTTTCATTTAAAATTCCATCTATTTTCCCATACATATAACATTCTCATTTTCGTCAATAGCTAAGTGTATTAACAGACATTAAGGATTACCTACTGTATTCTGTAAGGTTTTATGAGAGATATACATCAGACAGCTTGTGTTCACTTACCCTTTTCAAAGATGTGGGCTTACAAACTCAGACTTCAGCACAAGAGTCAGGACAGTTTAGTAAACCAATTCAGAATTTTCTTGGGCAGAGAGGGTTTAAAAAAAAAAAAAAAAAAAAAAAGCAACCAGTGTGAGCCCCAAGACCAAGACACATGGTTGTGTCCCACCGGCTTAAGTTACAAAGAAATCCAAGTCATTGAGTGCATGGGTGAAAGGAGGGAGAGGCCTGTGCCTTTCTCTTCAGACTCCTCAGGAGTCTACCACTGTCCCTCCTCCTCAAATAGCTTTATCAGCAAATTTAAACAACAACCAAGAGATTGCAGCAGCTGCAAAGTTGTTAAAAATATACAGAATTTCACTGTGGAGGTGGACAGATTGTCATTGCTGGACAGAGACAGAAATCATACTAGCTCAATATTTTTGGCTACTGCTTGCTATATTTTAACACACAGTCTAGGAACCCCAACCCTTGCCCTTGTTTTGTCTCCGCTGTTCTTGTTGGAGATCTTTTAAATATAACCTTTTAAAGTAAAATATAATGCTGTTTTTTGTTCCTCTTAAGCAAGTTTCTCATATTAAGAAATGAGAAAAGAGAAATAATTTTTCCACCTGCTATTAGTTCACCAGGCCAAGTTGTCTGGGGTAGCTAAAAAAAAAACAACAAAAAAAAAAACATTCCATAACTCCACACGGATTCCAGTAGATTGTTGCACCAAGCCAAGTTCTCTGACTTTCAGCTGTTCCTGTGGCAAACTGCATAGAAAATGCCATACCAGCCATTCCTTCAGAGCAGACGGGTAAAGACATATTAACCAATCATCACAGAAACTGTTATAGGTGTTTAAATCTCCTTTATAAAAACAACTTGCTTTTCAGCCATTTATTCAATAGTTACTAAGCTGAATCTCTTCTACACATTCAAATTTTTGCCTTCTCTTTTGGCGATATATGATAGTGACAACAACATGCTCCTACTGTAGCTGTGACTCCTAACAGTCTTATCCTGACTGCTAAAATTGTCCAAGATTCTACAGTTCTGTGTTTCTGAATGCAATATCACTTAGTAATGTCTACGTGGAACATAGTATGTGGAACATAACAGCTAAGAGGGAGAATTTTTTGTCTTAATGTAGCTTTTTTCCCATGGTGATACCAGTTACCTATATAAATGCACTCAGAGTGGATTAAAAAAAAAAGTATCATTTATGACCATCATGACTTAAAGCTGTATCTTGCTTTCTAGCTGCCTATCCAGGTCTTTAACTCAATCTTGAGAAACCCTGAGTTCCTTGTCCTCACTGAAAGCTTCTGAAAGGACCAAAAACAAACAGTTTGTATCCTAAGACTCAAATCCCTCTTTCTATAGCTGAAGACAGACAATACTTGAAAATACTTGTGCATTTCATAGTCATTTTCTCTTGTTCTAAGCCAAAGGGAATGACTATATCATTTCTTCAGGGTGTAGCGAAGAAACAGTAAATACATGTCTCTGCATCTTCTCAAAATCACTATTGCCCTCTGAAGTTATTTTTATCCTCCATCATGAAATTAGTACACTGATGATTTAAAATATCAATTTACATGCAATTTACATGCTGTAAAACTTTAGGATTGATTTCTGGTTGCTACTTTTATTAGTATTAGTACTATTTTTTATTACTATTAGTACTATTTTTATTAGTACTATTATTAAAAAAAGTGTTCTAAGCACATTGCTGCTACATTTTTTTGTTGCTGTTTTTTTGTTTGTTTGTTTTTGTAGTTTTGTGTGGGTTTTTTTTTTTGTTTGTTTGTTTTTTAACATTTTTTGCACTATTTTCCATATTGCTATGTTTTAGGTTTCTCTTCTTCCCCTGTTTATATGTAGTTTGAAGAAATTTCCTACTAGGTGAATTTATCATCATTAGGTCTTGCTTTTTCATAAACCACATCATCTTTTTCATCTATTTCAGCTACTTATATTTTTAGACATTTATTACATTATCTGCAGTGTGTCTACTTTACATTGCATGAATTCTTGATATTTCTTAAAACTTACTTTACAGCAATAAATAAAAATAGCTTAAGACACCATCTTGTGTCCTCAAGAAACAGTGTCATTTGTTTACAGCTAAGAATCATGACAGCAGCTGCATACAGTCCAGGACTGAAGGTTATTATCTCATGGTATCACAGCAATGTTTTCTCTATTTGTAGCTTCAGAAATATTAGAGCCATCAGTCAGAAAGAAAACATCCGATGAAATATATAATTCATTCATCAGATACTAACACCTAAAGATTTGTCACCTAAATTTGTAAGAGAAACTGCAATAGAAACAAATCACAGAAATAAACAATTTCTTATGAAAGATAGAAACCTAACAAGCAGAAGAGACAATTTGCTCCAGGAACAGAAGAACCAAGAAAGCATGTTTTGCAGTACGTTTGTAACTTTTAGCCCAGTCTCTCTCCCTGCTGCTCATCTGTTTATATAATTACAGCTCCTTCTGTCTCCCTTTGAAACCTTCACTGGAAGAAAGGCAACGCAAGCCATGACTTGTTAGGAGCTACATTTGCACTGATTGGCCACAGAGTTCTTAAATAGAGAGTAAGGCATCTGAGCTTGTGGGCAGTGAGAGGACATATTTAGTCTTGTTTCTGCTATTTTTCCTCTGTCAATTTTCTTAAAACTTCTACGACCTTAGCTTTATTTATTTAAGATTTACTTATATTTCAGATTTATTTAAAATCATTTGTAAGAGTAACAAATAGTTATGTGAAGAATAGATGACTCAATAGACAGAAAGTTTGATTGCATAAGTCTATTGTCTTTAGGCAATATTTCTTATCCTTATTTTCTTTCTCTAGATTAGACAGCTACAGCACATTTAAATTGGAATGGCTCTGGAATTAAACTTTCCAGGTACCATTTCCAGTAGTCATCAATATGTAGACACTCTATTAATGCATTCATATAAGCAGAGCCAGAAAGTATGAGAATATTAATGGGAATCTTAAAGAGGTGGCAATGTCTTATCTGAGCATGATAGTACAGAATAAAACAATGTTGAATAATACTGTGAATGAAAGCAGATGGTATCTCAGGTCACCAGTAGCTCAGTAGTCTTCTTACCTTCCCCAGGGAGCTGAAAGTGACTCAGCTTCTTTTGGGTTTTCAAGAAGAGCAGAGAACGTGTACAAAAAAATCACAAGATATATGGACTGACAATGGGGCCAAGCATATTCTAACACCTTATTTTAAGGATAGGCCATGTGATGCTCTTCTGATACAGGCTGACATAAATCATTCTTCTTACAGCCATTATCAACTCCATTTCTCTTTTTGAAGTTGTGTGAAGCTATAGAGCAAATGTCATGGACCAGAAGAAGCCAAGGTGGCGTTTTAACTCTGAAAAGTAGGTTGATATATATATATAATATATATATATGTATATATTTCATAATCTGTTTCTTTCTCTAGCTTTCTTTTCATCTTTTCAAAAGCTGGCAGAAATTTAATTCAATTGCAAGATTTTGCTAAGATGGTAGATGTGATTTGATATGCAGTATAGCTCAAAAGTAATTCCAGTAGCAGGTTGCTGTAGGTATTGGAGACAGTTGTGGGAATGGGTGTTGAAAGAGATGGAATTGGGAACACCTATTGATGAATGATAAACAGAAGACTAAAAAAGTATAAGACTTTGAAGAATAAGGAGATGACATGGAACTTGGAGGAAGAACTGAAACTTCAGGGAAACAAAATAGTAGCCTGAAAGACATCCAATTAGCATGATATGAAGTTGAGTTTAGTGTCAAACAGCTGGAGATCCCTAGTGCAAGTCTTATCATCAGGTATTCTGCAGCGTAGAATATAGCAGGAGACAATGGAGATTGAGTTTTGGACAAAGACTATGAAAGAAGTGAAGAGAACATAGTTTATGGAAAAAATATTGCTGATATCTTTTACATCAGAAAATATTTATTGGAAGTGCATTTTTATACATACACACATACATACTTGCACATACCTAAAAGATTTTAATATAATAAGTACAGTCAAAGCAACCCAAATGAGACTGTCAATACTACCTCTGTAAAACAAACAGAGCAAGAATACAAAAGCTAAACCTCCCCAGTTCATCATCTTAATTTCCAGCAGTCTACACTTTAAATATGTTCTGAAGTGAAGGATAGACCAATATTGTATTTAAAGTCCCAGTCAAGGGGCTTCAATAAACCTGTCAAGTCATTAGAGTATAAAGATTTCTTAGCAAAAAGCTCAACAGTTTTGTAGCGAAACCTACAATTACTTTATGTAAATCATTCAAATGCATCACTTTTTCCCCTTAATAAATTTCATCTGCTGTCAAAATAATAAAAAAGGTTGTTTTGTTTTTTTCCCCAGAAATTTGCATTTTATTCTGCTCTGTAAGTCTTTAATATCGCACTTATTCTCATGTTCTTGCTGAGAAAACTCTTCAACTCTCAACAATTTAATGACTGGGAGAAACATGCCTTTACTATTTTCAGAAATAATATATATCAGTGTAGGAAGAACACCATTCCAAAAATTACATTTTCTAGGCATGGAAGAATGTTACAAAAAAAAAAAAAAGAAAGAAAGAAAAAAGAAAGCAGAGAATGTTTTCAAACCTATGCAATATTTCTTCCTACATCTAGAATCCAGAAGCGAGAAAAGCACAGTAACTAAACTGAAGTTTGGAGAATGCTCTCTTATGTGCATATCCTGGATATTATGGAAGAATATAGAAAAATTGAAACCAATAGCTTCCCAAGGGATGCCTGAGAGACAGTGGCAGCTATGAGACCAGATGGAGGGCTGAATTTGAACCAATTGCTTTGTAAAGAAAATACAAGCTGTGTAAACAGAAGAGGTCAATCAAGGATATGGTTACTGTAAGTCACCAAATCTAATCCAAAGCCTTCACTCCAGTTCCATCAGATTCAAGACAAATGCCCCAGTATGGAATCAAGGAGAATAAACACAGTGCAGTGTTTTATGACTAACCTCACTGAACTCAATGACAGAATTTTTTTTTTAAATTGTGACAATGCTCTGAGCTCTAAAAGGAATTACTTGGCAGTGTTAACTGTCCTGAATGACATAAAATACTAAAATATCAAGAAAAAAGGAAAGTAATGATCCTTCAGTGAGCCAGAAATGAAAGTGTTGCCTCTCATCCCAAAATAAAGATGGAAAAATCCTTTTCCATATCATTTGTAAAGTTTTTATTTTTATTTGGTATGTATCCTTTTGAACATAAATGTATACAAAAAATGATGTTATATTCAGAATTCACTAATACAATTGTTAATTGTGTTTATATTATGAGTCAGAGAGTATCCATAGCTTTACTTAATCAATACTATACATTTGAAAGCTTCATAATCAGTAACTGATTTCAAAATTGCTATGCAGTTTTTTTCAAGGATCTCATGTAACAATAATTCCACAGACTTCCCACATCTCTTTATGAAGAAAATAACTTAAAAATTAAATAAACTCCTCAGATTATGAACTATAACATATTACATCCTATCTCTTTGCAAAAAAAAAAATTAAAAGTGATTTTAAAAAAGGTTAAATTGTCTGGTTTTAATTGCACATCTGGGTTTCAGCTCCCTCTTGCTCTGAGTTACACACCATTGTGACCACAGCTATGTATAATCAATGTCTATATTCACATACCAATAAGTTATATAAAATAGAACAGAAATTAATTTGTTCCTCACTTTCTGAGCTGCTCCACAGTGGGAAAGAGTTTTTCTGTTGGGAGGCAAGCAAGCTGTTTCCTGACAAGACCCAGCCTGCTGCACAATGTTTTCCAGGATTTACTTACTCCATAAGCTACACAAATTTTACCCTTAGTAGAACTTCGCAATCCAAAGGCAAGCAGCCTGTTTGTTTGTTTTCCCCTTCCCCCCCAATGACTCCTGGTGAGATTAATGTATACAACCAGTGCTGAGGCTCCTATCCAGTGTTAGGAAGTTTGCTTTTGTTTAACAAGGTATCCAAATCCTAGAACACAGTTCACATAATGTTTTATTACTGACTCTTTACCATGGACTCAGGGAAATTTCTATGGCACTGTCAAATGCTTTTACAAATAAAAGTTCCTACTCTATTACGTTGTCCTGTCTCAAAATGTATTTTAGAGTTCTTGTTAACAAGCACAAAGAAAGATAAGTTCCCATGTAATACCTTAGATGAACACTCCACACATGCCACTGGACAGGTCCTTAGACAATTTCATGTGCAGTGTTAGATGCAAATTAAATCTTTATCATGAGTTCTCGCTGCTTAGAGATAGTCATTTATTGTTAATGAAAGGAGTTTACTGCTTTCATTGTCCTTATTTTCTCAGCAAAATACAATGGTACTGAAATACTTCGCATGGCATTCATGTTTAGATATCAGATGTCTCTAGGCAGTTTGTCTAGATAAAGTATCACTTCCAAAGATCCCAATAATAAGTACTGAAGACAAATTAAATGCAAATGTTGTCAGATATAGTTCTTCTTAAACGATATTTTTGGGCTTTTAAAATGCAGCAAGATACATAACCTACTGTTCCATTCTGGCTCTGACACTGCCTAAGCAAGGTCATTCCAGGTGATCTATTTATAGAGAAAGATCTTAGTCTCTGGAAGACTATACTGAAGAAAAACCTGTATAATTGACTGCTACAAGGGCAGGATCCAGCTCATTATTTGAATTACATATCCATCTGTTTCAGTCAGCGTGCTTTATAAAGATGGTTTAAGAGTTAGTTGAAATTGTCAAATAGCAGATAATTTTAAACTACAGAAGAGATTTAATTTTCTCCTGCTGCTGTGAATCAGCATTTTTTTTCCAAATAAATACACAGAAATGTGTTGTGTAAACCAGAGATTTAAAGAAGTTTACATCATCTTCCTTTGGGCCATATACTATGTTATGTTGAGCCTGGTTATATTCCTTGCCATCTTTGCATTCTGATTATTTTGCTGTTTGGTCTCTTGTGTTATTTCAGTGTTAAATATTTAAACAGTCATAGCTAGTACAGTAAGTATATATCTTTTAAAATTGTTTAATTCCTTCCTGCAGAACATTACGTGAAGGAAGATTGAGAACCTGTCTCTCTACAAAGATACTCAGCGTTATTTCTTAATGTTTTAGCTACTCTCAGAGATTAAGCAAATAGCAAATATTAACAATGTGTCATTACACAACCTCTTAAGGTGTCTCACATATAAGAACTCCTGTTTGGTTTTTTTTTTTAATCTTTTTTTCTTCCTTTTTTATTAGTTACTCTAATTCAGCTAAGAAACCCAATGTACCTGCTGCTAAGGTGCAATCTATTGCCTCCAGCCTTTCATGAAATCACAACCAGAAGTTAGTTTTTATCTTGTGGAATTTCTTATGATCTCAGTGAGAAGTATTAACAGGTACTTTTTCCTGCTTTTTTCTATATTTATGTTAGGTTACATATTCTTTTTCAAACCTCTGTAAGTCACAGATTTTTTTAAACTCTGGATCACTATAGATACCATGGATTTATGTTGGTTTTTTTTTTCTAGATGTTGAATTCTGAATGCTGACATAGAGATCGTATTGGAGACACATTTTTCACACAGTCTGAGAAAGTACCTATAACACTATAATGTGATGGAAGGTACAACAATAATAGCAGGATGGAAAAGCTTTCGGCTGCAGCAAATGCAGACACCACAAGGAGGAGAAAAAAGAGACCACCACACAAGCTACTTACCTTTAGAAGGCCTCAGGTAGGCAAAGATTCCCAGTGAGATACCTTCTCCTCCACTGTTGACCCTTAAATTCAGTCTGGGAAGGGGTGGATCCTGGCTCCACCCCTTCCGTTCAGTCATTGCATGCACCTGAGCACCCTCAGGCTGGCCCTGCCTTCCCACCAGGTGCTCAATTACTGTTTGTAATTGAGACTTGCATTTCTGCTACAGTACCTCAGTTGTTTCTACACTGTTCTACACTGAAATATTTAAATCCAAAATATTTTGTTTGAACTTCCTATGTTTCTGACATTTTACAGTTGATAGAGTGAAACAAACTTCTTTCACAGAGCATATTTTCTTGAGTTCTCAGCATATTTCATGGTTTCCTGTGGTTTGAATAATATTTCTAGTTGAAATATTTCATAACTCTAGTTTTGGAATACTGTGGGAGGAGATACAGATTCATGGAAGTTCTACCAACAGGTTAATTTGGTGATTCAAAGTCTCCTTTTTAATGACAGATACTGCTATGGGGAAAGACACAAAAAGAATTACCAAACAAGGCAAAATTTATTCTAAAACAACTGAGGTTTCAGAGAAATCTATGGATACTGAAGTGTATATTCTGATACATTTCAATTTTCCACAGTCAAGGAAAAGATTACCAGAGAAGGGGATATGAAAATAGAGGAAGACTGTCTAAAAATCTTCTGAGATTGCAAGAGGAAAGTTGATAGATCCAGAAAACTCCAGAAACTCTTACAACTCCAATTCAGACAGAACTATTCAATTGATAAGGTCATTCTTTGTATGTTAGATCATTAATTGTAACATCATATTTCAAATATACTTCTACTATAATCTGTATAAGGTTTTTTGTTTAGCTTGGGCATGATACTTGTGGTAGAATTTTTATCTAACAATCCAGCTCATTAGAAAGAGTGACAGGTGACCTCTCCTTAGAAGAACCACTAAGCCCACACCTCTGTTCTTGATCTTGCTGTTTCTGTTGCAAGGCAGCAGGATTTCTTTGAACACAGATGGACAAGTCCCAGCAAGTCCTGGTCAAAGTCTGAGAAATCCTTTGCCTGAAAATTTGCAGGCCAGGGGCAAGGAGAGAGAGATGAATAACAGCTTAATGGCCTATGAGAAGTCTTTTGTGTGGGCTCCTCTGGAGGGAGGTAACTATATCTGCATGCTCAGGGATCCAGCACACGACTCTTATCTAAGTGCCCAGAAATGCCATGTTGGCAGAAGAAGAGCATAAAAAAAAGGGGCCTACAACCAAGTGAGTGGTGTCTGACATCAGATGCCTCATGATGTGATACCTGTCTGCTGCTGCACTCTGCTGGGCCTGCTACCTGAGACCTGCCTGTTTCTCCTGGACTCACTGTTGCTGCACCTTGTTGCCTAAGACTGGCTACTCTGCGGCTTCTCAACCCTACTCTCTTACTCCTGTATCAGCCTCAGACCATTTGAATAATGTGCAACAAGATGCTGCTAGATCTTGGTGGTGACTATCCCTGCTTTACGTAATTCTTGCTCCTGTCCTATCTTTTCTATCCCCCACTTTCACCCTATCACCCCCCATCACCCTAATTCATATTAATTGCCAGCCTTCCCTTCCCCATCTCCCTGATTGAGTAGGATCCATAATAAACTGGTTGGGCAAACATTTGACCCATTTTATCTTAATCTCGCCATCAGGTATACATATATCAAAAGAACCTCCTCTCCCTCCTGTAACTGAAGGAAGACACTACATTAGTGTACTCTTGTTTCAGGATGTTTCAGTGTCTTTTAGACAATGAATGAGATGGGAATTTCCCAGTAAATATGCATTGTGACATTAATTACTGACAATTCACTGACATAATTTATTTCTACTCAGAAGAATGAATTGAGATAACAATTGAATTCCTCTCTTTTTAACCATAGATGCGGAAAGCCTAACTTGCCAAATATACCTGTCAAGTCTTAATTTTTTGATGTACTAAGAGCACATTAGCTCCAAAGTTAGGTACAGAATTTTGTTTATTGCATTGACATGAAGTACAAGGATAGAAATGTTCTTATCCACAGAAACACAGGGCAGGATTTTCTTTTTCAACCTTTACTGCATTTCACCTTTCCTGGCAATCCCTATACTAGCAGGTTGAAGGTAACATTCAGTCATTTCAGAGGCTAAATTCATAGTGATTTTTTTTTTTTTTCAGATATCAATAAAACACAGGTGTTAAGATCCCTGGCTCACAATAACAATAAAAATGTTAAATCAGTTTAAGATTTCCTCCCCAAAGAGATATTTTCCCACTTGAAGTGGTGAGACTAGCGTTGTCATTACCTCTTCAGTTGCCCTTCTTCAGACATTTGTTGTCTGCTACCTACCTGCAAGACCAAAAGACTCCTCACAGTTCCGAGGAAGCAGTATGACCTGAAGTATGAAATTAACTTAGCCCCTCATACTTCTCAAATTTGAATGGAAACAGTAACACTCCTCTCTGGCCGGGCTCAGAATATTGCTTAAGAGAATCCAACAAACATGCATACTTCCCCCTAAAAAACTGCTCATTTGGGTAGATGAGTAGCATTCTCTCACTGAGACAGGAGAAAAAAAAAGACAGCTCCAAAAGGAACACAGATCATCAGTCTGCCTCTCTGTGTCCCACTGGGCTTTTACTGCCTGTCAAGAAGTAAGACCTCAGACTAATGACCTGCCTGTGCCCCCAGCAACCCATCCCATGTTTTCTTTTTTTCCTGTTGTTAATTATTTACATCACTTGCTTGAATAAGCGATGTTTTAAAACAGTCTTTAAAACATCTCACAGACAACTAGCGTATGTGATTCAGCGAGCCAGTGCTCTGGCCCATAGTTCCATCTGCCTCCAAGAAACAGCAAGGTTAGACTGACCATAAAATTATTCTCAGCAGAATGACAGGTTTCCTGATCAACACTGTGCTGAATTCAGCAGAACCAAGCTTCTGAATGAAGAGCCTTGATTTTCAGCATAAGTGTAAAAACTGTTACAGACTATTCTGTGATCAGGATATACAAAAAATATAGAAATATAATTACAGATAGTATTGGCTTATTTAGATTCTGTGTTCAATGAAACAATGAATGTTGTGTATATAACCCCTACTGAAATAGGAAAGATACTGTAGGTTATTGTTTGATTTCTTCTCTGACAGCTCCCTTAGGAAATTGTACAAAAGTATTTATTATTTATATATAAGCTAGCATGTCAACACATTTTTAGATAACTGTATTTTTGTTTCTGTCTAGCAATGGAAACTACAGAATAAATTATATATGACATTTGTAGCTATTCTAAGAAAGTTGGTATTGCCTAGCCAGCAATATACAAATTAGATATAAAATGTTGGATGAAGATAGTACTTCTGGTATGTTGCTGATGTTCCTACTTCATACCACTGTCTATACAAAATTAAGATAAAAACTACTCAACATAGTTTTCTGTAATCTGATAATATCTGTCCACTTTGAGCACTTTCAGATGTCATGAGGCGGTATGCCAGCTGTTAGGAAGGTTGCATTTTACTTCAAAACCCACAGGTATAGAGCAAACATATTTTGCTATGCATACCATCTGGTACCTGTTTTTACCAAAGAACAGAGTGTGTTTCATCATTAAATCTCATCTTGCAATACTTAAATCAAATTAATTCAGACAGATATATGCATTTTACTCCCTGTGGGTTTTCCTATCAAAATAATCATCTTACTTTTTGTGGCAGCAGATGAAGTCACCAGATCAAATTATGCTCCAAGACACACACAGAAAACAAATAGAAAATCAATAGGTTTGTACAAACACACATGTTCAAAAAGTAATTAGATGTAAATTACAGCAAGTATACAAGTATCTTGTATACACAGTAGAGTGTCATATTCTACTACTTGAATTTTATCGTGGTATGATTTAATTAGAAAATTAGGATTTATTTTATGGTCATGTCAAGGATAGGTATCAATATTCTCCACCTTGTTTATTCCTGCAATTTAATTCTAACAGTGTTTCTTCTGTGAATCTAATCAAAATTCAGACTAATTACACTTTTGTCCAGTACTTTCATCAGTTTCATTACACAAAGGATTTTCTAAGGAAAAGATATATTTTCATCAGTGGAGGAAGGCTGTAATTTATTCCAAGATTATCCAAAAAAAAAAAAAAAAAGAAAAGGAATTTGCATCCCAAACAAACAGAAAAATATGATAAATAAATAGAAAACAAATAGAACAAAACAACAAAGGAAAGGTTTTATCTTCCATTGAATGAACAGTCATTTTGAAATATGAAAACTGGTTTTCGCAATTAGCAAAAAATTGCAGTTTTTCCACAAGAAATCAGTGTAAGTTTATGTGAATATCCTTGTTTTTAATGGAAAAAAAAATGTAAAGACTACAACTAATTCTTCCCTAGGAACAAAACTTTATTCGGTGGTTAGAAAAGGTGGATCTGCAAAGCAGTGAAATGGTAATCTACTGAATTAAACAGTTATTACCGAAGGCTGCAATTAGCTGCATATCTCACTTTTACCCCTGATACCAAGCTCTCATCAGGTGTCACAGTGCTACATACGGAGAGTATTTTTGGAATGCTCTATTCTTTCACCTTCAAGATTTTTGCATAATGAGATTCACTTCTATTCATCTGCTTTTGCTCAGGATAGCTGATAAATTACACATTACTGTATTAAAAGCATCCTTGGGTTTCACATAAAGGATTAGAGCCAATTAACGAGCCAAGATTCAAATGGATTCTTTTTATCCTGAGTTTAGATACTGGTCATACCCTCCAGACTTCTAAACCAAGTTCTAAACAGAGTTGAACCAAATTCTGCACCCTAAACCAAACGATCTTCAACTTCAAGAACTGGATTCATACAGAAGGGCTCTATAAAGTTTCATAAATTTCATAATGCAGGACGAATATAACAATTCAGGGAATTCAGCAGTTCCTTTCCCAGTTCAAAGCTTCTGTTAACCTCCTGCCTGGTAACACAGTTCCCAGGTGGCTGTCAGGTTTTGAACTGTGTGCCTCATCTGAGACTAGACAACAATCCTCCACTGTGACCAGTCCTGAACTAGAAACACTTCCCATCTCTCTCCATCACCCCTTTACAGATGTATGGGTTTCATTCTCAATTAGGTCTTACCTTATCTTCACAGGGCTTTTGTAGAGTCATAATCACCTGTGTAAGTATAAAGTTGAAAGAATTGGTGCTATTTTGTTTTCAGTTCACTCCTTTTTTGCAGTACTGTAAGAGAGAGAGAATTGGGGTAATATGTGTGAAATTCATTTAATTACAAGCTCTTAACCTCAAAAAACTAATTCAGAGCACCAGTTTTAAAAAGAACAGTTTAACATAGGGAAGATTTGAACCAATTAGATTTTTAAAAATCTCATACAGCTCTCAACTGTTAAGAAACACCACAGGAAGTCTCTTGGTCATTTTACTTTGTTAAAAGAATGCAAGAAAGTAGAAGACTATTGATGTGGTTTAGTCACATAGTTCTAGGTCACTTACTTACTTTAAGTAAGCCAGCTTGGTCGATTTCATTACCTTTCATCTTTGTAGTCCATGTATCAGCTATCAGACAGATCTTGAATAGCTTCTGAATAATGAAGAACAAGGATTCATTCACCATTAAGAATAGAACACTAGAAATCATAACCTGGTGTACCTTTAACCTTATTATTAGGGCTTGAATGTTCCTATAAGCTTTATTCTTGACTCCGCAGCAGATTTTCCTCATGTTTTGTAAATTATCTTTGCCCTTTTTTCCAACATCATTCACAGACTTTTACTTACATACAAGATGTCAAATGCCAGTCCAGTTTGTTTAAAAAAGCAAGCAAACATTCCCACAACTTCATGGAAAGAAGCAATGTGAAAAACAGTAAATCAGCAGCTGAAATTTGCTATAATAAATGGACATACGTATTTGAGCTTATTTTATTATTTTAGTTTTGATTGTGCTGTACAATTCAGAATATTTTCATAAAACTTGAGGCCACGCATTCTACAGAGAGCTTTTAGTAGCATGAGAGAAAATAGTCTTTGCTCCACCACTCTTGTATTTATGACAGTGCAGCTCCACCACAAGATCCAAAGATACACAGATCAGAGAATGGTGTCCCTAAATTGCCTGCAGTGGGGTAAACTGAAACCTGAGTTTATTTAATCCTGGACGCCTGAGCCTCAGGAGGATGGCAGTCAGCAGTCTGAGTTCTTTGGCATCACTATTAGCCTCACAACAGTGTTTAAGCTTACTGTGTATGAAGCAGAGAAGTAGTCCTCACAGTGAGTGAGAGCAAGGGCAGGAAGAAAATGTCTTACAGGGAGAGAGGGACAGGTTTTCTCAGGGTATGTTCAGGTCAGTGGAGTAACCATAAATAGAAGTAACTGCTAAATTCAGCAGAAGGAACGGCACAAAGTAATTCTTAAACTGAATATTCTCTCACCATGACAAGATGTTCTGTTGTGCCATGAAACTGAGTCACTTACTTTCCTTGATGAGTGTTTTTGTCATTAGCTTTTAAATTCACCTGAATGAAGTTAAAATAATCCCGTGGAAAACCAGCTATTGAAAAGCAGTCCATATGTAAGGGAAGGCCAAATGCATCTGTGCAATAAGAAGGATCTTTGAGACCATCTCCTTTTGTAAAGATTTAGAAGGCAGCCTAAACATACCAAGGGAGTTGACAGAATCTCAAATCTTCTCAACAAATACAAATAATTTTACGCTTATGGGGAACTAGCAAGATGACAAAAAAAAAAAAGTGACTGGATGTAAAGAAAGAAAAAAACAGTTGTCATACTCACTTTAAAGTGCCATACTGTTCATACTGACATGCAGCTGCAGGAATTGCACAACAGAATAAGTTTAGTCAGAATTATATTTTTATGACATTGCTTAGTTGTAAAAACAGCACCAGACTCTGTTCTCACTTCACATGGTGAAAATGAGAGACTGAACCAAGTGTACAACCCAATCTGCATACTGGTGAAGGGAAACAAGGTCGAGACCACCATGGGCAAGCTATACTGCCAACATTTCTGCACATTCTTTCTTATTCAAATGCTTACATTCTCATATTTGCTCAGTGCATACAACATTTCTTGCATCTTCTTTGCAGGAGAACAGATGATGAGCAACTGGCTGCTGCACAGTACTTCAACTCAGACCTGCCACCTGTAATAAAATCATGAAAAATATTCAGGTATATGATTACTGAGATTCTAACAGAGCATTTTTGTGAGGCATTTTTTATGCATTAAAATAGTTTTTTCCATTACTACCAATAGCCACTGAGCTGGAGAAAAAGAAACCAAGTTACAAAAATAAGATTTGAAATACAAACAATTATTTTAATTAATCAGATTAACAAAGAGATAAAAACAAAACATATGAAACAAGACCTTCACATATGCTTTCACACATTTAATGTGTGAAATCAGAAACTGAACAGTCAAAACCTTAAATATATACTGTCATTAACACAGTTGTTAATTTAAAAAAAACACCATGAGAAGAGCAATGTGGATGAAATGGTAAGTCTTTCATTTTTATGATGAAAACTCTAGATGAAAACTTGTGTTCTTTGGATTAGACATAAACCCTAAATGCTCATAGAAATCCCGTGCATGTACAGAAGTTATAGTGTTCTTCCCATGGATTTCAGTAATAGATTTGGACCAGGACAACAGAACCTAATGTCTCAATCCAGAAAAACAATTTATCACATGCTATGAAGGACAGAAGTTGCTTTGCTGGCTGAGAAACAGATCTAAAGGTGCTGACAGGTATTGCAGAAGAACCAGCTGAGATGATTTAAGAAGTCACTGACCCCAACTCTCAGTTCCCCTTGAGAAGATACATCAGGCGTGAATTTCTTAACAACTGTGAGGTCAGCTTGCACTTAGGTTACTGTGGGACACTTTCATTGAGCTGATGAAAGAAATGACATCCCAGCTATAAAGTGAATGACTAACATTGCAAATTAAGAAAAAACTTATGTATTTGCACAGCTCATATTCTTCTTAAAAAGCGTACGAACATTTGTTGAAACAGCAACCTTAGCAGTTTGCAGTAGGGTGCAGGATCTTGCACGGATACAGCTAAGAAGATTTTAGCACTTTTCCTGTTACATGTTTCTGCCATAAGCTGCCACTGCAGAATGGTAAAAATTCCAAGAGCAACAGACAAATGTGATAGAAAATTTTATGTGCTAAAAGCTTACCTGCACACTTAAAAAGAAGCACAGAGAGACAACAGTAAGTAGAAAATTCCCAATCATCTTCTCCCAGGCCCATCACAGGAGCAATTGACCCACTAGGAAGCCACCTCCACATGCACAGAGAGTAGAAACACAAAAGCAGCTGGCAAACTGAAATTAAAGAGGCAGGGAGGGACATTCTGCCCAGACCCCACCCCCACCTGCCTCAGGAGGTCCTCAGGACCAGTGTCCAGGTGTGAAGGTCATGAGGATGAGCAAAGCTTGAAGCACCTGTTGGTTGTTTTTGCCCTGACTGAGGTGAAGGTGCTGCCAGGGAGGGCAGCAGAATGAGGCTGTTGCTGCTATGCAGCATGTGCTCTCTGTGTCTGTTTTGCATATGGTGTATATATGCATACACTATTCTGTTTTTGTGCACATACTGAGAACGCTCACTCAACCTCTACTCATCGGATCTGAGCCTGCTGCAGGAGGCTTGCCTCTCTCAGGGCAGTCAGATCTAACAAAAAGTACATTCACTTGACAAGGTGATGAATAGTTTTAGTCAATACCCTAATGCACACTCCTTATTCTTTAAACAACATTAATGCAATTAATTACCAGGGGAATTTAGATTTTCAAATACACTGAAAAATAGAATTAAAAACTTTCTAAGAACTATGGATTTTCTTCTTCTTTTGTCTTTACTTCTGTCTCATGTTTCTAAGATGTCAATTTATTCCAAAGAAAAAATTGAATTAAAAAGTTAAAAAAACTTCCACAGATGACATGCCAATAGTGATTCTGCCCTATCAGCTGTAGCAATAGCAGTGGCTATATGTTGTGTACACATAACTACACTTGCTTTTAGCAATGCCATTATAAATATGACAAGATGAAGTACAGTTCTTTAAGAATGGATGTATAAGCGCACACTGCTTCTACACAGAAGATTTTTTTCAGCATCATCTAAAACAAGAAATATAAATAGGGATTTAAAATATATTGAATTATGACATTCTAATGCCAGCAATGTTTGCAGTTTTCATTTAAGTCAGTCTCTCCTGGCATTTGTTTAAAACTTTTCTTGATACATTTTGTTTTAAGAAACAATTCAAATGATTTCTAAAGCATAGTCAATAGAATTTATTGTCTGGAAGACTTTTTAAACTTTACCTTTTTTCAGTTGAGGATATTTATTTATTTAAATACATTAATCTCAGTATATAACTATCCTGAAGCTCTGAGTTTGCTGCGTGCCAGAAGAAGGTGTTATTAAAAATATTTTTAAAAAATTGGCAGAGGGACACCTACTCACTTTACTCATTGGGGTACTCATTGGAAGACCCTTTATCTATATTGTCTAGCATTTTACTTAAAAATAAAAATGAACTTTATAGAAAATATTGGCATTATTTTTTACTCTTCATTAATTTGTATGTGACATTTTGTTCTTCCTCAGATTACTGTGAGGTTTTCCAACTGGCATTGAAAAAATACCCTCACACCTTTGTAGGTAGAATTTAACTTGATATGCATTAGTTCTGTAATGAGTCAGCATTTCTGGATGAATGATCTGATGTAAAGAATTTTGTTGTGTACATCTCTGAGCCACTGAGAAATTACAGCCTTAATTTCATAAAGTAACTCTCATGTTTTATGAGACTCTTTTTTTGCACTATGGATTGAATGCATGAATAATCATGCCCAAGGCAAGACTTGATATTACGGGCAGCTGTCTTGCACAAGAAAAATGAAGCTATCCCTGGACAAACAAGAGCTGCCAACTGCTCGGGTTCTTCTGTTGTTGGGCCCATTACACATCCTGCAAAGGCAAGACAACAACAGGCACTGCCACTGAGCTTGCCACAGCTGCTAAGTCCAGGGAAGGACTGCATATGTGAGCTGACAGCCGCCTCTGAGCAGAGAAGTCAGGGGTGAAGGCAAGGACAAGCTGTAATCACAGCTTTAATTCCCCACTTCTCCTTAGCAGTAGAAAACTGGCAAAGCCAGATCTTCCTGTTCTCTCTCCCCCACGGTTTTGCTTATGCTGCTGCTGAACAGACTTGAGTCTCTTTTGTGCTTATAGTTCCTCTGAGAATATGATCGGCTGTCCTAGGATGAACTTCAAGAGAACACATTCACTTCAATTAATGTCTTTTATTTCATAGTAAAAAACAGCATAGTTATACTGACCAAAAAATCAGGAGTTTTAACTCTTTAACAAGTAAGCCATACAGTATCTTTCAGACATGCACTCAGATCAATGGCCACTCGGGGGCTAATTACATATAAATATTTCCACAGGGGAGTGCAGCAGCTGTATTGTAGCTGAGATAACCCTTTAACATCATTCATAACCTTATACTAGAGAACCAGGGGATGTTTCTGAGCAAATGTCCTACTTGGCTATGATTAATGGTCCATGCATTGTTCAATTTTTATGTTTTTGTTTTAGAACCTTGCACATATTTCCTTACCATAGCCAGGCCTCCTGGCCATGCTTCTGTCATGATTCCTTTTTTGTCTTTTTTATTCAAAGCGCAAGGTCACTGGAAAAGAAAATTCAGAGAAAAAAAAAAATCCTAGGCTTTTCAGTATTAGGAGGAATCAAGTATCCAGTGCTGCACAGCTACTTGGCTCACCGTAGCATTACAAAAAGTGTGTAATACTGCAAAGCATAAACTGCTATTCCAACGGTATGACAGTTTCAACGTATCAAATTTGATGCCTTTTCAATAAAATAGGCTAAATTTAGATAACCATATGCTCATCCTGAGAAGCTAGCATCTCCCTGATACGTGTTCTCATGAGCATACAGGAGGGCCTCAAAGATTAACTAGTTTAAAGTGAATTCAAAATACTGTATGATTTACTGTATAAAGTTCATGGTGTTGAGTAAACATCAGAGTTTAATTAATATATTCTGCTTAGTGAACTAAGATTTAGCTGCACACTACTTGTTAATGAGTCACTCTGGCAAATTCATAAATCATACTAGAAATGTTTTATTTATCCATGCTTTTAGTGCATTGTAATAAAAATGGTACAATTAAAGTCCATCCTCTTTTTACTACCTGAATGGCAAAGCTGAACTGTACATGCAGTTTCACAATTACATTCCAATCAATACATCATCTTAAGACAGTTTTGAACAACCGTTTGAGACATTTAAGAACTAATGATTTTAAAACAAGTGTCCCTCAGAAGTCTCTAACTGCCTTTTTGTTAGTAAGGTTGCATATGATACACAATATCTACTTATGTATGTCTCATAATACCATAGAGACTGACTTAATTTACTATATACTAAGATCAACGTCAGTCCTAAAATTCACTTTTTTTCTGTGTGTCCAACTGATCGTTTTGATTCCCCTGGTTGCTCATGCACTGATCTTGCTGATCAAAAAGCAACCCAAAATCTGAAGAGTGTATCACATTGCTGAAGGTAGAGAAAATCTTCAGTATACACTTATAGACAAGACATTGCCACGAGAAAACAAATACCATTTATTTTCCTTCCCTTAATGCTATATTCCCACTCTTAAATGAGAAAACTGAATTTAAGAATTGAATGTGTTTTATACTTACAAACACATATAATTCATGTACATTGAGAACATCTAGCAAGGTCAGATGTGGAATCTTCCCTCTCAGAAGTCATGAATACACAGTTTCACACATTCTTATACAAAGTAAATTGCTAGAGCAGGGCAACATTTTTTAATGGTAAGTTAAGAAGTTTCTAGGAAAGTTATGTTTCTTCAAAACACCTATGCTTTTAGAACATCACATGTAGTGGAAGCCCCTTTGTACTTAAATTCTTCCGACTATGTAGTAAGTCAATTCATAATGTGTGTTCATTGCAAGTTACCCTTAAATGTGAAGCAATATTTTAACTTAAAAAAAAAAAAAAAAAAAAAAAGTTACCATGATTGCAACAGAAACATCAAAAATATTTTAAAAATTAAACTTACATTTGATTTTATACCATTCATATGTACTCAGTTATCATCTGTATTTCAGCCATTACCAGGAAAAAGCTGACAGATTTTAATACAATGAATGCAAGTCTCTTTTTAGCTATAACTTAAGTTACTCAGTTAAACTTGCCATTAGCATAGCCCATAGCGCAATAATTTCATAGAAAGGAAGATAATATTTTTTTATGTGAATTGTTCAATTAGAAGACCGCACTTAGTTTTTAAAAGTGTCTTTGATTATTTGACTTCTTTTGTATCCACTTCTGAAGTTCAGTCTCTAACATAGTAATATAATTTAGGGAAAATTCCCTTAACAATTTTCCGAATATTTGTGTGTGTGTGTACACACATGTGTATGGTTTATTATTGTTGCAGTTCTATGGAATGATATGGAGAAGTACCATCTGACTGCACTTATTTCACAGGCAACTGACTCCTGACTTCCCTAATGCATTTTAACTGGCACAATATGGAGCATCTTCTAGTTCTGTTTTTCTTCGCAGAAATACTATCAGTGTTTCACAGAGAGAGGGATATGATTTACAATCTGGTGTTAAGCATACTAGCTGATAGCAATCTAGCATGTTTTTTGAAAGCTTACAATAACATAGAACTTCTGGGAAGAGTATCCCAAAATGTCCAGAAAATGGATGGATGTTAAAAAAAAAAAGACATAATCCCCACTGTTAATCTCAAGAAATAATGGGATGTTCCCTTCATTTTGGAATTGTTTTGGTCTCACAGGAAGTGAAATCTCATCAATTCATAAAGAACAATATCAGACATTAAACAGGGTATGATTTATGCCTGTTCTCTCCCTCACAATTCTCCACTTTTTGGACCCCATTTCTATACTTGTACATCGAACAAATCAGAAGCCTCCAACCTTATTTCTCTGGTGGAGTAAGAGGGCACAGAACATTCATAGTCAAAGCCAGAAGGATATGGGGACAATATCTATCTTGTCCATTCTCTTTCCCTACAGGAAGTGTAAGTACTGTTTAAGTTCCGTATTAATAAATAAATAAATAAATAAATAAATAAATCTTCTTTTCATTAAACTTAACCTTTCATGTACATTTTTTCTTATGGTGCTACATACCAACAGGTATGTCTTACCCTATCAGATATAATGCAGGATAAGAGCTTCTGAGTGTTTCTGACTTCCCTAGTGTAAAACAAACCCAAATCAATATCACCACTTCATTGATTTATTCATTCCAGTTGATCTGTTTGTTCTCTAAACATTCTTCAAGAAAGATTAAGGTCTTCATACATCTTCTAAGTCAATGATCTATAAAGCTGAACTATTTATGGGAACAGTTCAGACAGTTTATCTTCCTCATGTACAAATGAGGTTAGTTTTTATTATTAAAGAAAAAAAAAAGCAATACCATATTTTCTTAAAAAAAAAAAATATATAATAGTATTTCAACTTAAATATACCTAGCAAGACAAAAACCCTATACAAATAATTTTAGAAATCCACACAGGTTTAAGGAGAACAAGATCAGGACTATGCAAAAAACATTATTTTTTATGTCTGTTTGTAGAAACAAAGAGTATATTCAATTCTGCTGCAGCTTTCCATAAAAGTTTAGTGATCATAATATTTGTTTTCATTTAAGATGAGAAACATTGTTGTCCACTAGTACCAAACAGGGTATACAATGAATAATACAAAGATGAATTGAATTTTCATATATAATATATGCATCTTCCATACATAGCACTGGAAAAACTAATTCATTTCAGTGAGACAGGAGCAAAGTCTAAGTGGCTGTAATTTATGCTTCAGCTCTTATTCGTTTCTGTCCAGTTAACACACTTTCCCATTGTTGGGATAATTTTAAAGCATTTATTCTGTAAATGAATGGTCAGTTTTCATGCAAACAGTCCATTAGCATTGATCACATGACTTTTATATGATACACTGACTGAAAAAGGTGTTTCCAGTATTTCTCTTGCTCATGACAAATAAGTTGTAGGTAAGAAACAGAAAGCAACAGTTGATGAAAAGGCAGACTAAAATGCTTGATCTCCTGACACCATTTCATTTCTCTTCTGAAATACAAAAATGATTTAGAACTTACTGAAAAAAAATAGAGGAATTGCATTTCTGTTGACAAAATTATGAGCCTTTGCCTTCTTTAACACTGATCCTATTGAATAAATCAACATCTGTATTTCCTTATATTTTTCTCTTATGAAAATTCTGAAGAATCCCAGCTTACTGGAGTCAAAATGTGCAACTGCATAAAGTAATTGAATGAACAGAGTCACTGGCTTTGACTGTTATAAATAGATTATTTCTGTGTCATATGCAAAGGAATTTTAAGCATTAAAACCTTACAGCTATCAAGATGTGCACCTTCACTCAAGTTTGACTGAACACTGGCTATGCATCTACAGGAAATAACCTGCATTAGGGCTTCTGCCTGACAGGAAATCAAGCTGAACCTGAACCAAAGCCCAGTGAAGTCAGCATGAATTTTTTCCTTCAATTTTAATTGGCAATGAATCAAGATCTTTGCACAAAATCTCCTATTTCTTCAACTTTAAAACAATCCTTATGACTGTCAAACATTTTCCAATTCAATACACGTTCAAAGGGAGATTTTGCAGAACACCCCACGAATCCACAAAACAAAGATCAGGCTTGGATTTCTGTGTCAAATAGTAATCTTTAGAAGCTTGTTATATCGCAGATGGAGATTTTAGCTGCCATGTTGCCTTTCTAAAAATAACAGGCAGTTTTCCAGTGAACTAGTCAACTAGCAATATCAGTGAGCATTTATACTGCAGAGAATCATTTGACAAATCCATTTTATGATCTTCTATAATCAAATGTAAAAACTTTTCATTTTTCACATAAGGACAAAGATTTTTAAAATCTTTTGAAACATGACACATTTCAAAGTCTTTTTATGTTTCACTGTGGAAGAAAAAAGCCCATTAACAAAAATGATGATGAATACACTATCTAAGAACTAATGGCTTCTGTGGGGGGAGGTTTTGTGTGAATTTGTGTGTGTGTGTGTGTGTGTGTGTGTGTTTTTCAACATTGGCAAGCAACAAGAGTTAAATGTTGAATTATTTACTATAATCCAAAAAGAAAAGATTTATATGCAATATCTCCGGGACAAAGTACAATAAAATCCATTGTCAGGCTTGAAATAAAATACAATCAAAAGGCAATTTGCAGCTCCAAGCCCTCATCTCCTTCATGTGTTAGAAAGTATCCCCAAATTTTCCAGCACCATTTGGGCACTTTCTTTAAAGTGCAGATACCACTTTTAGTTAAGAGTGAACTTGTATGGTTTTTGAGTCCTGATCCAAGTCCTACTGTTGCCAGTGATATATTTTCTGTCAAATTCAGTGGGAATTAAGTACAGTCCATAAGCAAAACTTAGTACCCTATATTAAAATCATTGCTATTAATAGAGATTTATTTCTGACTGTCCCAGTGGCTTACTAGTAAGTTGAGGGGACAGGAACAGTGTATTTCTTGAATCAGCTGTAAAGCAGAAAAGCTGAGGTTACTATTTGGATTCCCTGATGAAAAGCTGCAATTGTTTCATTTTCAAGGTAAACACACCCTGCTATTTCCAGACTGACCTTGGCAGCCAACTGTGTTGCCCTTAGTGTCAGCAGAAAGAAGGCTGTTGGTGTCAGTGGGCTTTGGATCAGGCTTTAAAGACAGAGAAAGATTGCTTAAGGAGGAAAACAGACATAATGAATAGTCCTGATTTCCCAGGTTTTGTCACTTAGAGTTCAGAATATCAACAAGACACTTTAAACCCCGAAGAGTATTTGTAAGTCAATTACTTTGACCTTGTATATTTCTACAACTGTATACAATAATAAAGAAGAACAAACCTCTCTGGCTTATAAAAAAAAAAAAAAAAAAGGCAAATACTTTATTTATGAATAGAGATTTTAGCTGCTTTTTACACCATTGCAATGACTAAACAAATAGCATAAAATTAACAAAGGAGAGTATAAAATCACTTTATTCCAGCTGGTATTCCAAGATAACCTTCTGATTAAGTACAGAGTTGGATGTTTCAAGTATGGCACTTATATAAATAAGAGCAGAGAGAAGGTGATATAATCACAGTTAAAAGCAATGAACTCTGTTCCTTTGGTATGGGTGTCACCGTAGGTAACTGTAGGTAAGTACGTAACTTGGCCAGCATGAACCAACTCCATCTTATTCGTGCACATATCAGGTAATGAACTGAAATGTACTGATATATTTTGTAGATCACAACTAACATAAGATGATTAAGGTCTCTGGTGTGTGTGTGGATAGACAAACAATAAATGGCAAAATTATATTCAGCATTTATTGTTTAGCATAACTAGATGATGCACAAACTATGTTAGAAAATAGCTAGTAATACACACCAGGAATAAACTCTGTGATGTAGACAAGCAAAATAACATCAGACATCCGTGAAATAGGTGAGAGCAGATGTCCTGATTGAGCTGTGGTCACAGTGCAATTACCCTCCTTTTAAAACATGCTTACATCTGCGCGTCGCAACAGTTTCTCCCACCCCATCCCACCCCATATAGAGTATCCTTGCAGATTTTTAATATGAACATTCTACATGTTTACAAAGATAAGTCAGACAGTCCGAACTTTAAACTCATCCTAATGATGACCAAAAAGCCGCTCCACCAACAGATAGCATCCAATCTTTAGAAAGAAAATTAGCAATAATAGTAGCTGTAAGGCTAGATCAAGCATGGTTTTATAGCTGTTTTTTGTCTTTTTGTTTGTTTGTTTGTTTGTTTTCAGTCTTTTACATAGCACTGCATTTTTGCAGCTAGTTCAGTAAGTGCAGATCCAATACCTTAATGGCTTTCTTGGTGGTTTGATAAAATGCTTGCCTAAGCAATGTACCTTTCTCTAATGGTGTCTGGGTCTGTTCCACCTGGCACCAAGTTTCAGTTCTGTCACAGCCTCACACATAAGCTGAGTCACTTGACTGAGTCCTGCCAAAGTTAGGCATGCTCATTCTTGGCAGGTCCTTATTTCTGATTTCGTATATGGATTTCCTTTTTGCCTGTACTCCTCTCACTGCCATTTTGATCTTTCTCCAGCCCAAGTGGTTCAGTTCTGCCAAATTGAGCACCACACATATGCCACTGACAGCAAACATGAACACCAAGAACACAGTCTTCTCAGTGGGTCTAGAGACATAGCACTCTACTTCTTTAATGCAAGGGTATCTGTCACATTCGTACATGGAAGGGACATTGAATCCATACAGAAAATACTGCCCGACTAAGAATCCAATCTCTAGGGCATTTCGAAAGACCACTTGGATGATATAAAATCGAGAAATGCCTTCTTGCCTCCTCATCTTTGATTTTGTAGTTCTGATCGCAGGATTGGGGATCTCCTTCACTTCTAAGCAGTCTGGTTCTGCCTCTTTGGTGGAGTTCTCAGTGTTCTGCAGCACCCCATTGACAATCGTGTTCTTGATTTTCTTACTGTCCTCACGCTTCATTGAATCCTGGTCTCTCTCCAAGGTGAGGAAGACAGTGGAGTACCTCCGTTCCCTCTGCTTAGCAGACTGGTGAACAGAGTACGTTATGAAGCACAGGCTGGGAGTGCACACCATGATGATCTGGAACACCCAGTACCTTATGTGAGAAATAGGGAAAGCTTGGTCGTAACAAGCCTGATTGCAGCCTGGCTGCAGCGTATTACAGACAAACATAGTTTGCTCGTCATCGTACACCGTCTCCCCTACAATGGCCACAATGAGGATCCTGAAGATCACCACCACGGTCAGCAGGATCCTGGAACAGAGAAGCCCGTCAGTGCGCGCGGCCGGGAGCTGTCCAGTGCTGATCGGCCCGGGGCGCCGCAGCCGGCGCGGTACCGCCTCGGCGCGGCGGGGAGCGGCCGTGCCTCGCCGGCAGCCCCAGCCCCAGCCCCAGCCCCTGGTGGAAGCTGCCCCGGCCCCTCTGGGAGAAACAACAGAGACCGCGCGGGCCGCAGCCGCCGAACGCGCAGAGAGGCGCGGAGGGGCTCCAGGTGCAGGACCGCTGTAGCGGCAGGATTCCCTCAATGTCTGCCCGCCGCCCCCCTACTCCCCGGGGTCGAGCCGAGAGCCGTGTCTCTGCGGCTCCGCGGCTCCGCGTCCTGTGCCGTGGCTCCGTTCCCGTTCCGCCGCACACAGGCGCTCTCCAGGCGCGCCCGGCAGGAGCCCTGAGCAGGCTGCTCGCACCGCCAGGACTCTGTAGAGCAGCAGGGCACCCCGCGCCCCCCGCAGCGCCCCGTCGCCCTTACCTCCCTATCATAGTAGAGTGCTGCTGCACGGCAGCTTCCAGTAGCCTCTCTAGAATAGTCCATTCCCCCATCGCTGTTCATCCGGAGACAAAGACTTTGGCAAGCGGAGGGGATCTCTTCACTTCTTCCTACCCCTTTCTTCCTCCCCCCTCCCTTTTTTTTTTTTCTTTTTTCTTTTCGTTTTGTTGTGTTGCAAGGGATGGAGAAAGAAAAAAAAATAAAAAATAAAAAATAGAACGAGAGAAACCTCCCTCTACCGCTTGCAGTCCGGTAGTAGGAAGACAGCTGGACGCGGCAGCCCTTCCGAGGACTCTCGGCTCGGCTCTGCCCGGTTCGGCCCGGCCCGACTCTACTCCGGGCTCTGCGGCGGCCGAGCCCGGCCCGGCCCGCTCGGCTCGTGCCGCGGCGCGGCGGAACCGCGGCGGGGAGGGAGGAAGGTTGGCTTTTAATGTCTTGCTGCCTCTAATCTGCCTTTAAGTAGTCTCCGCTTGCGTCACTGACAGGTTGGTGGAGAGCAGCCAAAAGCAGCGCTCGGATTTTCTCATTTTTTATTATTCCCGTGAATATAAATAAATAAATGCGATAAAACAAATGAAGTAAATAAATGAGGAGGAGGGAGGAAGAGGAAGAGCTGGCCGAGCCGCTACGAGGCTCCTCTCGCCAGCGAGCAGCTCCTCGCCCGACGAGAGCCCGCCCTGATCGCGGCCAGGCCACTCCGGCCACCTCCCCGCCGTTGGGATCGGGCCCCAGGGGAAGCGTCCCCCGGGGAACCGGCGCTGGCCCGCGGCCGCTACTCCGGGATGCTCTACCCCCGTGCCTGGATGCAGTCTTGGGGGCTGTGGGGCTCTGCGAGCTCCCCGGGCTTGAGAGAACAGCATTGTCATGCAGCAGTAATCTCATCTAGTACAACTGCTTACCCTTGGGGGATACCGGTATTAAAACTGTGCCATTACTTTCCTCTGATCACGGATATAATTCAAGAATTGCTAAGGAGAAGTGAGCATATATATAGCCATTTCAAAGAATTCAGAGATTGAGATTGGATTTAAGTCAGAAAACACACCAACCTTCACTCAAAGCATCTCTAAACAGCACAAGAATAAAGACATCCCTTCATTATAAGACATCTACATATTCCCCCAAATTATTACAATATGTTTAAAATATTTTTTATTTTATGGCTACCCTTAGAGACCGTACCTGAGACACTACCAAACAATTTCAGACAAACCATTGTCACCAGCTGGGATTTACTCTTTCCTGGTGGTGAAGGCTCAAGTGTGTTCACTACATTTCCATAAAGATAAAATGTAGCTTTTTACCTGCTCAACTGATCTTATTAAAATGAACATAAGAAAAATTAAAATCAGTCTGATCATAGTGTTCCTGCTGCCAAACTCAGTAAAATCATTCTTCTTCCAAAGCAGAACTGTTTAGGCCACTGTAAACAGTATGGTCCTTTTTTTACTTTGCAGCTCTCTTGTGAAACAATATTGTGTTGTGCTAATGATGTGAAGGGTTCTCTAAATAAATAGGACCAAGCTTCATCAATGTACAGGACATTGGTGTGTTTTAGACACCTCATAATCTGCCTTTTCATTTGATCTGTGCAGATGGTCTCTCATTCACGTTACTGGGCCCATTGCCTGACTGGATCCTTAAATCTTTGAAATGGGGAAGTATCAAATATGAGGAGATGAGTGAATACCTCTATTTGCACCAAAAATGGCAGATTTTTCATCTTATCCAATCAAGAGTCTGTTAAGAAGCAATCTGGATTGTTTCTTTCCTACACCATTGCTTTTCCTTAAATCCTGACTACTTCCTTCTTTAAATCTGAATCTCACACCTCCCGCAGTGTGTGTGTGTGTTTGTAAAACCTACTGCTGCAGCAACACCATAAAGAAAAAAAAATAGGTGTTGTTCCTTCTGTTTTAAGAGGACTCCAGTATCTATCTACCAGCCATGAAGTTTTTTATATGGGCCCCAAAGTGTCTCTGTGGAGAGGGATCTGAAAATAACAGAGATCAAAACAGGAAAGGAAGCAGTAATGCATGTGCAGAAGGAGAGAGGGCAGGGAGTATGCTAATAAGCTAATGATGATAATCCTATTTGGAGAACCAAACAGAGAGAGAAAGACCTTGGCAGAAATTACTGAAGAGCGTAGAGAAGATTTTGGTCCACAGTCAAGTATAAGCACTCCTACAAAGGGTTGCTGTTAAATAGCCTCAAGATAGAAAAAATACATATCTGAGTTTTTACGACCAGCAAGCAAAAAGGAATCAAATTCTGATCAAACCAAACACTCAGCTTTTGATGAACACTTAACCACTATTCGCTGTATGTGATGAGATCTACTTACTGCTGTTAGCCCACCTGTAAAGACATAAAGGGGAGATAACATAAATGACTATTACAGACACGTAAACAATTATATTTATATGTTTTTTAAAGTTAAATATTTCAGGTCGACTCTTGCAGGAGTTGTATCTCATTCTGAAACAGCTGACCTCTCCTTTTCTAACATTAGCCTCATATGCCACACCACCACCTTATTCACAGGCAGGACACTTGTCCTTACACTTGACAGTTTGTGGACTTCAGATCTCTATGAACGTGAGCAAAAAGATAATAATTTCATTCTGAGTGTCTCTTTCTTGATGCTAAACACACATTTTAAGTGACTGTAAAGTAATTATTCGCATTCCCATTATTCACCATATTTGTAACAGCAACCTGTGAAATGGTCTGACAAATACCTAAATTACAAAGTGTCTGAAGTTTGAACAGTAGACTTAAGAAGATCTTCATCTTCTCGGGGTTTTTATTAGATTTTCCACCATTTCCATGAATACTTCAGCCCATGATAAAGCCATGATTTGCAGAGGAGTAGGCTGCTAAGAACGCTACGGAGGTATCTGCATCATGTATGATATTCACATTATAAAATCATGCTTATATTTCATTCACAAGCACTCAGGATTATCAGCGCTTTAAGTCTTACAAAGCTCATGGCTTACAAATAACCATTTCCTACTGAAGCAACAGGGCCAGGCCTGTCCAGTTCTATATATTTGTCAGCTGTATATAAAAGAAAAAAATGTCGGCTTTATGTTCCCAAGTGCAGGCTTTGGAGTTGAGGATGTATTTGTCTTTGTTTTGCTCTGCATTTGAAGAGAATGACTATTCATCTGCAGATTAAATTCAGCGTGTACATTCATAACACAACCCTCACAAACCTCACACCAGCAAAAAGAGCTCCCCACACCAAAGTCAAGGCAGCAACTGAGCTCAAACAACATTTCCAAAACAAAATCAGAACTCCAGCTCCCACATGTATTCAGAGATGGCTCTGCCTCAATATTAATTCATGTTAACATAATACAGATGGAGCTGATCTTGGATTAGATTTGGAGAATGAGACTGTGTGTGTCCTCAGTTCAGATGCCAAACCGAGGTTAATCTGTCTCTAAGAAGTGATAGGACAGATTCTCTCTAAGAAATCCAGCCCTTTTGCCCTGATTTGGTTTTGCAAAAGGCTGGGAAGCCAACAAATCTCTCAGGCTATGCATTCCTCAAATACAGGGCTGACCACACAGGACCTGCACCATCACATTTGGCTCTGGTATCAGACTCCCTGGAGCCCCAGTGCCGATGGCATGACTTGGGCAGGGCAAAGCAGCCAGCTGGCTGCTGCCTACCTGCTGTCAGATTGTGTACAGAATCATTGTGTTCCCACTTCGTCGTTCTCTATGTTGAGATTAATTCATGTGAAAACAAGGTCCAGATCTTACAGAAGCATCCCCCAAATACTACATCCTTTTAAAGACATAGATTTTTTTTCCATATGTTTTATCTCAGAATAAATCTCCGTTTTTTTTGGTACTATCCCAAGGACCTTCCTTGATGATTTTTGTTTTGCACTTGTACATGGTGGATCTGAAATTACAGCAAATACATAAATGCCAGGCTTAAATTCAAAACTTGAATGACAATACTGTATTTCATGATTGTATTATAAAACCATTTCTACCAATTTTAGAAAACTGAGAGCAAAAAAAATTGCAACCTATCACTTAAGAATAATAGGCTATAGTAACAGGCTATAATAATAATAGGCTTTTCTTTCAGAAGTTTTAGTGGAATGTATTGCCCCACATTAGCTTTGTGATTGCATTTTCCATCTAGTGTTGCAAAAGGGAGATATTCCAGCGTTACTTTTATAAAACTGAAGTACTTCCTTTCAAAGACCAATGTGATGAGTGCTTTCTTTCTGATAGCATTTGGTGTAATCCACAAAATCTAAGTAGTTAGCTACTAAACCGAAAACGCCTATCTAAGACCTCTCACAGCCATCTGCTACACTCTGCTTTCATTTGATGCCATGTGTGTATTAATGAAATGATTGCATCAGATTATATCTTTTATTCATAAAATCATCTAGGTCATCTTCTACCACCTACACTTCCTCATTAAAATGAACAGTTGTGTGTTCAGTCTTCTCTTGCTGTGTGAGTGCAACCCTGGCACAACTGCTCTGTGCATTTTAATCAGAAAACCTCTACGCTTTTTCTTCTATGAAATTTCTACAGAAGGCAATTTCTTTGTTTCACACCACAGGGAGTGCATTTGAAGAAAAAAGATTTCCAAAAAGGTGCAAGACCTGGATGCACTGCCAGAGGTCATCTGCTTTCAAGACAAAGCAACAGCAGACAGCAACACTGTCACTTTGATTCTGAGAAACATGTAGCGGATTCTTCTCCTGTAGACAATAGTGTTTGTATCAAAACTGCCAATATCAAGGCAAGAACTTATGTTCTTTGATGTGAGAATGAAAGATGGTCTGCATTTGTGCATGCCATGCTAGGGAACGGTAAGGCCCTGGCTGCACAAAAGTCAGGGCTTCATGCAACACTCAAATAAACACAACAGTTATCCTAATAATGACATCAAGACTGTCTCAGGTCCATGCCTACTGCTTACAACTGAAGAATGCTATGAGTGAAAAGTTCTTTAGCAAATCAATTCATGCTATTAGGAAAGATGGAATAAATATTAGGGCTTATATTTCACACTGAATTACAGTGTGAAATATACATTGAAATACAACTAGTCTTGCAGCTGGGAGCTGGTACAAGAAATATTCATGAGGCAGGCCAGCATTAAATAAACACTTCATAATGTTATGAACTAAAAGAATTTAAAATATCTAAGTGTAACTGCTTTAACTAGGGAATGTTTCATATATCTCACTTTTCTAATTGCAGCTCCATTCTTTCAAAGACACATATTCAGAAAGATATGCAGCCCTACACAAACGTTTGGCAGTTTATGGTAAAATAAGAGCCAATTATATGGCCATCATACTAGAACCAATACAGAATGTTGGCAAGATTCTTTTTGTCAAACCTGATTTTCTTCTTTTCCTTACAAATCAAAAAAAGAGATATACATAATAATCAGAAGAAAATTAATAAAATATAATGACAATAATAAATTCAAAAGCATTTATTTTCAATTCATATAATAATATCTCAGTCCCTAACTAGTCAATTTTTGTGTTACTATTGCCAATTCTGACTTTTGAATGGTCATAATTCAAAAATTCATAAGATCTTATTTATACCAGGACATTTTTATATTACTAATGGCCAAATGCTAATGATGAGAAAGTGAGTGCTGCAAAAAAAGCAAGAATAGCAAAAAGAAAGATTCAATAAGAAGAACGAAGTTCTGTGTACTGGAACTGCAAGCAGCATTTGCTTCTATTTTGTGGAAAAATGATAAGTATTTATGAGAAGTCGTGCTTCAGTATTTCAATATGAATGCATTACATCAAGCTTTTTTTTCAGACCTACTGCTTTGCCTTCTCTACATTTGCCTTTCTCCAAATGCTGCATCCTTACATATCCAGATGCTTTCCATTCAGTGACGCCATTTGTGGCAGTTGCTTTGGGTTGTCATACCACCACATGTCTTCAGCTTTCCTGATGCCCATCAGTCTTCTCCTCTCCCCCCACAGCTCACCAGCCTTGAAAGGGAATTCACATTACATTAAAGCATCCCAGTGGAGGCTATGCTGAAGTAATCCCTTGAAATAACTAGGGCAGGCAAATGATTGATTCAAAAGTAAACTATGACAGCAGGAACAGAAAACTCAGTAAGAGTGGAAGCTCAGTAAGAAATGCAGAATTTTTAAAATCCTTTCGTCATTCAAAGGTTTTGCAGTTACCATAAAAACGGGTGAAATACATTTGATATGCACTTCATTACAGTTATATAAAAATATAAGTGCTATGTAATTCATTAGAAATATAAAGTACAAATGCATGCACAATTGTACACATGTGCAAACACAAGTCAGTGAGTGTTTTATTATTAGAGTTCATTTGACACAAAGAAATATGAAATAATGTTAACTAAAGCATTCCATAGGAATTCCTGTTCTCTAGGAATCCTCTTCTGTAAGATTGTTAGGACAATTTAAAAGGCCTATGTGGGGAGGATGCATTCAAATTCCATGTGATTTTAGTCTTTATTCCAAGTTCCAAGTTGAAAGTTATTGAGTTATCCTTTCAATTTCTTCAGTTCACATGGATCAAGAATATATAGCTTAATGAAATAATCTGATATACTTTCAAGAGTACATGTAATTAAAAAAAATCAAGTGAATTTAAATTTTATAATTTTATGGCAGTGTGATGCATAAGTATTCAACAGTGACGTATCTTTAGTCTAGAAGCTTCAGTCTCATTTACATATCTACACACTGAAAAATACCAATTCATAGACCCAGAATGTTTTCTCAGAACTACTCCAAGCCATACACATTTGGGGTTTCACAGGTGGGGATAAAATTGGCCTTTTTATCACTTCCACAACTGCCTTTAACACACTGCATCTTTTCAGTGCTCAGTAGTGTTATATTTTCAAAACACTATTTGTCGACCTCCCCTAAACAAAAAAAAATCCAGGATATTCCTTAAATTTTCGTAATGTTTCTGTTTCAAAATGAAAGAAAATCAATTTTGGAGTATCAGATTGTTCTGTGAATTCCTGAGTTTTAAAAAGATCTGATTAAGTATTCGATTTCTTCTACCCCACATAAAATCAGACTGGTTATATAGAGATTTTTCCATACTTTTAATGCTGTGAAATATTCAATTGCCTACTATATTTTTCAGAATCTATCAAAACTCATTTATTTTTTACTATTTTGGAAGGAAATAATACATGGGGGGGGGGGGGGGGAGAATGAATTCAGTAATTTATAAAACACTGTAAAACTGAATGCTTTATTTCTGTGCTTCTAAGAAAAAAAATCTTCGTTCTCCATAATGTCACTATGGTACTGGAAGTTACAGTTTATTTTTCTAGACAATGGAGAAGTCTGTGTAATTTCTCGCATAGGTCACAGTTGCTCTAGGGCTGCACTGAATTGAACACATCCTATGCAAATCTGACCTCATTTTTAACCAGATATTTACTTTTCATTTGAGATTTAGAACTTCTGCTTTGCAGCTCTTTGCAATCTCTTTCACACTTCCCTGCAAGAAATCAGGGTCTGTTTTCCTGTGATGAGCATATCCAAAGTAGCAATGATTTTTAGAAAAAAAAGAAAAAGAGTTTACTTTGTACCTTGCCCCATGATTTCCTTAAATGAAAGATGTATCTGCCCTCCTGAGCAGAAAGTTGAGTATGTCAAGAAGTACCTCCCTTTCCCCTGCCTTCTCCATGAAATCCCCAGGAGGCCAGGGGCTGGTGAGGGCAGGTGGCCCATGCACAACGGTGCCAGTAGCTGTTGGAGAAACCCTTGAGGGACCGTTCTACAGCCAGTGAGGTGGCAGGGGACTTAGAGCATGCCATCATCACCACTGGCCAGGCTGTACACCTTTTCTGCACTTCCTGTCATTTAAAATGCTAGTCAAGTGAGTGCCAGGTTCCAACAGTGAGAACAGTGCAATAGATCTACAGTTGCCAGCAAATGAGTGAACATTTTATGCATGCATTTTTATCAATTTATTATTTTCTATCAATTAATAGGATTTACTGTAAAGAACACTTTGTGTTTTATCTATGTTTCCTATTTTTCAGGTTTTGAAGCATCTCTTGCACTTGCATGTGTCTGTGCCTGCTGGGCACACAGTAAAAAGCACAGAATTTTATTTTCTTCAGTCAGCCTCCCTTTCCCCATCCGGATTTACTCTCCTCTTTCTTGTACAGCACATAACAGAACAGACTCCCTTGGGGAAGTATCTAAGAACTGGTCCATGGAAAACTTGTCTTATCCCATAGGTTTAACTCAGCCAAATAAGAAATTACAGAGAACCAACAAAACAGGACCAGGGCATCTGAGGGAACGCAGTGTAACCTTGCTGTGGCCAAAAGCCTTGTGAGCATGAGTGCATTTACCTTCCTGCACAGGAAGTCAGGAGAGCTTTCAGACTCCAGGTGACTGGTGTAGATAATTGGGCAACTATGTTTTAAGCTGAGAATAGGGGGAATCCTGGCTGTAAAGTATGATGATAGCTGCTGCAATTTATTTTCAACAACAGAGTGCAACTTCTCAGATTTAGGAATCAAACAAAAATAATTGTTCTGTTATGAAACAGTTGTATTGAGAATATCTGAGCTGGCCCCATGCTAGAGTTTTTGGGAACAAAGACCAGGCTAGTGACTTCAAATGTTTGCTGATAGGCACATAAAAACCTTACCTATTTAAATATGTCACTAACTAATATAACATGAAAACATGGATAAATTATCAGTCTGTTTTGTTTCATTAATATTTTTTTGATAAATTTCATTATTTCATGTATTTCCTCTGAGCAAAGGATCTGTCATGGATCAGGAATTGTATTATAAGGAGAAAGAGCTTACAGGTGGAGAGAAAAAAATTAAGTCCCCACAGGGCTCTAATAAAAAAAAATTTGAGGCACATTTAGACTAATTACACCAGCAAGTTATCAAAGTCCAGGGTCACAGTACCTGAAATGTCAGTGCAAAATGTTCCCTGGCCTTGAAGGCAGTGCATACGGCAACACTAAATGTGTGAAATCCAAATATAACTGCCACAAAGACAAACAAGGCATGAGAGAAAACATGAGCTCAAAGATAGATCAATTAATTCAAAGAACACCAACTAGACAGGTGGATGAGTCAGAGATACCAGGCAGACAGAGTTCCTGTTGAATGGAAAATACATTTAATACAGCGTGTTGCACTGTGCGAGACAATGAGACGAACAAGCTAAGATAAATTTGGTGGCATTGTGCCATGATGACAGAAACATCCTTAAGCAAAGAACACAGAATTAGTTTCTGCTTTTAAAAGATTCCTTCCTTTGTGATTCCCTCTTCCCAAACCAAACAATATGGTTTTCTTCAGTTTTTAAGATTATCTTGGAAAAAAATATGTAATGTACAGTAAGATATTCGCTTTGATGTGATAAATAAGAAATTCCTTCTTTTTCTTTCACTGAGAAGAGTAGGTCAGAGAAATATACTATAAAAAGTGAATATATCTTGACATACTTAAAGATTTTTAATTGTTCTTTTCTCTAGGGAAAAGAAATTGCAGGGAAAAGCAATTTTTCCAGTGCTAGAAAGTGATAGTGTACTTGAAGCACAAGGCAGAGATGACTATCCTGCAGAGATGGTATGTCATATCACAGCTGGCTCTGCAGCAAATCTGGTGCACTGCTACAATGTCTATGAATAGCTCAGTATTACGTTTTTTTTGTTTTTGTTTTTAATTAAGAAAATTTGTAAGTTGCAAAGCCAAATCATAATCTACATAGAAAAGACAAATATGAAGTTGTACATTACTCAAATTATAAATTGTCTTGTGACTGCATAGCAGTAGATTCTTACTTAAGAGAACAAATGTTTCTGATATTTGGCATTTATTATGAAAATCATCTTCTCAAAAGTGAAGTAGTACATTCGGATGCATATCACTGCATTTAATATAGTGCATAAATATCCAGCATTTTGATGGACATAATAAACAATTCAAAATTTGCACACACCAGCATTGATGTTAATTCTCAGTACGTGCAGCAAGTTGTATTAGGGTCTGGCCCAAGAGACACAGTTTGAAAAAAATGAAAACAAAGAGCTTCTCCACTTCACTGTTTTCAACCTCCGTATTCAATGGTTGACTAGAAGTATGCATAGATTTAAAGCACAGTAATTAAAAAAAAAAACTTCAATAAAATAGTCATGCTTTCACCTGCTTTAGACTATCTGCTAGTTTCATTGTTTTTGGAACAACAGCAATATTCTAATTTATTCAAGCCCCTAGTATTTTTATTATCAACACAAGAATATACTGCATTTTTTTTTGTTGTTCTACATTTAATTTATATTTGTAGTTCTAGTCTTCCAAAATAATATTTACCAAAGCAAAACACATTCCACTCTTCAAGTGATTTTTAAAGATATCAACCTACTTATGATATGGTCCGTTCCTGCACTATTAAAATTTCCTTCTTTAAGAGTGTCCAGCCTTCTTTTCCCCTTCAGGACTGCCTCCCAGGGGACTCTGTCAACCAGTCTCCTAAACAGGCCAAAGTCTTCCCTCTGGAAGACAAAGGTGGCAGTTCTGTTAACACTCCTCCTTAGATTTCCAAGAATCAAGAACTCTGTTAATTCATGCTCACTATACCAAAATGGCATCCAGTCTTCACATCACCCACAAGTCAGCATTTATCTGTTCAGTAGTATTTGTGGCATTCTCTATACTTAGATTGGCAAATGCCACAAATACCATGATAAATTTAACCACTGTGAATGATAAATGTCAGGCTTTTAATAGCACCCACTGTTTCCCTGTCACCACATGACCCTATTTGGAGACTGCACAATCATCTTCTCAGATTATTACTTGTAAAAGAAATCATGTTTTCACTACTTAAAAAGATGTTATATTTGCTTTGTATAATCTACATAGACAGAACAGACAAAGTATACCTTTTGGCAAAAGGAGGACCCTTCAGGGTACTATTCCTGTTCATTTAATACTTCTTTTTATTTACAAAAAAAAAGTTCAGGAGATAGATTCCTGTTCCTAGTAGCTGCTAGTACAATGGGCAAAATCCACTATCTCAGTTAAAATGAAAAGGAAGTAAATTTGTCTAGCGAGTTGATGACTGTGGCTGATGCTACATTTTATTAGAAAGAAAAATTCTACAAAACTACTGCTGCAGAGCTTAAAACACTGAATGTAACACTAGACATAGCACACATTTTCTACATGACTTTGGGCACTTTTTACACTTCCAGCAGTATGTGATGTATTTAGGCTATATCTGAAGATCACATTTCTGTGGGCTTTTGACTGCAGACCGTAAGTCACATTTGACTAAAAATGCTCAAATTCTGATCTTTTCTCAAAATTCTTAAGTTCTTAGATTTTACGCCAAGCATAAAATCAAAGTGGGAATTAAGTTCTTTCTTAGAACTAACTCTTTAACTCCCAGTGCACTACATGATGTTATGATGTGAAATACCGATAACCAAAAATCATAAAGCCATGCCATCAGGCTACAAAATATCAGCAGTTCTGTATTAATCAAATGTGTCTGAGTTTTCTGGCAAGAAATATTTGTCCTTCCAATATCCATGATGTTATGTTGCTAGAGGAGATACTCATTTGCCATGTTATACAGGTATGATCTCTGAATTGTGTCTGAGTTAGAGGCATTCTTCAACTGCAAAGAGAAGGTAGAAAGAAGACAGAGAAAATACTTGTATTTCAGAGAACTTGGAACCAAATGCTGGTTATGCACCAGCAATAGCATAACATTTTCCTGTGTACAGTGAAGTCATCAGTACCACATAAGTCTCTTTCAAAGTCCATTAAATTTAGCTGCCAAAATATACAGGCAAAAGACCAAAAGCTACTGCTGCATTACTGCGGTTTGTCTAGTTGCCATGTAAAGCTGAGCCACACAAGATAGCTCCAATCCAATCATTTCAACACTAGTAAGTGTTGTAAATCCATTTTGTAAACTTCTCCATCACATATCAGTGGTTTCTTTGTCTACAATAAAAGAAATGATAATTTTATAGCATATTTGTGCAACTCGTAGTATTTCACTGTAATGAACTGTGACATTTAGTCATATTAAGCCATATTAAACATTAAATTCCTACTAAATATTATTTTCTGTGTATATATATATAGATCATTTAAGTATGGTTCAAATAAATTATTAATATTTTTAAAGCATATAACCACAAACTGTATTTCTCACAATTACTTCCTTAGATACCCAGCTGTAAGAAACTCTTCTGAGATTTCAGTGAACTGAAAAAAAATGATAACTTTATCTCTCCAGAGCTCAAAATTTGCATCTTCTTTTGCAAGATACGTAGCATTATGAGTGCCAAAGATGTTAATAGACACAAAAGGGGGAAATTTTCTTTCAAGTAATTGGATTCTTTTAACTCCGTACTGTTGCAGTTAATTGCTATACCACAATTAAGATAATAAACTACAACATATTTCTTACTGATTCAATTGCTAAGAATGTAGGAATATCAACATCGTGCATACACACAGGATACATGCTGTTAGTTCAGTATATTAGTTATGAACGAAACAGCAAATAAAGTTGAATTCACAACCAATGCTGATCTACCAAATCAGGTAATGATATTAATTTATATCATCAATTATTCTAATTGTCAAACTAATACAGATAATGGAGTCAAAAGTTTAGCATAAGAAAGGTCTTTTCTGTTAAAAGTGTAACAGAAGACAGATGAGGAGATTATTCCATTTAATCATTAGCTCAAAGTAAAGTTATAGTCATAAGAATGGCATGGTTTAACTAATGGAGAAAAATGTTTTCTTGGAGGTGGAGTTCCTTGTCCCTTGACAGTGAAAGAGCTCATTGTTTTGGTAGTTAATTCAAGACATAATTGATATAAAAGTAAAAAGTTTGTTTTTTTTTTCTTATGCTCTGAGTTCTTTGTGTTTAAAAATCTGCTGAGGTTTCTATTCCTGCAAGAATTGTACTTTCTGGCTTAACAGAAAATCAGAGCGCTGCAAACCAAACTGCATTGGCTTTTCAAAAGATGCAATTCAGTTCAATCATCTAATGGTTAAGTTTTTTACTAACCAAAAATATTTTTAAAACATGAGTGAAGATGGACAATTTTCTTGCTTAAAACTGATGTTCCTTATTCTCTTAAGTGTTTGTTTATTTATTTACTTGTTTATTTATTATTAAATAGAAACTTAACTTCTTAAGATAGAAGCCCGTGCCCTGGAAATATTTTATATAATTAAAACAAATAGAGAACTTGCATGATATTTAATACCAAAAGACATCTATCATGTAAATGTGACAATATGGCTTGATTCCTCCTGTTCTTGACATCTAGTTCTGTAAGCCCCTGTGGATCTGGATGCTGTGGAGGATCTCCCCACCATGACTTTTCCAGCAGTGTGTTACTTCCAGACCCCTTCCTCCTCAGAATGGAATGAACTGATTTTTCTCCCACTTCCCAACTCATCTGAGGTACCTACGATATATCCAAGGAATATCAAATGGAGGGTAGTATGCTCTCTATTAGAGAGGAGGAACTGTGTTTTAGCAACATTTTTTTAACCATATAAGCAATAGAGTAAGTCAGGAAATGTACCTGATAAAACTTAGGTAGCAAGTCAGTAAGGAAGTACTTTAAAGATTAGTTCTGAGTCCCTTCTGATCAGGAACAGATCACCAGTAATAGTATTGTCAAAGAGAATTAGGAATATGCTGGCTTTCTTTCCAAAGGGTCTCAATTGCCTTGTGAGCTGTGCATTGTCCTTCAGGCTTTGTCTGGCATAATGGCAATGCTGATAGGGAAACTGAGGAACTGTGCTTTAGAGAATGTCTGCAACTTCAGCTGTTCCAAGACAGCCAAAATTAGTTGCGGTAGCAGGAGAGCAATTCCTGACATATCCCGCTGCCTCTCTTTCAACTCTCTGTAGTTGGCTATCTGTATGAATTATTCCTTTATGATGAAAAATAAGATCATCACCAGGTATATTCAATTCTTGCTAATGTCTGCTGAAATCATTTTATGCATTTCACACAGGACAGCTGTCTTGCTCCAATTTATAGGCCTTGTCCATCTGTGCTCCTTAGAGGATTTCACAATCCTTAGCCAGGACCTGTCTATCAGTGTCCTCAAGACAAAAGATTTCTCTGCCTTTGCCCAGGACTTGCCTGGACTTGTTCCTCAGCAAACTTTGAGTCAATGATATAAAAGAATAATCTCTTACAACAGCCTAATCACAAAGTAAAGCTATCTTTTAACTACATATCAATACTTTTTCCCCCCAGTAATTAACATTTCAGTATGCTGAATTTGCAAGTGTCAACAGTCATAACCACCCTCAAGAGTAAAAGCAAAGATAACTGGTGGTATATTGGCTGCCTGAATTGCTTCTTTCTTGAGTCCAGTGGGTGGGATTTACTAATCACTCATTATTTACATATACACACACATATATATATTACCATATCTTTTGTCCTGATAATAACAGAGATAATGATAATAACCCAGAGATGAGATGCTCCAGCATGGATTTAACTATTAGTAAAAGAAGGCAACAATTTCTTCCTACCTGGTCCTTCTGCTACATCTGTCCTACTAGCAGAGAAAGGGGATTTCTTCATCTTTTTTTATTGTTGCATGATTATTGTAGATTAATCTGACCGTCACATATACTTCGTTATCTAAATTTTTTAATATGAATCTCTCATCTACATACATAAGCTATGGGATTCAATTCTTCTAAATTCTTCTAAAGATAAAAATTTTCATATTAGTGATTAGCCCCAGGGTGGCATTTTTATGGCTTTAGATGAAACATCCTTTTTAGAGATTAGCACAAAGTAGACAACTATCAAATTTATGATGACTATTGTACTATTTTTTTTTAAAGAGCCTTGAAGTACTAACAAGAAACTTCTGAAACACATCCTTATTTTCTGTTAAAAAGTGATCATTTTAAACATATTCCACAATCTTTATTTACCATATAAGATGTTAACAACTATAATTGAGGCTTGCTGTAAAATGTAAATCGGATACATTTCAGCAATAGGGTCTGTTAGCAGAATTTTGTCCTAGCTTATGTGACCCAAATTCCTCCCAGTCAAAGTGGTCAGTTGCATTATCTATATTTAAGAGTTCTAAAAATTTCCCAAGTTTTGTTTCTATAAATAGTTATCATACTTCCTATTTCACTGAATTATTCAAGTTTTCACTGCGCTGACTGTGAATGCATATTTGATAATGGCAAAATATGGGATAACTGAATTAAAATTGAATATATCCGGAAACATGCTATAAGAAGAGAAAAAGGGTAAGGTGCCAGTACTGTCTAATCATACCCTACTTGTGGTCAAGCATACCATCTTTTTACATAATCCTTGCTGCTCCTATCCATCTCCATAAATTGTAAATTACATAGCCAGAACTGTCTATGGAAAGAATTTTTCCACCAGTCATGGAAGCAGTGATTTCCTTCAGTTCCCTCCTTATGCCCACAAGCTTAAGGACAAACTTCTAATCACGGTCACAGCAGTGCTGCCAGCCGTATGCTTGCCATTCCTCACCAATTGGAGCCAAGCAGTCAGCAATCCACAGGGCCTGACCTACTGTGCCCTTCACATACTTGCTTAACATTTTAAGCTCCAATTAGTTGCAATTTATGTCCAGTATCATCTCATTAATTCACAATAATACCTGAGATGACGTCTTTGATCAGCCAAATCTTTCAAATAGTAAGCAAGACTAAGCAAGAAAAGCGCAATTTCATTTAAGTTTGAATACTTAATTTTCTCTTGTTCAAGAATCTGGTAAAGTTCCTATACTTTCAAAACATATACAATTCCTCAATGATGTGAATTTCAGTTTAATGTCCTACTATGGAAACCTTGAAAACACTGGTAGATGTTGAGTTTGCCTTAAGAGATTTGCAGATAACTAATCTGTACTGCACTGTGAAAAAATCTGTTTGTAGAAGGATTTCAGTGATATTTTGTGCAGATTGTTTCAGATTTATGTTGAAATTTCATTTACATTTAACAATTCCATCCACCTTCTATGCCCAAAATCAAATAAATGCCTAGAAACAGCTAAATATTTGAAATACACATCAGTGTTAGGCAATTACAGTAGTACCTAAGCCAACTGGCTTCAACTGCCTTTATTATTAAGTAAACTAGAGACAGGTAGTAAACATGTCTAAATTAGTCAAAAGGTAAGATCAGTTCTGCTTAACTGCAGATCACGCCAAATGACCAGTTTATATGCCCTTCCAAAGATTAAGAAGTAGGAGGAATAGAAAAAGTTTCTGTTCATCTATGTAAACTATTAGTATACTATTTTTCCAATTAGCATTTGAGTATAAAATTAGCATTAAATCTCACGTTTTTAAACACCTGTAATGGCCCTTAGCTGAGCACGTGCCTAACTATGGGTACTAATTTGATACAGACTTTAATTAATTTCTTAAATCAAGTTTAGACTAACTCCAGTCTGTACACAGTTATGATACTGATTAATTCCATGATTCTGATGAAAATCTCCCAGGTGATTCTGGTTCTTTGCCTTTTAGGTACTGCTTGTTTAAAACAATGAGCACTGTTATAAAAAAGTCATGGTGAGGAACACAAAAGCCCATTAAAAGCATATTTAGGTCAGGTAGTAAGAATAGCAAAGATTATGGATTAAAAACTGCCTGAGACATATGAATGATGATGTGCAACTAATCAGGGCTATAACAATTGTATGTTTACACAGCAACAGTTTGGTTCTTTGCATTAATACAACTAAGAGAAGATGGAAGAAAATGAATACACTGTCAATTAGAAATAATGTTTTGTCATAAATATTTATAACCTACAGAAAACAATTGTATGACCCTCAAGTACTGAGTTAATTAGTTATAAATTGCTTTCTAGGTGTATTAGCATAATCCTTCTTGAGAGGCTTTGGCTTTCAGTAAGTTGATATTAAATTACTGAGGTTATAATTAACGCAATGGAAAAAAAGCAATTCTAAGCCCATTCAGTGAATGTGAGAGGTTTCCTTCTTGTTCCACTCCTTGGGTCTACCCTCAAGGTTACTTTCTTGTAAATGATAGTTCTTTTGTTTCAAGTTTACAAATTAAGACTATAAATATGAAATATGACCTAACATGTCCACATCACTTAGAAAGACACGTATGACAAATCTGATGGGAGTTTCCAAATCCAGGGTATTCACAGACTCATTTTTAACCAAATAACGCTTAGAATAAAACAATCAGAAACATTTGTAGGTTGCAAGTCCCAGATCTTTATTTATAAAGCAATAAATATTAGAAGCACAAATAAATTGCACAAGTGTGTAAACAAACTGTACAATGACGGAGGAGTTCAGGAAGGGCTGCCAGAAGACTCCAAGAAGCATACTGTCGTCATCCTGAGTGGGAAGTAAATGTAGGGAAAAGTGCTTAGAAGCACTTGCGGTGGACAATGGATGGACCAGCCTCATCATACTCCTGTTTGCTGATCCACATTTGCTGGAAGGTGGACAAAGATGCTAGAATGGAGCCACCAATCCAGACAGAGTACTTGCGTTCAGGTGGAGCAATGATCTAGGATGAAGAGAAACAGCAAAATCCTACGTTAACAGTTCAATTCCTGCACAACTAACCCACATCATCAACACACCAAACTGCTAGGTGTTTCTTAAAGTAATAATGTATAGTAATGTACTGGTCTTCAGCAGCTGGTAATGTAATATTCTTTAACTAAATCTACAGATCAATTTTCCTGATTTGCAACAATTGCTTCTAATTAATATCTTTATAATATTAATGAAGTGAAATGAAAATATTTCTTCTTGGCCCATCAGCTGATGGTCTCATTTATGAGTTGTTCCTGTATCCTAATTTAATGACATTTTCCTAAACCTTATTCAAATTTTTTAGTAGAATCAAAGTCCTCACCTTGATCTTCATTGTGCTAGGAGCAAGTGCAGTGATTTCTTTCTGCATGCGATCAGCAATACCAGGGTACATTGTTGTACCACCTGAGAGGACGTTGTTAGCATACAGATCCTTACGAATATCAATATCACACTTCATGATGCTGTTGTAGGTAGTTTCATGAATACCAGCAGATTCCATACCTTGAGAAAAAAGAAGCTGATCAGTAAATTATACATGAGGTCTTTGTGAAAAGGACACTCAGCATTTCTCCTCACTATAAATATGAACTTTTATTGTTTTGTTCTAAAATTGCTTATTGATTACTAAGTTGTACAGAAAAATACAAAAAAAAAAACAAAAAACAAAAAAAAACCACCCCCAAAAAACAACCCAGAACTATAGGACAAGCTTAGAAAACTAATATTATTTATTAGAAAAGCTAAGAATCATAATGCATGTGCAAAGAAAAGACACAAGACCTACAGTAAGAGAAGAGTTAGACACATAAGATAAACTCATTTATTGTGAGTCTATGCCATTTATAAACATGAAGACAAGACCAAGACATAGATGAGGATGTTAGCATTTGGTGATAAGTAAAAAGAAACCAGAAGCAAGTGTTCGTAGGTTGCATTCCAATTTATAATTTTAACAGGTGCTTCCTGAAAGAACTGACACTAAATCCACAGTAACACATCAGCTGACCAACAACTGCATTTGTTGCTTGGGGCTTAGATTATAAGCATTTGCTGTTATCTGTCAGCTGCATCTACACACAGCAAAACCAGCCATCTTGTCCACGGCAAGATTTAATTTCAGTGCATGTAAATATACACTTCTTCATTACATCTTTTTATCTCCCACACATTTTACTTCTTCATGGAATCAGATAGTGTTTGAAGTGCAGGTGGTACAAATACAGCACTGAAAGCTGCTCTTGCCATTGGTGACTTGACAACATTGTCAGTGTACATTCCATCACTAAAAACTTAAAAGCTGGCCTAGAAGTTGCAACAGGACTCCATAGATCAGCTAATTATTAGCTAGTAATCACATTAAGCACAGCAAACAGGGAGCAGAGAATCAAACTCCTTATTTATAGTTGATTTTGTGCAAAATGTAGATAAACAGGAGGGGGAGTGGGACACCTTCTAGAACTTCTGATTCATTTGCACCTCCTACTGAAAAAGGAATTTCCTTGAAGCACTTACCAATAAAGGATGGCTGGAATAAGGTTTCCGGGCAGCGGAAACGTTCATTACCAATTGTGATCACTTGACCATCAGGCAATTCATAGCTCTTCTCCAGGGAGGATGACGAAGCAGCTGTGGCCATTTCATTCTCAAAGTCCAGCGCAACATAGCACAATTTCTCTTTGATATCACGAACAATCTCACGTTCAGCTGCAGGTACACAGAAATCAAATCAAGTTTGGAGAAGCAAAATATCAGGGAAAGAAGGTGGGCCAAGGGAGACATGAGGATATTCAGAAGAGGGTCAAGCTGAAGGACTGACCTGTGGTCACAAAGGAATAGCCACGCTCTGTGAGGATCTTCATGAGGTAGTCGGTCAGATCCCTGCCAGCCAGATCCAGACGCATGATAGCATGAGGCAAAGCATAACCTTCATAAATGGGCACGTTGTGGGTGACTCCATCACCAGAGTCAAGAACAATACCTGGAAAAGAAATGTCAGAAACCAGTTGGAATAACCTGAGAAACCTTACAACACAGCAGTACCACAGATATCAGAACACTGCATTTTTCAGGTAGTATAAAGCAGCGTCATTCTATTTTAGCCAGCTACTGCCATGCAGGTCTTGCCAACTCCTTCCAATATTCCCATTTGGTCAAACAATCCCCATAAAAAATTGTCCCATACAGACTTCTAATGAATCCATATGAATAGCCTACCAATGCTACACTGAGCAGCAAGTGTATTGATGGTAGCAACCGCCTTGATACAGTAAAGGGCAACTCTTAGGCTCAGTTTAAACTCAAACTGGTGTAATACTTGTGCTAACTGCAGTGATGTCTCCTTGTTTGCATCATGACAAGCAGCAGGAAAATCAGTTCTTTAATGCCTTTCTTTTAAACCAATGCAGACAAATTTATATAGTTCCTTTCACAGACTAGCTTTTCTGCTAGTTAGTTACCTTTAATAAATATAATAATAATAAAAAAGCCAACAGCATAGTTTTCTGTAAATTTGAACATCGAGTTGTTCTGTGTGTGTGTGTCTGTGTGTTTGGAGTGGGAAGGAAGGAGGGTCTGTGGGTCCTGAAAGGAAAGAAGTCTATTTTACCTGTGGTACGACCAGAGGCATACAGGGACAGGACAGCCTGGATTGCCACATACATAGCGGGTACATTGAAGGTCTCAAACATTATCTGGGTCATCTTTTCACGATTAGCTTTAGGGTTCAAGGGTGCTTCTGTGAGCAAGGTGGGGTGCTCCTCAGGGGCCACACGGAGTTCATTGTAGAAAGTGTGGTGCCAGATCTTTTCCATATCGTCCCAGTTGGTGATGATGCCATGTTCAATAGGATATTTCAAAGTAAGGATACCTCTTTTGCTCTGTGCTTCATCACCCACATAGGAATCTTTTTGACCCATACCGACCATAACACCCTAAAAGAACAAAATACAGGAACGCATGATTTGAGAAAGACATCACCACAGAGCTAGATTTATACCTCAATCAACTATGCTATTTTCCAGAGAGGTACAAACAGTAGTGCCACTAAAAGGTTGTTAAAGTTGTTTATTAAGATATTAACTCAACAGAACTTGAAGTTCTCAAAGTTATTTTTCCTTTAATCAGATCAAAGGACTTTTCCCACTATTTTTTTTTAATATATCCTTTATTTTCAATTACCTCTTTCTGGACCAGAAGTTCAATTGACAGTGAAAAGCATGATAAGTTTTTGCCACAGAAATTATAAAAGAAAAAGCCCTACGTTTTCTGTGTTTTGAACAAACTGAGAGAAAATACAAGGAGAATGAAATGGGACCCCAGAAAAGAAGGCTTAGAAGGTGGTAAGAAGGCAGAGACAGACAAAAGCAGCAGAGGAAATGCAAGGGCTTGATATGTGGGACACTGGATGGGTGGGACAAATTCAGCCCATGGAGATGTCTTTGAACCAACACCAGCAGCTTATCTCACTTAGGGGATGGTGTGGGAAGCAGTTCTGGAGGAAAATGGGTTTGGACTCATTGGGGGAGAGAGAAGGGATACTGGTGAATTGGAAAGAACTGGTACAGGGGGTGACAGTGACAGAGATAAGATGATGGTGAGCCAAAGAGGGAAATGTAGGGAAGAAGCACAGACAACAGAAAATGTGTCAGTAGGACACAAGGGAAGAGAAGGCTGGGGTGGCAGGAGAAGGACAGAATTAAGGAGTGGGGCTGACTCCTGATGAGAGAATGGAGCCCGGTTCTGTCATCGGGCAGGAATTTACCTGGTGCCTGGGGCGGCCGACGATGGATGGGAACACGGCCCTGGGGGCATCGTCCCCAGCAAAGCCCGCCTTGACCAGCCCCGAGCCGTTGTCGCACACCAGCGCGGTGGTCTCCTCGTCGTCACACATCTTGGCTGATAGGCACGGACCTGCAAGACAGCGCGGCGGCGCATACAGACCTCTGCGGGCACCTCGGGGCACCCCCGGGGACAGGGGCAGCCCCGGTGGCAGCGGGTGGCTCGGCGGGTCCCGCGGGGCTCGGCCATGCTCGGGCACGGCTTCCGACGGGACCCGTCGGCCGCTGCCTTCACGATTCAGAAGGCTCCCAGAACGCTAACTTTGGGCATCACTAGCGGTACCCTATGGGCACAGATCAAAATGGATGAGCGAAATGGTATCGCAGAGTCCGGCTCTGCCCAGCGCACGCCGCCTCCGGCGGGGCACCGCGCCCCGTCGAGCCGCAGCCGCTCCCGAGGGGCGGAGAAGGGCAGAGGGCGGTGTCCCCGTCCCCGTGCTCGCGGCAGGAGCAGGCGGAGCGCCGGTAACACCCGCACAAGCTGAGCCCGTCGGTGCCTCCCGTCGGTGCCCCCCATCCATTCTTCTCTCTCTCCATCCCTTCCGTCCCGCCTTACAGCACCACTCACCAGAGCAGCACGGACGGCGGGAGGTTACCGAGGAGCGCCTGGGTGCCGGCGGGGCGCGAAGCTGCCGCTTTATAGCCCCCGGCGGGGCCGGGCGGTCCGCGGGCCGGGGCAGCCACCTTCTCCTTATTTGGCCGGCTCGGCGCCATGGCGGCGCAGCGCGGCCATGAATGGCGCAAGGCGCGGCGCGGCTGTCCGGCCATCTAAGGCAGGTGCGGAGCAGCGCGGTCCCGCCGCCACATGGCCAAATAGGGAGCCTCCCGCCGACGTGGTGGGAGGGGAGGCTCGGAGTTCTTCTGTGGCCCTCCATGGTCCCTCCGAGGAAGTGTAAGCCACGGTGCGTGGCCCGAGATGTCGGGCCCGGGTGGCCCTTCACCGCGGGGCGTCGAAGCCGAGGCACTGAGGCATGGCGTAGGTGGTGGGGGACGTCGCGGGGGTGTCCATTCCCCCTCTTTTCGTTTTTGTTTCCAGCAAAAACCAAAATCCAGTCTATCACCTGTGTAGTCGATGACCCATGAGGCTCTTTTAGTAGCAGCAATGGAGGTGTCCCTGCTGCACGTAGGCAGCATCTGCACTGCCACGGAAGAGAGCACTGCATGCCTAACTTCTTTTAAACTTTGATTAGCAAATGCAGACCAAAATTGGGCTCCTCTCTAGTTTTGGCTGGCACAAAAAAGGTTCCTTCACATTAATGCATATATCGAAGCCCCCCATTTTGATCTTCTAATGCACACTGGATTGGTAATGCATAGTGATATGGATAAGGCAGAGGAGGAGAGATGGGAATAGCTTGGGCTATTCAAAACAAAACAAAACAAAACAAACAACAACAAAGAAAGCTGTGTTATTAATGTAATGTGGCAGTTGTTTTCCTGCTCAGTTGTTGAAATATCCACGTTGATCATTTGTTCCAACGGTGGAACCCAGAAAATCCATCTAACTTTTTTTTTGTTTTAATTATAGTTAAAAATAGAAAGATGGGAGAGGCATCCCTTAAGTGGGCTTGGCATGGTATGTGAGGCAGAGCCTGTCAGCGCGAGTCCCAGAGGGACTGCACTGGAACAGCAGCGTCCTTCATCCCTCAGGAGTGCTGTGTGTAATGGCTCAGCACTGGTCTGCAAAAGGCATAGCAGGAAGAAGAATGGAGATCTGGGGCAGAAGGCAAAGAGGGAATGAAACAGCGAAGGAGGGAACCCAGCCAGCTGCTTCAACTGCTTCATGCAGGTTTAGATAATTGGTGTCACTTCCTTCATATGGCTGTACATGGCTTCAGAGAGGTGGTAGCAAAGAGCTTGTGAGTGCATCCCAACCTGGAAGTGCTTTGCTGTGAGAGCTGTCTGTGCTGTGACTTGGCTCTGACAAAGGGCACAAAACTGGGAACTGCCACTCATTGCTGAATCATGTCCAAAGGGGGCGTCAGAGGCTCCTAAACTTTAATTTATTCTGAAATCAGAGATAGTGGCATCAGTAATGAGATGGTTAGCTCCACTCCAGCCCTGATTTGTCTTGAAGCTGTGCCCAGTTATGCACACAACTCTGAAGCAGATGTAGCAATAAACTTCTTGGCCATTCCTAGCTCCTGCTTTTCTGTAAGTGCTTTGGGGAGACACAACCTGTTTCAGGTGAGACACTATCTGTGTGTAAAGCCGTGTGTGTATTTTCTACATGTATATACGTAGAAATATATATATATTTCTTAGCAACGTGTGAAGGGGTTGAGTAGGAGTAGGGCTGTGAAATACAGTGACCTAAAAAGGTCATAGCAGGGAAGGACTGTAGTACGCCAGTGCTACTGCTTTGGGCAAACTTCAACTCTTAGTCTCTAGGTATAGGTGAAAAATCATCCAGAATTAATGGTGATGGGATAAGGACTCCAAGTGGGTATGTATTTATCTAAATTGACATAGCTTAACAAAGAGTTGAAAATATTTTGTTGATAGCAGTGCCTATTTGTGTAAGAATTCATGTATCTATGCCAGAGTGTATAGTATAGCACAGGCTATCTGTGCAGAGAGTACCATTTCAAAGAAAAAATCACACTCTGCTTTCAATTAAAAAGGAAGAAAGATAGAAATAAAGATAGAAAAAATACATTTTACTCTGTTGTAAGTTGCCACAACTCCTTCTTTTTTTTCTTTTTTTCTTCTTCTTTTCTTCTTCTTCTTTTTTTTTTTTTTTTCCTAGTACATCTTTTCTGCAGAAACCTTACAATGTGAGGGATTGGCCAGCTTCACTAGCACTAGAGATTAGTTTACAGTGTTATCTCAGCTGTTCCTCCATGCAGAGGTGTTACAGTATTTACATAGAAGCTTGCTGCTGATAGCTGCATTGAATTCCTTTCCAATCAGACCCTCCTGTCACATCCTGCATTCCCTTTGGCTCGAGAGACTGCTGAATCTGAGACAGAGCCAGCTCCTGCTGCAAAATCTGCACAAAATAGTCTGTATTTTCTTGTTTCCTTTTGTAACTAAATACCAGCTTTCTCTATGCCTTCCTCAAGTTTTGGATTTCTGATCCTGTAGGACTCACATCTAGGATTCTGATGCACTTCAGAGCTCATCAGTCTCTTTTCTCCCTTCTCTCTCTCTCTCTCTCCTTACTGCATACTGCAAGGTCAAACAAAAAGGGCAGCACACAACGCACATAAATCCAAAATCGCATCTGCTTCTTTGCAGCCCTTTGAAAAGTCCCCAGATAAACCTATACCTGTGGCCAAATTCACCATGTTCTCTGCAACAAAGTGCTATCAGAGCTTCAAATAAACAAACCAAACAAAGAAGCAAGAACCTACTGAAATGTGTTGCATGTCAGCTAGGGCAAAAACACTCTAGCATCTGACTGGCAAGGGTTCCACATGCTGTATGCATTTCTCATGACACAGCTACCGGCAGCACCGCAGTGACAAAGGAAGAAGCAGTAGTGTGGAGTGTGCAGGCAAATCTGCCACAAAACTGAGCTGCAAATACCTTGAAACAGCCTGAACACTTGGGAGCTGTCTACACAGTGTTACTGGTGTAGCACAAATACTGTCTGTGATACAAAGGCAAAGCTGTATGTGTTCCCCAACTAATAAGACACTGTCCGGACTCAAGGCAGCGGAACATGAATAGAGTTGTCTCTGCATACGAAATCCACAAATAAAAAAGGTTACACAGGGTTTTGTGATTCCCTGAAATCCTCTCAATTGCTCTTTTTTGGGGGGTGAAAAACAAACAAACAAGCAAAGACTTTTAGCAGAAAGATAAAGCTTTGATTCTTTAAACACTTTAAAGTATCAAAGAGTACCACCAACTTCAGATTATTTACAGTAAGTAACACTGCGCTAACTCAGAAAATAGAAACATGTAGAATCACTCATCTTTCCCGCTGTTCTTTTGGTATCTGTATATGTTCCCATAAAAACAATAAGCTTTTCATAACACATCAACCACGGCATTATTTTGATTTAAAAGTACAGTGTATGACTTAGAACAGAAGACATTTTTTCTCACTTAAAATCTACTTTTTCCAAATCCAATGAATCATGAGATATAAAATCTGCCCTAGCACACAGCTGAATGTTACCTCTCTTAAGCCTCAGGCCAATGTAATCTTTGGAAGAAATTTTACTTTTTTAGAAATAAGATGCAAATACCACTCTGACAGGTTTTATTTTGTCCCATGACAGCTGTTTGGAGCAATACATGCTTTAGAAATATAAGAAGCATCACAGTAGAGTCTTACTGATGGGCAGGAGTCCTGATGAGATGAGAATGTTAAATATACAACATATATCATGAATGTCACTGTCATTACTGAGTCACTATCACAAAGGAGTTGTGCATGGTTATCTACATCTGTGTAGCTATGAATGTGACTGCATATGGAGATAGACAAAGAGAAGCAAAAAATGACAGTTATGCAGTTGCCAGCAACCTGAAGTTGTTCCCTATTTAACCCCCTATAGTACACTTTTGCAATCTGAATTTGAAACTCCCAAGTGAGAAATCTTTCTCCTCTCATGCTAGATGACAGTCTCCCAGTGTAATAACCAGACTGTCAGGCAGACTTCTCAGGAGAATTCATCAGATACTTCCCTTTCTCAGTTATGTCCCATTTACCCTAGTTATAGCCCATGGTTCATGCTTAATACATTCCCTCAATACCTTCCCTATTGTCTCAGCATTTAAAGCCTTTGCATAGTTGCAGGCTATTGTTATCATCTCTCTGTGTCTCTTTCTCTCACTCACTTGTGTACTGCCGCACATCTATAATTAACCTAAAACATCTCAAGTGTGCTCTGAAATGACAGAGTAATGAGGTGGGCACTGGGAGTGGAAGATGTAGCTAAACCATCGTGTTAGGAAGCTGAGAGAAGGAGGCACAGGCAACATCAGTGGAGGTGAAAGGAATGTATGCCTGTGAGTCTGACCCTCTGCAGTCATTATTTGCCACATGTCACTTGCAAAGAACAGCCGAGTCTCTCACTCCCTTTAAATACCCTTTGCAGCAGAAAGAGGGCTCAAGGAGAGCCCAGAGACTTTACAAACACAGGGCCAGCACAGGAGAAATTTCTCGCTTCCAGAAGCGCAGTTCTTCTCCCACGAGCCACAGCATAGCAAGCATGACAGGGGTAGGACGCCAGAATTTTGTGCTGCAAAGACTGTAGGCTGCTTGGAAATTAAACACTGCTCAGGAAAGCTGCTGCAGTGTGGGCTCCTCGGGCTGTCATTGACACTGAGGGGCACAGAGCAGTTTAGGAGGACAGAAATATGTCTGGAACACTTCAGCAGTTTCCAGCATCTCTCTATCTTGGTTGCTGATCCTGTGCCGTGTCTCTGAGAGATTACCTGCCTTCCACAAGAATGCTGACAGGCAGTTTCTCTAGCAGACTCCACGTCTCATTTCAGCTGTTTGGCTTTTTAGTTAGAAAAATATCAGACCTAAACACCAGGAAAGATGGGACATGAAGAACACCTGTATGTCTGTTTGTTCAGTATCACTCCATCATCATCAATGAGTGTCTGGCTGTTAGCACAGAACCAGCAGATAATAATTCCAAGGGTAGTGGGCAATTGCTAGATGTACCAAAGCTGGTTTGAAGATCTTTTGTATTAGATATAATTAAAAAAAAAAAAAAAAGAAATTAAAAAAAATGTTCAAGGCTATATTCTACCCAGCTAATTTAATTCTGTGGTTGTTTTCATTTAAACTACATTCCCTTCTCATATGCAACTGGAAAAAGCTGAAATTTGCAGAACATCCAGCAAGCAGGTGTTTCGCTCATAATATCAGCTATTTAATAATAATCAGTAGATTAATGCCATCATACGTAAAGAGGTAGAGAAGATCAGTTAAAGACAGAAAAAGAGAGAAAGGAAGAAGAAAGAGAGAGACTCCAGAAATGGCAGCCAAGTGCAGTTCACTCTGATTTATGTCTCGCTCCACCTTCAGTCTCCTCCACAAGTATACTGCTCTCTTGTTTCTTCGCCATAGATTCTGCACCTGTCCTGGTCTAAAGAAAGTGATTAGGACTTCATAGCCTGCGTACTGCTTTTCAAATTTAGCATCACAACTGCTACCAGACCAGTGCCATGAGCAGAGGCAAATGACCCCTGATACCAATGAGCCCGTCTGGTGGCATTTCTAGCACGCTGCCATTACCTTTAAATATAATCTATTTTTCTGCTGTAAGCTACTTGCAAATCACAATCACCTATAATAATCTCTGTCAAAGTCAGTTGTTAAGCACTACTCAGACTGTTGCATACTAGAAATTGGATCTTTTCCCTTCTTCGTTGCTTCCCATATTCTCCCTCTTCATGCAGTTCCCTTATTTTATTTATGGATTACATACATCTCATTTTCTATTCCATCACTCTCCTCATGCAATTCCCATTCTTGTGTTTATTTGGAAGTCTAATTCAAAAGAAACAAGAAACATCCTTGTTTCCTTCCCCAGATAACATGTAGTTCTAAGAAGATAAAATCTTGTACATCCATCTTGTCTTTACTGGTATATCACCTAGGACTCTCCTTGTTTATAACCCACCCCATTGCTTTCGTCTCACCAATCTTCATGTGCTCTCATTTGAAATCCACTGCAGTAAGTTCAGTAATCTGAAACAAAAAGAACCTGAGTCTGCCAGCTGCTGCAAAGCCTCATGTGCTTTTCCAGATTGTTTCTCAGCTGACTTCTATTTTTCAGAATCAGAGACAGATGTCTCAGAATTATAGGAAAAGCAGCAATTAAGCAGTCTATTCTAATTGCATTCTAGCTAAGGAATTAACTTTTAATGAATTTGTTCTCAAATATGAATACATTGGGCTCTCTGAATCTGTTGTGTATACAGAAACACTTCATCACAATATAGCCTAAGAAGTACCATTTTACAAGACTGGCAGATTCTGCTGTTTTTGTTAGGAATACTAAGATACTTGATGAATATGACAAAAATGTAACGATCCCAATCTATGGTTTTGCAAACTTGTAAAACAATTCATATAAAAACGTGAATTATTAACAAAAGATATAGCTGGACTGCGCTATGGAGAAAACACCACAGTAGTCAGGGAATTAAAAAGCAGGAGTGGAATGTGTGAGACTGGCTCAGAACAATTTGGCAAAATTATTTTTCTTCATTAAAAAAAAAAAAAAACAAAACCACAGATATTTCTTTTTAACACAAAAACATTTCACTCAGTTTCTCAAAGAATGCTTTTAAATCAGCTCATCTCAGTTTCCCATGAGAAAGAAAAAGAAGAAAAGAAGCAAGGAAGGAAGGAAAGAAAAAAGGAAGAAGGGAAGGAAAGGAAGAAGAAAGGAAGGGAAGAAAGGTACAGATTTAATTTTCAGAAAAACTGTATCTGAATTATAAACAAAACATTTTAATTGACAGAATCTGTCCGTGGATCTGCAGGTCAGATTCATAATTTCTTTCATACTGATTTCTTGATGTTGAAGACAATTAAATTACACAGAATATTTGAGTTTCTTCATTCTGACTAATTATACATTTTATTTTAGAATCACATTGTTTGTCTAGTAAATTATTATTGAGCTATAAATAGACTAGGTAGGTGTTAAGGTTGAGTAAGACCTGACATTCAACAAAAAGAAAATAATCCTAAAATGTTTGAAAGTCAAACGTAAGTTAGCATTTCATATAAAAATGTTCAGTGTGTCCCAAAGATAAAATTGGAGTTGTAGATAGCAGCAACATACTCTTGCATTTTAAATACCTTTCATGCGTATCTACAATTTGTGTTTATTACCATTCTTCCTATAAAGAATGATCCTGACAGAAACTGTCCTGAATTTGGAAAGAAAGATCAACTGTAGGTGTGGGGGCAAAACATTAAAAAACCTGAAAAGACTTCTAAAAAAGAAGGTTAGAATTGGAAGGTTAAATACATGTTTAAATAACAGGTCATCTACCTAAAATCTCAGCGATCCAACATCAGAGAAGTACCAGATGGCATCAGTGAAATTCTCATCAGCAAAATTTCATCATTTAAGTCAACTGGGGAGAATGTTGCTGAAAATACACTTTTAGTCTGTTGTCTGAGGCACAGTAGGTGTTCAGAAGAAAAAGTTCATTATGGTGCTTAGGATGCTAACCTAACAGCTGAAAAGAGCACTGAACTTTCATAGAGCATCCCAGGAGACTATTCAAGCCTCAGAACTGTAACAAAAGGGGGAAGCAGTTGTTTCCTCTCTACCTCCACCTCCTCTTCCTTATCCTGGTGCACCTAAAAAGACAATCCATCAGAAACAATAAGGAATAAGTCCTTTTGAGATTCTCAGGAGAAAATGATACAGGTAATCTCTTCAAGAATTTCAGGTGCTGACTCCCAAATGAGCAGACTATCTAAATGCTTGTTGCACCAATTGATGCAAACTAGGTCCAGAAAAGAATGAGGTTTCAGACATGACCCAGGACTTATTGCTAAAGGTCTAGTCATTACTTCAGCTTTTCTCTGGCATGTTCCAGTGCTTAAATCATCTTATGTATTGATGACTGCTATAAGAATTACCTACACTCTTTACCTTAGTGCTGTACCCAGCTTAGTGAAGTCAGTTCTAAGTATCCAGAGGAAAGATTGGCATTAACTACAGAAGTTCAGAAAGATTATTGAGAGAAAGAAAGAAAGAAAGAACTGAGAAGGAAACAAGTATACAAAGGTCACACAGTAACATTTGCAATTGTTTTCAAAAAGCTTATTTTTATGCAAGAAAAAAATAAGTCTGCAGACATATATTTCAGTGTTTTCAACAAAAATTTTGATTTTTATCTAAAGTTAATTTCACTACTTTTTGATTACATGGAACTATAGAAGACAGAGAAAAAAATATTCAAGCAATTCTGTTTGTGCTGAGTAGGTCAAACACAAAAGTATTCTTTTGTCTGATCACTTTGAAGGCTCCCTACTGGCAGTCCATCATGTGAACATAATTTTAGGGTTTGAGTTTGCATTTTTTCTCCTTCACTCTCCATATTCAGAACACATACCATGGTCAGCCTGAATCACGTATTTCCAGCTTTTACCTTAAAATGCATTTTAGATGTTAAAACTAATTCATACATTTCAGCTATTTACTGTACCGTAGTAGAACTCACAACTTCTCAGTTCAATGATAATACACAGGGGAAGTTAAGTGTTTTAGAGAACAAAGTTAGGGGAAAGAAAAAAAATCAAATCTCCTTAGTCAGCATTGTTTTTACTCTGATCTTGTCCTCTAGCATAAAAATTCTATATATCATCACCTAATTTAGCATAAGATGATGCTAGATATTTGAGGCCAATTGAGGACAAATGTCTTTATGAAACACTATTCCTGTACAAACCTCAGGTCTTCTTGCTTACTAGCTAGCATTCATACCCTGAAACCATCATTCTCTTGCAGTTCTGATTGAAAGAAACAAAAAAGACTTCAGTTATTGCAAATTTTACAATGTCTTTTTTTTTTTTTAATTGCAGTAGCTTACTGGTAAACATTATATGTAATCCTCTTCTGTTCTGAAAATAGCAAAAGAAATTATCCATCGTGATTATACGTCCCTACGTCAAATTTCAAATGTGTAAATAATGGAAAGATCGGAACTTCTCAATAAATCTGCTCTTAGAGTTTTGGCAAAATTCTCTTTTATTGTCAGGGCCAGTTTCTAGATGCCACAGAGATCCATGGCATTACTCAAAACTCTTTAAGCTGCCCTCTACGTTCTATCACTTTATAATACTTCTGGAAATACATAGAAAAATGTAAAATCACGGTCACACTGTCAGCTGGTCACTATAGTCTATGCAATACCTTTTGAAGCAAGAAAGCATATTACCTATAATAAAAGGATAACAACTGGCAGACATGGGCCACAAAAAACAAAAAACAAACAAACAAACAAAACAAACAAAACAAAAACAAACAAACAAAAGCTTCAGAAAGTACATTTACAGATGTTCTTTATTTATCTAATGTTTGAAAATCAGTGCAGTGAACCCACATCAGCAAACTTGTTTCACTGAAAACCCACTGTTCACAGGAGATTAATACTAAGTGAGATCATAGTACAAATGACTATAATTTCTTTTTTAAAGGAAAGAAAGAACAGAAACACATAAAAATGAAAAGATACATGCTATACAAACATCAGATAAGAATTTCACATCTTTTGTCAAACAAAGTGCACTGTAGAATAAAATATTCACAAAAATAAATTTCCTGTTCAGAATCCACTCTTTTCAAGTGTCATAGTCAGACTCATAAGGTGCATTACACTCCTTAGGGCAGTATTTTCAACCATTTAAGCAGCTTTGACACTCAGCTCAATCTTGCAATACATACTTAGCTACCTTCTCCATGTACAGTGTCATTACCCATTTTCAAAACAACAGCTGCAACCTGTATTGTAAATTCTCAGCGACAAACTTCTGAACTGTTAAAGTTTCCAGACATCCACAAGAGAAATATACACACTGAAAAACTTTTTTAAAAATAGTAAATTATTTAGAACTGGAAAAAAATGTAAGATTCACAGAGTAAACTTTGAAATCTTCTAGCATACAGGTGAACGCTTGCTTTATGCAGGGCTGTCTTCATTGCTTAACAGAGGGGCTTGCCATTACGCACATTCTGAGCACACTGCCTCCCCAGACTTGCGCCCTTCAGTAGCGCTTCACTTAATTCATCCAGTCCAATTAAAGTAGCAAGAGGAGAAAGGAATCCATGGAGGGCACACAAGGCTATGCTTATGGGCCAGCCGAGAAAGAACAGCACAATGAGCCAAAAGAATCCCCACACTATGCAATTGCAGTTCATCTTCTGAAACCTAGTGACATAAAAAAAAAAGTTAACTTTGGTTGCAAATGTATATAGAAATATCTAGATAGAAATCAGTTGCTCTATTTTGTTTGGGAAATCTTATTTTGAAGGAGGAAGAAAGATATTTTCAGCCAAGAAAAGTCTTTTTCTTACATTTAACCAAAGTGTGAGGTATCAAAAACCAGGTCATGTATGTCTCCTGGGAAAAATCCTAAGGAGGTAAAGAAAGTATAAGATTCCTTTCAATGAATAGTCTTCTATAGAAGAATGACTTAGATGCAAATATTTAAATAGCTCTACAAGCTGCAGTGTTTTTTTTAGTGCATGAGAAAATATGGCTATTAATTTAAAAACTCAGTTGAATTTGAGAACATAATACATTAGATAATCCTGAGGTCCAGAAAATGGCTAGCCTATAAAGTTGTAGAACTCTGCAGGTTGTAAACAGACAACCACGGGAGTACACTTCCCACTGCTAATTTTACGGCTTAATGAGAAACAGGTTGCACACCAGCTTAATTTTTATATATCATCTGGTCCTTTTCATTTTTACTTACTAAACTTTAAGACTATGTGTTTGTGTTTGTTTGTTTGTTTTATTTTTTAATTTTTTTTAATACATTCATCAAGCCTATTATACAAACAAAACTATTAACAGTTATCTCCCCAGTGACTGAGAAGTGTTATGAGCTGTCAGAGCACTTTATTTCTGCAGTGTTCATTCTTTCAGCAGTCTGGGAAAATACAGATTTAGTTATACATTTTAAAACACAGTGCAGTCCAAAACACAACGTAGCATTTCCAGCTAGCCCTGTGAGATGTGAGGAAGCTGAATAAGCCAAGGAAAAAAAAAAAAAAAAAAAAGGCAATGAAAAAAATAAACTGACCATAAAACACTGGGCCATTTCTCCTGGTTTTACTTGTAATCATTTTTAAAAATATAAACTGCTTAGATACTATGGAAATTATTTTCCATAAGCATTTACTATGTACGTGTTGTTTATAAAAGAATTGCTCACCACCCATATATGTGTAGGTGATAAAGTGAATATATAACCACAAGTTAGGGTAGTGAAAATTATTATAGTGAGCAATCACTCTGCAGGTAGTAGAGTATAATATTCTAGTTGGATAGCTTGCTCTAATTCAGATGTTTATAAAATAGATGAACAGTACAGCAACAAGCAATGCTTTCAAACTGTGAATGAGTAAACAATGTCATGAGAAGTAACCAAAACAATTCAATTTACTTAGCAATGTTTTATTTAAAAAACATTAAACTATAATCAGAAAGGGTAAAATAGGACCAGAAATAATGTGCTCTTGAATAAGATAACTGTAGGTAGACAGAGCTCATCGACTAATTTCATGCTAATATTTCATGCTTACTGTGACAACAGCAAGACACAGGACAAGATGGCATGTGTTTAGTTGCTGAATTTATGCTGCTTCGTGATATTGTACTGAAAAGCATACTATTATTTAACAGCAAAACCAGAAAAATACAGATAACAGACTTACCTTTAAAGCATAACTATGGTGCATTGAATGATCAGATTTTCTCTTCCAGGCATTCACTAAAGCAGAAAATCAATATGGGCACATTGTTTGACAAAAACTCTTTTCCCCTCTTGAACTTGACCAGTCTCTGGTAACTGACACGGCCTTAGCCAGTGGCTTCTGTCTTACATGGAATACAGTTCAGAACAATGCTAAAAATGACAAAATATCTTCCACAAATTCATGTATCCCTACAAATGTCCTCCCCTCTCACTTCCCCCACCACAAGCTTGCCACTTGGGTGAATTTGGTGTGCAAAATCCACAGAGAAGGAGGGCGGATCCTCAGGGCCGCACATCAGCCACCTCCTCAAAAGCAGGGAATTCTGCCTCACCAAGGCCAACCTGGCTGCCTCCTCACCTGGTGTAGGCTCTCTGCTCACTGAGATGGAAATACATACACTTTTTCTGCTTAAACCTCTGCTGCCTCCAGTACCACCTGCTGCCAGCACGGCTGTGGCCGTTGGAAATGTAACTGAAAATGGTTAAAAATGTAGCTGTATCAGTGCTCTGTGGTTCCCAGTTCTAACACTGCCGGTAAACCAGCTGAAGCTTCAAACAGCCAGTGAGCTTAAGTTGAAGAGCAAATTCAGGTAAAGAAGTTGTCCAGGACATAGCCAAACACTAGTATTATGTCTTCAGTCTCATCTTTGCTACACAAGTGCTTAATTTTGTTGTAAAGCTTTGTTTTTCTCCCAGTAGAAAGCAAACAGGCAAATCTTCACTGTGAACACACTGTCACTGAAATAATCTTGAGAATTAGTGCTCAATCTCCTACCATCTTTCATAAAGCAACTAGGTAAACAGCTAATTAAAACTGTCTGCAGACATCTCAGGTGCTAATATATCCAAGCTGTCCTAAATCTGGCTTCAAGCCAGAAAAAGAAAATATGTCTGTGCCGTTCTGTTGAATGACTTTCCTATTCTGAGAAGATTTTAGTATCTTGATAGTCCACAAAATTTAATAGAAACACTATGAATATGTTCAAGGTTTTCCTCAGAATTACCAAACAAATCATTCTAATTGTTTATGTCTCCAAGATAACTGATTTGAAAAGGGTGCTGCATCATTCACTGCATTTTCTTAGTCTGCTCTTATCTATGCAGCATAGAGCTGGACCTGAAAAAACAAAACAAAACGGAAAAAAAAAAAAAAAAAAGCTTTTGAGACTTTGCTCCCACCTAATCCTGACAGGTTCTATGGCTCGTGGGAGACATTGATGTATGTGGCCTATGTTCAGAATTGGGCGGCAACAAACTCAGTTACCAGCAGTTTGGCAGTTTAGGCAGATTATCTTAATACACCTTTCTACTTACACGGGCAGTGATTTTCATATTACATCTTTCAGAGGCATACAGTATCCAGTTCAGGATGTAAACATGGCCTATGTGTTTCCTCTCAACTCCCTGTAATGTAACCAGATTGCAAAAAGCAGCAGCAAAAAGCAAAGACACTCGGCCAGCTAAAAGTAACTGTGTAGGAAGAAAAAGGTCCAGTGACCAGTAGACTGTGATCATGAACTCATGCCAGATGATAAAGAGCAGAGGGAAGATTCCCACTTAATACTTAACTGGCTGACTTGAGAAAGACAGCTTTTTCTTGAATGAGTATGAGAAGTTATGAGCAGTAGTTCGTTCTCTACTTTCTTATAGGAGAAAGGCAGTCTAAAGGGGAGACAGGTGCCCCATGGGAAGTTATTTGATCAAAGCAGTTGAGGGAAAGGCTAAGGGTATCCGTAACAAACAAATGCACTAATGGAGACCTCTTTGATCCCAGGATTCTTGCTGTGTTTTTAGCATTGAGTTCCTCCAGTACTCATGGAATCACTGGTGTCTTCTAATTCTTTTGAAAGAGATGAAATAGCTACAGACTGGACGCTGAAATCAGCATTTGAGACATCACATACCCAGATAAAGTTATATCTGTGTATAGGTAACCTGAGCACTTTCAGCAATGCCCTAGGAAAAGTAATACGAAAATTCTTGACTCAGTTCCTCATGAGTTTGGACGAAACATGCTCTCCTCTAGTACTCACCTTTGTTGGTGGAATTCAAACAGGTTGCTCTCCTGAAACCTTCTCCTACGTTGTACAGAATCATCAGCAATGACTTACATTGGCTTTTCATTCCATTATATTCATCTTGGAACACTGTAAGGTATCGTTACTAAATACAATAAAATAAATCCAAATAATTTTGAATTTGCAGGACAAACCCTTTTGGAAAAATGCAACACACCAAAACTCAAAAAAAGCATTACATTTTTTTTTTTTTTTTTTTTAATTGAAAGGCTTTTCATACATTCCCATAGGAATAGAGCATGGACGTGTCTTCATTCATAGCTCTGTATATTGTGATAATATCAAAACCATTTTAAGTTCTGATTTAAACTACTGTAGGCTTTACCTTATTTTAAGTAAAATATCAGGTTTTGCACAGACAAAATCAAGTATATGTTATCTGTTATTACAATAAGAAATTCTCTTAGAAATCATTTATCTATACAAAAATTTACTGATACACAAGATCCCATGTGTGTTCCACTGAATTCATCCTGAGCATTTAAACCCACGTTTGCTAAGTTCTTCTGTCCAGTTAATAAGGATATGTGTTACAGCTTGGTGTTGCAGGAAGCAACCGTGCATAGGATAAAGAACCAAGCAAAATGAGTCAGAACCAGCAGCTGTCCTCTGTGTCTCATTTCATTACACAGCTCAAAATGACAGAGCTGGTGGGTGAACACCACAGGAGCAAGGAGCAATCTAGGACAACAGCCCTATCACTGAAGTATCTATGTATGCAGGAGCAAGATTCTTTCATAGTATCTTAGAGATCAATACAGTTGAAGAACAAAGTATGAAAACAGAAGCAGAAAAGTACTTGACTGTGTAAGCACCGCTTTCCAACAACTAAAATCACTGGTGTGTTATCACCACTCTTTTCATCACAGATCCTTAACACAGCTTCATAGGAGCAACTAGAGAGAAAATTAACTCTGTCCCAGCCCGAGCCATGACAAACAGTAAGACAACTCTTCTGCACTTGGGCTTTTCTTTTTCACTAAGTCTTCTTTCAGTCCTCTCACATGTTTCTTCAAGCTAAAGAGGATTACTGGTAAGGCGCTTTCTCCCCTCTCTGACTCAGCATGCAAAACATGGAATTTCTCATTTTAGAAAACATGGTATTTCCCAATAGAACATGATTGTTGCTGTCAAAAATCACTCCCAAAAATAGGGCAAGTCTGTACTGCTGTGGATTAAGGTCAGAAACGGAATCTCACTGTCTTTGTACTGAGCTTCTCTCTATCCGCTTCTGCTGCTCCTAGACTACTTCCTTTACAGTAGTTACAATACATTATGTCCCTAATGACTGTCCCATCTAAAAATAAGTGCTCTTGACATACAAGAGATGTCAGACTAGCACAGCAGGATGCTGAAGCGTCTCTGGATGCGTAGCAGGGCTTCTCTTACACTGGACTGTGGTAATTTAGGAATTCATACTTGATAAATGCAATAAAGGCGACTTCTTTTTATCTTACAAACAGTGCCAAGACTGATATATTCCTGACCCTTACTGGGGTCACTAGCTTATTCTTTTATGGTATTCTCTGGAATTGCAAAATTGTCATGTTTCATTAGGCAAACATACACTGTAGCTATATATACAGCATATATATATATATATATATATATATATATATATATAGCTACATATATACTTTTTCACTGACATTACAGATGAACTATGTAACTGATAACAGTTGGCTTAACTTTTTGCTTGCATCTACATTTTCCTAAAAGTTAATTATACATGCATACAGAAACACACTCTGTTCTGATACTGTTTTTCAAGTAAAGAGATGCCTGAACTCTGGAAAGTTTCTTACTTGTAGCTGAAATAATTCGCCTTTTGCTTTTATTTTTATCTTTTTTACCAGACATTAACAGTAGAGCAATAGGTTTCTCTGCATTACATTGATGTTATTACTTGATTCAAAAATCCTTGTTATTTTTCTTTTTCCAAGGTGAATGAAAATCATGACAGCAACTAAACTAACTGCAACTGTTTTTCTCAATAGCATGATATTACATTACCTCTGATATGGGTTAGATTAAGCTGATTAAAGCTCTTCCAGAGCAAGGCCTGAAGAAATAATCTGCCCTTGTTACCTACTGTAGGAGTGAGGAAAAGATCATTTTCTCATTCCAATAGTGGTATTTAGTTTTCTGAAACAACTATTTACAGAGAGCAAGTAGCATTACAGGTATTGATTCTTCCTCTTGCATCCTTTTTAGGTAATGTTTGTGTAGATATGTCTATGCGTAAGGAAGAATTTCATTTCTGAGGGCTGAGAATTGTACCTTTTTAGAATCCACATAAAGTTAGGCAAACACATAGACGTAGAGGATGCTGAGCTGAAATCATTTAAGGACAATATTTTTAAATTCACAATTTTAATATCTTTATGTTAAAATGTGTTTATTAGTGCTATAGCACATATTTTCTTGGCAGGTACTTAACCAATCAATCCTCTGAGATAAATGACTCTAAGAAAACTACACTAAAAAAACCAAGTAACAGGAAATACATAAACAGTCTCCAAAACTCCCCTGAAAACATTAATTTTGTATTGATTGAGTCTGCAGGGAGGACTACCATGTTTGGCAAAGGAAACTACACTGCCATATGTCTTAAGGGCATTCACGGATTCTTGACTGCTGTGGGCTGTGATTCATTTGTTGGCTAGGACATTTACTTTTGCCAGCTTGCTCTATGAGATTCCAAGTGTTATCTAATTCTTGTTTCAGTAGAATTGTATGTCATGTTTATCAAATAATGTGAGCAACATTGACTGCATTTTTTTTTTTTTTAATGTCTGATTTCAAGGAACAAAATTACTCTACCTGTCAGCAAAGCTTAAGTTCTATTCCTCATCAGGATACTTTCCTTGAGGACTGATAACCTTTTATGTCCGATGAAACAGCAAAGACCCATTCACAGAAGGAGGTGAAGTGGCAGGATGCTTTTTTTACCTTTTGGAAAAAGTTAGAACCTTATCCAACACATATGGCAGAATTAATGAAAATTCAGAGCAGGCTAGAAGAAAAATGTTTTCTTTTTTTTTTTAAATGGAGTTTATGGATGTCATCATAGTGTAAACTGCTCATTAGGACCTCCAGCTTGCATTGTCCTTCCCCCCTTGACAAACTTTGTAGATCAAAATTACCTTTTTAGGCTGTTTCACTTCTCCCATCAATTCTTTCTTGTAAGGAAATGTCAATAAAACACCCAAACTGAACATATTTTGGTGTGAAAGACAAAGTTCATCCTTTACCAAAAATTAAATGCAGAATATTTACAAAAGAAAAAAAAAAAAGCCACCAAACCTAACCTTGTATTCCACAAGTACAAAGATACAAAGAACTTCATAACCACTGCTATATGATAAACATGACTTTCCATATTTGAAAATACTTTGCTATCACTGAAAAGTGTAAAAGTTCAGCACATGGAAAGTAGCAGCAACGACTTGCTCAGCTCAAGTCAACTCTGCAAAACTTTGTATCTCTAGCATAGGCAGTGCTTGGTCCATCAGAAAAGTATGTATATTAAGGCTGTTAATATTTTTGCAATTGTTTTTGATTCAGTTGCCTCTGCTTTCATGCTAGCCAGCAACGAGCTCCATTACAACACTGTTCACCATTTTAGGGCAACACATTTGATGACTGTAACTTGGCTGTTCTAAGAGGACCCCATGAGTCAGAATAGACCAGATATATAGGCTTGCACATGGAACACAGCATTACACAGGCTGGATGTGCTCATACACCAACAGAAAGATTACACTGCAAACCATGTACAAATTGACATCTTTACAGTCTTTTTTAGATTTGGTTGCTTTTTCCCTGTAGTATTTATTGGTGGAATCCCTGTCAATTAAACCATCCATTTTAGACCAAAAAAACCCAAACAAACAAAAAAACCCAAACCCTCCAGAATCCTTTACTAATTTCTTTCCCAGAATTCTGAAGCATAATAAATGACTTCCTGACTCAAATATTTATAAAGTGGTTTGGAAAACAGAGATGACAGACGTCAGCTGAGCTTGTTGCATGTTGCCTGAAGGCCCAGTATTATTCTGTCCTGCTTGAACACATGAATGTTACCACATAAAGCTTACCATCCTAATATTAAACACACTGCTGTTTGTCCTCCAACAGCAGAGAATTTACATTATCTTCCACACAGAACATCTAATGAAATAACATAGTTCCACTCAAAAGAGTAGTTTTTCTTTTTTGTGTGAATAAAAAGTCAAAAAAAAATTATTCAAGACCCTTCTGGGGTCTGTGCAACTTACTGTAGGGTACCTGCTTTAGCAGGGGAGTTGGACTCAATCTTGAGATCCCTTCCAACACCTTCAAATTCTGTGATAAAGATCTTCAAACGTGGTAATAAAAGCTTGTAAGTTAATGAATTTCTGGTCAATTTGATGAAGAAATTCTTCTGGCAACTTCAGAACTGCAACACTTGAAAACCAAATATTTTCCCTTTGTCAGTAAAGATGTTCCTACAGCTACTGTTTCATTTGAAAATTTAATTTGGGAATTCATAAAGCTTCCTAAGCCACTGGATAATTTGCAGTTGGCAGATATTCTTAACAAACTAGGGAAAAAGCTTTCACTGATCAGTTTATGAAAGATGTACATTTAGAAATTACTCTAGAAAACACACTCACCCATTACATCTTTAATATTGATACTACATGTTTTGTGAATCCTGCATTCAAGGAACTCCTTTACTTTGCTTTCCTGATGGGGCAAGTATTAACAGCAGCAGCAGTCAACAATGAAACAGTTGCTACAAGTACCTGGACCTTATGACATTCTGAGAGCTTGCTAAATTCCCAATTCAATAAAACTTTCAAAGTTTCAAAGTCCCATGGTAATTCCCGTTTCTCAGATTTGCAATTAAATAGCTTACTAAACTCAAGCCAAAGCCTGAGTATATAAACACTGTTCTGTGTAAGAAATTCTCCATCAAAAAATACTGAGGAAACTATAGTGTCTGATCAATACTAAAATATAGGTAATCAGTGAAGTTTAACGGCTAACTCAGTAACTGAATTAAAGGCCAATGACTTAAGAAAAAAAATCCAAATTTGTGTAAAAGCATCTTTACTAAAAAACTTATGTATATCATTTGAGGTGAATTAACAAATTACATTACTGATAAGAACTCAGTAGAATGACTGCCGATCATCTTTTTTGCCCAGAAAGCATTCAGTGAAAATACGAAAAAAAGGTTACATCACACATGGAATCATTTAAAAAGTCAATGTAAAAATAGCAATCGTATTTCTAACTGCATTTTCCCATTTGTCTTCCAAAATAAGTAAGAGTACAAACATCACTTGGATCACTTTTCATTCTCATCCTCAGGTTCACTGTCTTCACTGTCACTGTCTCTTCCTGGATGTTCCGGCATTGTTCGATGTTCATCCACTTCTGATGCTTTCAATTCTTCTTCCTTTACTACTACTTCTTCTACCTTATTTTCTTCTGCATCTTCCCGAATACCGTGCACCTCAACTTCTGCTTCAGACTCTTGAGTTTGAGTAGTTTCAGGCTCTTCAACCATGGCAGGTGGGGGCAATAAACGCTGGATGATTTAAAAAAAAAAGTTTTCGGTTTTTACAACAAATATATCATACTGGCATCTATTCCTATTTTAGCTCAAGCTGTTTGCTCACCTTAGATTTAGGGCTTTGCATTAGATAAGTGTAAAAACTTAAAATTTAGAAGATCATATGTAGGCATTTTACTTCTGTACAAATAAAATGAACCATCTCGGCTCACACATGGGTCTCATTCTTCTTGCATGAAAAGCAAGTGTTAAAACTCAGTAGTTCCAATTCATGGACATCATACACATTTCATTATGCCAACAGCCACTCAAGTAATGGGACTACAGTGCTTCTGGAGCAACAAGCCCATTTCTACCATAACCTCATCTATGACCATTACAAACTCCTAGATAAGTTGGATTCCCTTTTTATGAGTGTCTTTAATAACTTATTCCAGTAATTTTCCCTTGAAACATCAAGTGTTATATGTACATTATCTGTATTTATACAAGTTTCACCCACAGCTCTAAGTGTAGAAAAATGTAAACTCCAGTAACAGATTAGGTAATGCTTAGATATTTTTCACCTAATACTTCTGTAAAAGTATTTTAGTGCATTCAAAGTGCTTTGTGCACAACCAAGAACATTGTTTGCTAGCAGAAAGCAATAGAAATAGCAGTGGCAACTACTTTAGACCTGAAAAAAAAAAAACACAAAAAACCTCAACTGAGTATACAGTAAGCAGAAGATTATGGCGATGATATATTCAACCTCAGGCTGTATAGAAATGCTTATAATTCTGCAGCCTGACACTATCTAATGAGACAATCGATACTTCCTTAAAATACTGTAAAGTACTTTAATGAAATAGAAGCTTGATAAATCTCCCAAGGATGGTTGTTTAGCTACATTTTGCTTAAAGGCAACTTGGTTTCACTTGACAAATTAAGTGTTTAATTACAGTAAAGTCTTATCTTCAATTAGATGACATTAATATTACAAGTTTCTGACAAGCATTGGGCCAATCTATGCAATAGTTGTGACTACCAGCAGAGATAAGAAAAGCGTTTTTTACAGACTTTGAAGTTATCATGCTGATCTCCATAATCCATTTATTCATGGACAAAAGAGTAATTAAAAGAGCTCTGATTCTGAAACAACAAATATATATATATATCCTCAAAGTATGAGACAAACTCAGACCTTCTGTACTGTAGCTAGATTCATGCTGTACTTTGTGACTCTACTGTTAAGGCCAACGGAAAAAAAATATAATGATGTAAAAATATCAGAAAGGATAAGAAAAACTTTGTCTGCATTTTTCTTTTTTAACTTCACTTTCTGGCTTCTGCTGCAGTAGTGGTGTGATTCATTGCCACAGCAGGGAACCAGTGTTTTTTTTTTCTTTTTTTAACTAATTTTAGCTTGCAGTGTAAGACTAGGATGCTAAAAAGAATAGCGGTATTAGCAGAAGGTTCAGGTGCACATTCAGTTAAGGAGTCAAACAAACCTCCTTGCATTAGAGAATAGAAACTAGATCTCTCAGACAAGTGGAATCATGCTGATGCTCTTTGCACAATCAGATAGCATTTCTTTTACATCAGTATTTTCCACCTTCAGAAATTCTTCAGAGGAGCAAAAACCAACAAGGGAGTACCAAGTAAGATTACATTATAGGTAACATGATATACCCAGACATGAAATGGAAGGTGCTCCAGTTCAGGGATAGCATTAAAGACCTCTCCGGTTATGCTGACTGTCAACCATCTCTAGGCATCTACAGATCCAAGTACACTGACTAAAAGCAGATCTCTGTATAGTATTTAAACTGTTTTAAAGCTCTGCTTACATATGCAATAAGAACTCAAGATTCCTAATGGGTTTTGAATTCTGCTCCAGGGATTAAGCAGCAACAAAATTAAGTATAAAAAGTAAGAAAGTCATCTACCACTACTTCTTACACTGTACTATTAAGTGTGGTGATGAACCAGTGATGAAAAAAAAAATTCCTCCAGACTTAAAGTGCTATAGCCACTAGCCAGATTGGATAACGCAGTGAGCTAACTAGATTAAAATGTTTTGAAGGCATGACCTAGTCTCTCTCTAGGCTGCAGCCATGTCAAGAAAGTATCCATTACAAAACACTATTCCACCATGCAGCAACTACTGAAATATAACGCACAAGTTTACCTCAATTGAATATTGGACAAGCTAGTTCCTTGGCATTAAGAAAGAACTTTTTGGCTCAGACAGAAGCATATCTAGCACTGAGTACTTTTTAACATCTATTTAGGGGGGTCTTAAATTGCATCCTCGGTTACTTGCTACTGCAAGGTTTTAGAGATTTCAATATTCTCACTCGCAGCCTTAAAAACTTCTTGAATTTTAAATGTAATAGTAACAGTCTAAAACCACAACACTTCTGGTTACTTACCCAAACAAGTTTTATTTTGCATGCATACCTTCCAGTAGTTACGAGGTCCTTACCTGTTGGTAGTGGCGTGTACTCTGTATCATGTGCATATACATGTTGTAAACAAAGTTAGCCATTTGAGGCATATTCTTGATAACATGTATTTGGTGAGCCGGTGGTTCCCCATTCTAAAGAAGCACAAAAAGTAGAAATTCAGCAAGCAAAGAAACACAACAATTAAATAATTTTTTGAATAATGGTATTAGGAAACTTACACTGAAGAAATTTTAAAAAAAAAGCTTTCTAAGAAAGAAGTAGCAAAATCCTTTTGAAAGGTAGGAAATACAGATCTTGCACTTCTTGGTAACTGTATTTATCATGACCCTGCAGTCCAATGAAGAAATTCACTTTCAAAAGGACAAGCTGGGTTCCAATACTTAATCTGTAAAGTACATTTTGGGCTCAAGGATGATTTAACTAAAAAAAAAAAAAACAACCTAGTTTCAGCTCAGATTAGTGTAAATGACTGCCAAAGCTCAGCTTCTCCTTGCCTACACTCACACTCCATTCTTTGCTGTAGCATGCACCAGTTTCAAAAGAAGGGCTTCCTTCCAAACCTGTCAACAGCACTTTAGACCAGGTAAAGATTTCTAATGGAGTTTTGAATTCATGCAAGTACCCCTCTCAAAACTCCAGGTAGCAAAGGAGGTATGCTCCCTCCATTTCTCATTTGTTTAGCATCCTATTCATTGCAAGTCTTGTGCTTAAATGCTAAACATCTATTGTACTATTAAATTTTTTTCTTAGGCATCTAGTTCAGCAACATTTTGTTATACGGAATTACTCAGTTGAATGCAATTTAACCTTTAACAAGAAGAAATTAGCTTTGTACTTTCTTTTTGAGAAATGACATTTTGTTTCATAATGAGAAAAAATACATAACACACTGCAAAACCTTACATATTTCTCCTGAAATAAAAATAAAGCACCACTTTCACAGGCAGAACTTAGAAAAAAAGCAGACAAAATTGAACAGTTACACTGGTAAATTAGTTTTGTTGGAAAAAAAAAACAAAAACAAAGCAAAACAAACAAACAAACAAAAAACACAAAAAAACAGTTAAAAGCAGCTAGCGTACTACAATTTAAGTCAACTCTAGGGACATAATTATCCAAGAAGCAGTGGTTTAAAAACGAAGACACTGCAGTTCCATGTCTTATAGCCCACTCAAAAAAGGCAGGCAACAAGCACACCACTGAAATGCATAGCAGTTGTTCCTACCTGTCTTGCTGCTGGAAAACATTCTGTGGGAATTATATGGAGGTGAAGCGGTCTAGCTGTGAGCTGGCTGAAAGCTGGAGTTAGCTCAAAACAGTTCTGAAAGAGCGATACTCTTGCGAAGATATAAAGCCCAAGCCTGGCTCTTGACATGGCAACAACTAATCGTCGGACATCTCTTCAAAAAGAAAAGAAAAAAAAAAGAAACAGCCAAATTAATCATATACTTTTTCACTGATTCCATTGTTTCAATAAAACATGAATTTAGACTTCAGCATGCATCTTTTACGAAAACATGAAATAATCTACTGAAACCCTCGTCTTAAATTTTTCTTCCTACATACTGTCCCAATAACTACTAAAATCCTAGAACCTTCATATAAAAAGGCTTACTATATTGTTAATGACATTAAAATTAAACTTTAGCTCTAAAAGCCTAGAAAAACAGTTACATTTTACATCGGGAACAAATCACAATAGCCTTTCTGTATCCCTGAATAAGAAAACATAGGTTCTAAAACTCATCTCACTACTGCTGAACAGACAAGTCTTCCTCCACCTTCCTCCTCCAAAACTGAAATGCAAACATTTTAGACTACAAATAACACAACTTACAAAAGTGTTCAAACAAAGAAAGCTCTCTTATAGAAAAGCACACTTATAGAAAGTTTAAGCCTGCATTTATTCAACAAGCATTAATTACATTCCTATTATTCTACTAAGTTAAAATTCAAGTTCTGACTACAGGCAGTAATATAAACCTCTTATATAGTAATAGCCATTACTAAAGGATAAAGTGGTTGTGAAGAGGGAAGCAGAGACCTTTAAAAATAAACCAGGTCTAAACTTCCTTTAATATACAGCATTAAACTTCAGTTCTGCTATGTATTGAAATAGTTGAAACTTTGTGCAACATATGATAAACATCTTTCTGATGCGGAAAACATATACTTTAGTAACTGTGCAAAAGTACTTTTCTACATACCTAAGGTGGCCTACAGCTTTGGTACGCACTAGTGAAAGGAGAATATAATCATTTTGTTGACCTTGAAATCTGTCCACAGTTGTTACCTAGAGAACAAAAAACAAAACAAAACAAAACCACCATAGGTTAAATCTGTGCCATTTTAACTACAGAATGATATCAAAATTTCAGCACCAACTTACGATTCAGATTGTAGTAAATAGGTAAAGAGATGAAAATCTTTTATTCTGTTTTAGTTCACCTCTAACTAAAAAGTATCAACCTACTCTTTCTGGGAGACGCTGAGAATCTATGTACCATTTCTTTCCTATTTTTACTTAATCCACATATAACTCTGGTGAGATAATACCAAAAGTTTGTGGAAAATGATCAAATTTTATAACATCATATTTTAACCTGTAGACACCAGACTTATGTAAATACATTTCTGTATGTTTCATAATATTCTTCATTATGTATTTTATCAAATCCAAACCATATCCACTCTAGGTGGATCTATTTATTTTATTTTTTAAAAGGAGGACAAAATATATGACAAAAAATTATTCTGTCTCATATAGTCCATGACATATCAAACTTGAGTGATTTCACAGTTTCTTTATACAACTAGTTTCAAATAGGCAAAAAAGATTATATGACCCTGTGAAATTCCATAGAACAAACGTTGATAAATGTGCTATTAGTCAATGACTACTTGCATAAAAAGCAGGGAATGTATTTAATCAGTTCTATAATATGATAATCATGAAAAAAGAGAACCACTTCAATGCTCAATATATTTTGTAAATCACCTTGTTTGGCCGTCCAATCAATGGATTATTCCCACAGCGCTGGTTAATGACATCTCGGATCAGATGTTTCTGTCCATTGTACGTTGTCAGGATACTTATCCTGTCTGCAGGATAACCAAGCAGGCACATATACATGAAAACTGCCACAACGTATTCTGCTTCACCAAGATTCTGATGTTCAAAAGGACAGAGAAGAAGAAAGTTATTTGTTCATAAGTTTGTTAGGCATTGATTGATGCTTTCTAGTATCTACAAGAAGTACTGTTTAACTTGTTAAAATCTAAATATTTATTAGCCATAAAATATATTAATATTTACTTGTTTGAAACATTTAAATGATTTTCAGCGTCTTCAATATTCACACCTAAATGTATTTCTATACCTACAGTTATCTGCCCAAAGGAATATGATCTTAATATAGTACTACCGAACTCAACAAGTGCCAATACAAACATACAAAAAACTCATCTCTTATATAAAACGGTGGAACTATAATTTGTTAAGTATTAGAAGTTGATAATATAGAGATATTAGTATTTAAAATGGAAGGGTTTAAAAACAAAAACAAAGAAATGAAAAAAGAGCACTTGCTTAGCACTAGTTTAATAAGGCTCAAACAAAGTTGCAATTAATCACTCTCCAGTATGCTAAAAGCAAGAACTAATTGAACTAGAGTAATTAAACTCCTTTCAACTCTTTTTTTTTTTTTCCTACACTTATAATAATTGTCAGTCTCAGATCATTCTTCTGGCTGTTGGAAGGTTTCATTATTTTATGAATGCAGTTTTCTGCATTCTTACATCCAAATTAAATCAAAACACTGACTCCTCAAACTCAACTGTGCATCACAAAGCAAACTTCGATATTTTATACAGTGGAATTCTACCATTTATTTCCCTGTCATGACAGTACAGCAGAATTAAACATCTTCAATTTGCCATAGGCCAAAATATTTCATAATGAATTACATACCAAATCTCCCTCCCCCAGTGACTTTGAGAAAATGGAGATAGCAAGCGGGGTCATTCACTTTGAGCAAAAAAGCATAACAAATTATCATCCTTTTCAACATACAAACTGATTACAAGGAGAAAAAAAATTGTGTATATACACAACCCCAAAATCTGAGAACGTAACTATCAGCTTACAGTATTTTGATTCATTGCAGATTCCATAAACCTTATCTAGATTAAATAAAGTACACACTCAGCATTTTTCTTACCTGATAGAAATAAGGATTGGGTTCAGACTCTCCCACACCATTGAAGTCTTCTACGTTTATAAGTTGGAAGTCATATAAAAACCCAGCATTGGCTGTTCTGAACTCTGGCATAAGCTGCACGTGAGGCAGATTACCCAGATTTTTATAACGCCAGTTGTAGAGGTTACATAAACTGTCCGAAAAAACACAGAAGCAGTTAAAGTGGGTTTCTGAACTCAACATTTTATTATTATTGCTATTTTAACTTTTTATTTTTGTCTGGTTCACAGAAAACTCAAAAACTCCTGAATTGAAAGAACCACAGTATATTCAATTTTTCAAATTGAGAACAAAGACATGAACATTCTAATAGTAAAGCTCTCACAACGGATTTTGGCAAATGCTGCAGCTATCAAAAACTTCCTTTGTGCCAATTTGCCTTCTAGTCTAAGCTGAAATCAATGGAGCAAAACAGCTAAATCATCATTTTGCACAGACTCCTGTCTCAACAACCCAAAGTTTCCAATACTGTAAGTGTGTTTTTCCAATTCTTAACCTGGCAGCAGACAGACATGCAGTTTTATTTCACTCACCTTGCTCTTGCTCTTCCTTGTGCATCCAAATCAACAGTCGGCACTCCAACACGAACAAACCGTGTGAAGAGGGACTGCTCCATGTTAGAGTATTTTTGAAAGGCCATGTTCTTAATGACTGGTGGCAACTGGTGATGGTCACCAATCATAATCCACCGCTTCAAACGACTGAATCCATCCTGAGGGTTCTAAAGTTAATTAAGACAACTGTAAGTACTACAATATAATCAAGGCACTCAACTAAAACACATGAATAGTCAAGCTAGTTGTCTTACAAGGCAAAGGCTATTTCAGCATTTGTTCTTAAACTACACCGAGTTGAAATCGTTTAAAGACAACTGCTACATTCTTTCCAGTCTCTCTATTTCCTGCTTTTCACGTGTTTTTGAGTTTGTATGATTCTCCATTTTACCTCTGAAATCCTTACTTTTTCTCTTCTGAAAGCTCTTGGACTGAAAGCTCTTCAGTATGTTAAGTATATCTGTTCCAAGTTATCTATGATCCTTTGCACACCTGTATTATGTACTGACAGAGTGAATGAAGGACCATTTTAACAGATGGACATAAAACAAAGAGGAGTGTGGGAAATGCTACCCAAGAATCAGAATTCTGAAGATTTCTGCCTGCCAGTTCTACAGTTCATATCCTTCCTATCTTAAACGTTCCTCTAATACTTCCCCACAGGATAACTATGTGAGAGAGCCCGAAGTTCCTTTTCTTGACACTTGAAGAGCTCTGAAGCCCTCTCTAATCAGGGTGCAAGGAAGGAAAACTGAACTCTCATCAAGACAGAAGATACCATAGTAAGAAAGTAAGAGGATGAAAATTATTTTCAATTGCTAATAGAAACTTTTTGCTGGGCCCACGTAAGCCTAATAAGGTTCGACAAAGCAAGTGCAATTTGGTTAGGGTAATCCCTGCTGAGATGCACTTAGTGGTCCTGGTAGATGAAAAACTTAACATGATCCAGCAGCATGTGATTGCAGCCCAGGAAGCCAACTATACCTCAGTCTGCATCGGAAAAGAGGTGGCCAGCTGGAACAGGAAGGTGATTCTCCCTCTCTACTCTGCCCTTGTGAGGCCCTATCTGGAGTACTGTAACCAGATTTGAGGCCCCGAACACAGGAAAGAGGGTCCAGAGCAGGGCTACAAAGATGATCAGAGGCCTGGAGCACCTCTCCTATGAAGACAGGCTGAAGGAGCTGGAATTGTTCAGCCTGGAGTAGGCTATGGGGTGACCTCATTGCAGCCTTCCAGTACCTAAAGCGAGCCTACAAACAGGAGAGGAATCTACTCATTACAAGGGTAGATAATGGCAGGACAAGAGGAAACAGTTTTAAAGTTGAAGGAGGGAAGATTTAGGTTGGATATCGGGGGGAAGTTCTTTACCAAGGGTGGGTGAGGTGCTGGAAAACGCTGCCCAGAGAGGCTGTGGATGCCCCATCCCTGGAGGTGTTCAAGGCCAAGTTGGATGGGGCCCTAGGCAGCCTGGTCTAGTATTAGATATGGAGGTTGGTGGCCCTGCCTGAGGCAGGGGGGGTTGGAGCTTGATGGTTCTTGAGGCCCCTTCCAACACAAGCCATTCTATGATTCTATCATCAACAAAAACCATGGTAAGAGCCATGAGGATTTAATCATTTGTTACACAGCACCACAGTAGCATTCAGTTCAGGACTGCCAAAAGGCAAAAACAACATCCTAGAGTAACTGTTACACTGATCACCAGACAGATTTAAATAACCTATATCTCTAAAGACCAGCTTGCATGAGAGGTCACCTAAACTACAACTTATGCCTATGTTTCCTTCTGGCAGTTAGAAGGACCTAACTAAACAAACAAACAAAAAATCTTGCATTTGCAAGAAGCCTCGTTCAATTTGTTTGCTTTCCTGACACTCCCAATATAACAGAAATACATGTTCTTGCTCTGAGTTCAGGCCATATTAGGGTCTAGACGGTAAATAATTAGTTGCCTATCTGCTCTGAATTATCAAAACATGGCAGTCTTTACCACATCAAAAAGGTGATAAAACGCAACACTGATGTTTCCCAAACTGAAGAAGCTTACAGTTAGATATCAACTGAGCACAGAACACGGGCTTTAACAGCAGTATGATTCTTGGACATGCACATTCTCTTGTGCGCTAGGCCCATAACTAATTACCTCCTTGTAACTGTATTTGATATTCTATTATTAAGGAGCTATGTGAAAAATTATGAGCTGTAATTAAAATATACAAATATTTCATGTAGATTCTGTTAAAATTCTTATTTCAATGAAAGCCTGGATGTGGTTTTCTAGAGGAATTTAAATCATTCCTTTTCAATGAAAACATGAACTCCAAACAAAACTTCCAGGAAGGAAATTCACTTTTAGAAAATGAGCAAACACAGAATCCATTTTTCAGAAATCCACTAGAGTAAGAATCAAATGAACAACATAGGTTCTTAGTTTCACTAACTTTCCAAATATCATTTTCTGCTCTGCAGCTAAAAAGTTCCTGAGAGAATCCACACTTTACTTCCAATGGTGAAATTTTATCTCATAACAATCTGAGATGCAGAGATAACTTGAAAACTGTAATGTAAGCCACATATGTGGAAGAAGTAGTTTGCTTTTTCCTGAAGGCCTACAGATCTTAAAAGAAGGAAGTGATGCATCTCAATATGAGGTCACTAACAGCAATCTCAGAGCTGGACCAACAATCTCCACCTGAGGCACAAGAAATTCAAAGACAGGCTGACTAAACACACTGAGTTTGGAACAATCAGAGTAAACGCTTTTAAGAAAAGATACTTATTGAATCAAAGAATGCTCAGAGTTGGAAGGGACCTCTGAAGGACATATATGTCCAACTCCCTTGCAATGAACAGAGACATCCATATATAGGTCAGGTTGCCTAGAGCCTGATCCAGGCTTGCCTTGAAAGTCTCCAGGGACCGGGCATCCACCATATCTCTGGGCACTCAACTGTAACTGTAGCAGCATTAGCCCTCTACTACAACAATCCTTTACTATTACAAAGGTAGGGGACATATTCTTTGCTAGTCTTAAGAATGCCACATAGCTATTGCTATAGCTATGTGGCATTCTTAAGACTATGCTATAAGCATCCCATGTCACACTGTCACACTAGCTTTAGTTTCCTTCCTATCTTCCCTACATCAATAGCACCTTCCTGGCTACAAGACTTCCATTCAACTGTATCACATGCACATTCCTTTTTAATCTACCAGTTCTAGGTTTGACAAAAAATACAAGCTACAAATGATTCCAACCTACACATTTATCAATTCAGCCAGATAAAAATTGCTTAATTACTGGTCAAAAGTAGACAAAATAGAATCAGTTTCTATTCCTCCCCTCCCATCCACCTGTGGCGGTGTTGTAACATCCATTAAAATATCTAATCTCTACCAGGCTCTAGTTTTCCTGAAAGTTGTAGGTAACTGGCATCTACTTCATCTCTCAATTTTTAACTACAACTGGCCAAACAACACTGGCAGATGGGGTGACAGAGAGCAATTATGTAGGCCTTATGCTCTTGGGAAACAGTTAAAACAGTTATTTCATAATTGCTAATTTTAAAAACTGTTAAAATTATTAAAGATTTAATAACAGCTATGAAATGGCAAAGAATAGAAGTAAAGGAATGACAAAGCAAGGTACTAGTTCACTCACATTTCTGCACGTTTTGAAAGTGAAACCCTGACAGTCACAGTTAGGGTAAAACACAGAATAAACAATTAATGAAGAATAACATGAGAGTTCTTAGTGCCTGCAAAATGGGAAATACCAGTTCTGTTACCTTCCACACAAGATACTTTCCTTTTAATATTCTATATTTTTCAAGAACATAGGCTTTCAATTTTCATTTTTTTTTTGCAGTACATTTTTTAATAAAAGTCTAACCTGTAAAAGGAGAGGTATAAAGGTTTCTATCTCCAGAATCTGTGCAGACTCTTCCATTAAGATGTTGTCATACTGAGAAAGAAAAAGTACAGAGATGTCCATCAGTCAGATAATACAAGTTAAGACTGTTATTTAACCTACCAAAAGGAAGCATCAGTTGCTTATTTGGGGAATTAAAGGTTTTGTTGGCTTTTTTCTTGTTAGTTTTCTTTTTTTTTTTGGTGTTGTTTTGTTTTTTCATAAGTAGGACAGTTACAGAGCAAGATTTTCCTTTATAGGCAGAACACCAGTAGACTGAAATCAGTTCCAGAGGGTGAAATACCATTACATCAATGCCAAACCTATCTGTACCAATCAGTCCTTAGATCTAGAAACAATCTGCACTACATTATATTCTGAACTACATTATATTCTTTCCATATGCCATAACTCATCCTCAAGGGGAAAGCTTTCTGCAGTGGGGCAAACTAACTTGGTATTCTTGCACTGAATAGAAAGGTTGCATTTCTGTGATCCAGTGCATTATAGGAAAAAAACAATGTAAGAGATGAGGGAATCTGTCCATTTTTTATCAGAATATCTGTAGTAAATGACTATCAGAATACAGTTGATATTCATTTACTGGACTGTAAGTGTACTGCATCATCAGCTGTACAACACAGCTCCTCTCAAATTGTTATTTTTTTTTAAAGTAAGCAATGCTGTAAAACAAAAGTGTTTTTCCCACTTCATCCTTTCTTTTATTATCCAATCATATCACGGCAGTTCATCTAATGTGACAAAACCTTTTTTTTTTTTTTTTTTTTTTTTTAATACACATGCACTTTCAAGCATTTCAATATGAGCAACCTAAATGTATTACCATCTTTAACTACTGATTCTGTTAGAAAAAGTTTTCTTCAAAAAATTGCAATTAGAAACATACTGGTAAAAACATGCAATTCAAAATAATCCAGTTGCTTAGATCTAGGACAGGTGAAAGGTCTAAACAAGGTGGTGGTGGGGGGGAAGTGACAACATGACCCCAAAAAATAAAAAAATAATAATAATAAACCATTATCAGCGTTACTATTACAAACATAATTACTTTGAAGCCTAATTCAACCAGGTCATGTCGTTTCAGAGCGGCGTGGGTACAAGTCATAGCAATGATTTTTGCTTCTTTCACCAAGAGGTATTTGGATCTATCCAGGCCACTGCGGAGAAGTTCAAATGCTCTGAATTCCTGTGGTAGAAAAAAGAACCGAATTGAGAGAAAATGTGTATATAAACTTATAAAAAGCAAACAAAATGGGTGCTTCCTAGCCTCAAAATAAAACGGATTAGACTCCTGTCCCTATTGCAAATTATGTCTAAATTACTTGAAGGGAGAAATGCTCACTGGGATGCCTTGCAAGCTAAAGAAGTTGCCTAGGAGTATATACTACTTCTAGGCTTCAGGACAAGTAAGAATTTTGGAACTTTGTGAAATTTCTTTAGGATTTATCAGAATTATTTACCTTTAGCAGATATAAGTCTTACCTCAAGCTGAGTGAAGATTTTCTTCAGATGTCTAAAACATCCTTCAGCAATCTCCATATCTTCTTCATAGGATCTGCCTCTGAAAATTGGTTGAGGAGCATTTGCAAAATACTGATGAAAGGGAAAGAAACTGGACACGTCTGTAACATCTGGTAATTTTCCACCTTTAACTTTCACTTTGCTGATATATTCTTCCCAACGTGACATTACCTATGGCAAACAAAAGTGTCATACAGATGTGTTTTTATATAATGAAGTCACTGGATATGTGTCATCTCGTATACACAGTTAAAATGGTTATTTTATTAAATCAATTTTATTTAATAAAATAATTTTTAACGACAAAACCTACGTATCTAAACTAGCATTTAATCTTAACACAAATCAGGATATTTCAGGCTTTACACTTTTATTACCAGCTCTTCTACCTCCTCCACATTCCTCATGAAGAACTGTTCCAGCATAGGTCTATCCCACAGAGTACAGTCCTTCAGAAAAAGACCTCTTGCTAGGAGCCTGCTCCAGAATAGACTCTCCACGGGCTCCAGATTCCCTGAGGACACATCTACTTGCTGCAGCACGTGCTCCTCCACAGGGTGCAGTGTGGAGATCTGCTCTACTGTGGTCCTCCACAGGCTGTAAAAGTACAAACTGCTTCACCATGGTCCTCCACTCCAGGGCTGCAGAGAAACTTCTGCTTTGGCACCTGGAGCCTCTCCTCCTTCCCCTCCTTACTCACTGATCTGTTTCTCCTCCATTATCTCCCGTCCTGATATTTTCCTAATTATCTCTACTTAAAATACTTCTATTTAAATACTAAATTGGATTCCTTCAGGAGGAAATTAAAACAGAAGATGAACTCGATCTGTGCTCCTATCCTAGCCGTCCCCAACTCCTAATGATTCATTTAACGTTCGGAACCATGCTACTGCTAACCCAAGGTAACTTCTCTCAAAATATATACAGTGTGGAGATTTGTTCTTAAGTACCACTCTACAAGTCTGCCTAAGCTACATTACTTGCTTAAGAAGACACAGTGTCAATACCATACAGAAATGAGGGATATACAACATACAGAAGATCACCATTTGGTAGACTCTGCATCTAATTTCAAACATGAAAGCTTTCTTTTGGAGTATTAAGTAGCAGCTGTAATGTTTGTCCAAACTATAAAGCACCCCACAGATTTTCACATTCGAAGGGAAAACTCCCGGTTAGAAATCTTGCCAGCAGTAATAAAGAGCAAGAATGTTAGCCTTTTAATTATTGAGCCAGCAGGCAGGAGTTAAAACAATAGCAATGTAAAGAAACAATAAAGAGGGCTTTAGACATCTTATATTTTGAACCACAAAGAAAATGGGTTTTTTTGAGACTTGATTTTGAAAAATTCTCTAATTTTCATAGCATGTTTCATAACACACTGAGGTCATGCAGTCTCTGTAAAGTATTTCAGTCCTTACTTGGTATAAGAAAAAGTGGCCAGCTGTTTCACAAGTATAAGAAACATCTCCTGGGACACCAAGACTCTCTTGCAATCGCCCAACCTCTCGCAGGAGTTCAAGTCTTCGAGCCAGAACATAATTCACTCTTCCATACCTACAAAACGAATTAAGGTTTACTATTTTGCATAAAGATTTATTTAGTTCCAACTGGTTTATGTAAGTATCAAAATGAGAGATCACAAACACTTCCCCCAAAACCACAACTATGAGGGTTGCTCCAAAAGTAATGCTTCCTATTTTCATAGACCACAACATCAGCAGATGTTTTCATTCCCATTTTTCCCCCTTTTTAAGATCACCTTCCCTAATCTATGTACTTTTTCTCTAAGAGAAGCAGCACAAGAATGAATTTAAAAAAAAAAAAAGTATCACATCATGTTTTCTTAGTAGGATACCAAATGGTAAAAACTGCTGTAGTAAGAGAAATAAAAGAAAATCCCTGGGATCTCAGATCTCAGTGGGTTCTACTCTCTTATTTACAACAGTTTAAGAAGTTATAACCGGTGATTTCAATTTACAAATACACAACTGAATATGGTATTGTTTGCATTCAGAAAAAAAAACCAAGTTTCTCAGGAACTGTGTCAGTTAAAAGCCTTGTACTGTTACTTTTTTTTTCCTTCAGAAAAACTAATCCACCATTATTACAAGTAACTGCAATCAGGTTTTTTTTTCCATGCTTCTAGATGTGCTCTTGTTTTTCATAATTCAAGCAAGAACCCCTGCTTCATTCATTGCTATAGGAATTTTCTTTAGCTGAGATCCTCTTTACTCTTAAGTGACAGTACCAGTCTAAGCAGTTCCTCTTCACCTTATGTTCTTAAAACTCCCAGTTTTGCTGTGCTTGCAGAGGGAGCAAAAAGTGAAAAACAAACTTGCAGTAGTCAAAATTCTTCGAACAGTACCATGCCCTCTAAAGCAGCCTGATACAGAAAAAAAAAAAAAACTCTGAAGCAACCTTAGAAGAAAAAAGCATATGGGAAATAAACTTCTCCCTGTAGTACATTCCTCACTATGCACCTCTCCCTCTCAAACTGCCAGAACCCACAGGAATTTGCAGTACTGCCCTGTAGGTCTAGAATTACTCTGAAAACTAATGAGAATAGATAATAATAGAAAACATCATTTAATTGTGAGCATTCCACTTCCAGGAAGGTGGAAAACCATAGATTTTACTAAAATACATATCTACCATTACATCATTTCACTGAGATTTTAGTTATCAAATTTCTAGGGAAAAAAAAAAAAGATTACGCTTAATCATTCAAATCTGAAAAAAAAATCCCAAGGATTTCTTTCGCTAAATGAATCTCAATAATGGGATTAACTTCTCATGACTATATATAATTTTTACCATGTCTTTTGAAAGTCAGGGTATTGCCATAAAAATCAAGTATTGGACAATCCAGTTATTTCCACTATATGACCCTTACATCTCCTGCTTGTATTTATGAATGCTTGTAATCCTACTGACGTCAATTGGACTGGCATGTAACATAAAGCATAGAAGCATTTACAAGAATAGGTTCTTAATTCTTTGTACTGATGCACACTTGATAGCTTGCCTTACAGATGTAGTCTTCAAAATACGTTACCAATAAAATAAGTAATTTTAGTATTATTTAATATTCTGAAAACCTGGAAGCACAAAGTTTTATTTCTACTTTGTGTGCATACAATATTCAACAACAAGCAGAGGTGATATATTTGCACAAATATTTCTAACTGCAAATGCTTAACTTTATTAAACTTTCCCCATAAAACAGATTAATTTTATAATAAGTATGTGCCTAGAACATTGTAAACAACTTTTATTCAAGCAGCTGAATTTGTGAACAAGTAACTGCCAGATTTGCCTTTCAATTCTCAAGAGAACAGTTTTGCTACTGAATAAGAATCAAAATTACTTGATCCTATTCTGAAAGTAAAACTGCATTACTGGGATTCAACAGTATGAAAAGCTTGCCAAGTGCAGCTACTTGCTCATTTACAAGGAAGAATGGACAACACACATCTCAGCTATAATACTCACATAAACTATCATTAGCACCTTCTTTCTTACCTGCTGAAATCTTTCTCTGTCTCTAATTCCTCTTCTCCATGACCCAGACGCAGGAGATGGCGCTCATCAATGTCTAGAGCCATGATTTTTTCAAACAGCTGGTTCAAGGCCTAAAGATTGACAAGAACAGGAGAAAAGGTGGTTTTTAGAAGCTCTTGCAGAGAAAACTGAAGAATGACTGGTAAACCAGCTAAGAAATAATGCGTATCATGGTATAATGAAAGCCAAAGAAAACATGAAATTAATGCTTAAGTTTGATTGTGTTAATCTTGACAATGGCAATAGAGACATCAGTCTACTGAAACTCATCTTCACGTGCTTCATGCATTTTCATTTATTATTCCGATAGAATCACTTAGTTTTAAAAAACCTAGTTGATAAAGCTATCAGTTTACAAAGTTTTCTTCAAGAATTACATTTCGCAAACGTTGGTTTTTTTTTTTTTTTTTTTTTAGATCACTTTGAACCAATTTTGTCATTTAATTTTTACTGTAAATTAAAAGAGTGCAATCTGTTACTGATTGGTCAGAACTGTGACTATTCCATACGGCTAAATGAATTTTGCTAAACTTCAAGGTGAGCTATGACTCCTGCCTTTAACTCCTCAGTTCTCTAAAGCTTAGTATTAACTGTACAAAGTTTTAAGTACAGGGTCATCAAGCTACAAAACTAAGAATGGAGTGGAGCTTGCTCATGTTTAATTCAATTGGAAATCATGCAAACACATTGAAGTATGGTATTAAAGCACAAGAAAAGACACCTGCTGAGATAGATTGTTTTCAGAAGTACAACTAAAAAAACTCATGTTAAGATCTGTTGCCAAAAAAAAACTCCTATGTGCCTCAGAATTTGTCTCATTTTCTTTCAACTCTTGCTCTTAACACTAATACCTGTAACTCACTCACTTGCAACTAGCTGTACGCTGGCCTACATTATTCCAGGTCGTAACTTACCACCAAAAGGAAGCTACACTGTTGACTAACAAATGGTCATCAGAGGTACCTGATCTTATTCTGATGGAAAAAGATGAAACAAACTAAGCTCAATTACGATCACTGATAAAGGAGCAAGTATAGGTTACTTACGGCGACCAAGAGATTGATAACCCTAGTTTTAAAACAAATCCTTCTAAACCACAGACAGCTTTAGAGTAATAATCTTTAAGGCTATAATAATAATAAATGTATATATGTAGCCAGGTTTCATCTCTTACGAATGGGAAGCAAACACTCAACTGAATATACCATGCTAACTTTCATGCCTTTCCTTAGCAGAACGAAGCACAGAGTAAAAGGTACCTGCGAGAACACGTTAGCTAAAGTCAAGTCTGGCATGCATGTTTGTGACTGTAAAACTGTGCACACACTTTTTTCCCCTCCAAAAATGCTTCCTAATTTCAAATCTCCTAAACAGTTAAATACCCTGAAAATCTCTGCTGAATATCTTAAGAGTTACCTGAAATTCAAAAATTTCATCTCACATTTTAGAATTGGCAGAACCACTCACAAGTTATAATATTACACTTCTAAGATAGAACTGAAGCCTCAAACCTAGTGATCTCAATATCTGCCGCTCTTTTTGATTTTAAAGGAAAATTTCATACGTTACTATTACCTTACCTGATTAGAGTGGGTAACTATAAGAGTTCGTTGTTCTGGGAAATTATGATACAGATTGGATATTATCTGGACTGCAACATCAGTTTTCCCTGTACCAGGTGGACCCACTACCTAAAAGCAAAACAAAAAAACAAAGAAGTGAAAAACAAAAAGTGTACTCAATTTAACACAGTACACCACAGGACAGAAATTTAGCCCGCCAGGAAGAGTAGAGCAATCTCACAAGACCTCCTAAGAGAAAAAAAAAAAACAACACAATTCGGCCTCAAGACATTCTACATATACAAAAAACAATAAGAAAACATAATTAAAAAATAATAAGGTAAGGTAAAGAACAGAAAACAGACTTCATTCTTTTCACTTAGTCAAAAAAAAAAAATCTACAACTGATGATACAAGACCAATAATTAATGTTAATACCAATAATTAATGTTTTTATAGGCTCAATTAGACCATCAACTTTAAGAAACTTGATACATAAGACATTTTAGGTACTATAAACTACTTCAAAATATTTTTTCTTCCAGTAGAGAGAAGAAAGAATAGTAGGTGTCACACACCTTCACGTAAAATTTACAAACTGCAAAAAATCATGCTTGTTATATTCACACAGAGCATCTCATTAATTGCTAGACTTTAAAACAAGTAGGATTGTATTTCTCAGTCATATTTGACGGAAACAAGTGACAAAAAATAAAGCATAGGTTTATACTGCATAACTATTTCTCAAGCAGCCTGCTTTTACTCTCTCCACAAAATATCACAGATGCTTTAATAAAAAAAAAGCAAACACATTCATAAAAACAAAAATGGCTTTGCCACTGTTTTTTCTTTTAGATCTACCAGACTCCACCCTGTGACTCCTTTTCAAAAAAAATTATCAAATGATTTTTTAGCAGTAAAGTTAGAGTTCTCTAAAAACCATCTTCTCAAAGATTTATGCAGGGTGATAGAGTATTAGGTGTGGTACATTGCCATTTAAAGCCCCCTCAAGCATGACGCATGGTAGATTATGCTGCGTTACACAATTGCACTAGAGAGTCATTTATATACAACTAATATTAAGTGATAATAATAAACAGTATGCAACACTATTTAAAATAAGATCAAAGAAAGACTAGGTGATAGAAATAACGATCTTCCCTTTGGTCCTGGTATTTTGTGCTAATTATGTAGTCAAAAATGGTAATAAAGACTGATTTCTGTCTTCTTTCTGTTGACAATAATACTGAAATAAAACAATACTCCTATTCATTCTTACGTGTATTAAACAAATACTCTAATTATGTAAAAGCCACCAGTTCTGATCACCAAGTTGACTGCAAAAAAAAAAAAAAAAAAAACCCCACCCTGTAGCGTTGTTAAAAATTCAAATTTAAATTTATCACTGTGTCATTTTTACAGCATCCACAAAGAGATTTTTCATTTATGAATAAACCTTAAAACCGGTACCCTATCAGGAACCAGAGATGTGCTGTGCTGTAATAGAGAACACGTCACATTCAAAAACCACTGTGAACTCAGGAACTTTTATGTACAGTTCAAGACAAAACTACTTTCATCACACCTAGTCAGGCAATGACAAAAGGCATACAACAATTCTACTGAAATTTAGTTTTTCCTTCAAAAAATTGCATTTTTTGTGCTAGCTACGTAGTGTCTAGAGACTGGTAAAAACATGAGAAAATGGAAGAGGAAGAACATGTACAAATGAATACTACTACTACAAAACAAACAAACAAAAACAACAACAACAAAAAAAACAACCTAAACTTAAGAAATAGCATTAATGCCCATATAGTCCAAGAAGAGATTAACAGTATCAAGCAGAGAAGTCACTCGAGTACTCCACTGAGGAATCACTGGAATACAGGCACTTATAGTCAGGTAAACCTTGTAGACCGCTGCAGAAATTCACTGATCAAAAATTACTTTCCCAACAAATCTACAACTCTGATCTATCTATAAGTCAGCAGGATATAAGGGATAGTACATGAAATTTCACAGGACAGTAGGAAAAAACTCCATAGGGACAATTCAATAACTTTGATTTCTTTTAATGGAGCTAGATCAAAATAAAACTGATGCAAGTAATTTAAAATAGTTAAAAAATGGCAGACGTGGCAAAAGTCTAAAATTACCAATCTGACCACTGAAAAAAATAAGTTCAGTTGTTCAGTAAAGTCTTCAGTCATTAAGACAAGATTCAGCCAAATACAGAGATTAAATATGAAATATATATTATTTTCTCATGTACTAAGTTACTAATAAAGTAAGAACTCTCATGGAGGCTACAGAAGAAGGCATTATGGGTGTTTCATTGAATGTACCTAGAAGCTAGAATCAAACAAACAAGAGCAGTTTAAAATATCCTTACCATAGTTAGTCCAGGTTGCATTCCTGCACGTATAGCTTCAATCTGAGTATGGGTGAATTGAATAGTATTGCTGTAACAAAGCAAGATAAAAGATCAGAAAACTGACAGACTTTGCGAACAGTATCAGTAATTTTTTTAAAAACAAATTTGCTTTAATTTGGTTTGCTACACATTTCTCCAGAACTGCATGCCTCTAAACAAGACAGTAAATTATACTGGTCAAATGACTACAAAATCATCCACCTAAAACAAAGTCTTTACGTATGATTTGCTGAGAGTGCTGTAAAATTATTTACCTATAATTCTCCTTTTTAATTCTTGAGTAATACAGTGACATGTTGCAATACCATGTTAAATGACATTACTAGATTATCTGAATACAGAGAAAACTGAACTACTTTTTTCTCCCTTCAGTAAGGCAATCTAACAGAGGCCTGTCAAAAATTCACATCCAGGACTCCTACACCACAAGCAAGAAGAGTTCTACTAAGGCCATCTCCACTCTGCATGCTTTAAGTGCATACCTAAGGCACTTACTTGAAGTAGGAGTAGACCTAAGTTTAAACGCTTAAGCAATATCAAGAGTTTTATAAGTAAATACATAGGTCATTTTTTAGTTGATCACAGCAAGTTATTGCTGATACTATCACTTTGCAATTATATTTTTTGATAAAGGAAATTACAAAAGTCTTGGTAGGATTAGCAACCCGTTGTTACAATAACTAAAACAGTCCAAATGTGATCAGCGCTACTTTGCACTGTTCAGCAAACCCACCATACAAGGAAAATAGGAAGTCTTCCAAAGAACTGCTAAATTCCAAGATTCCTCCTTCCCTAACATATTCACATTCTTGCAGATATTATAACTAGGAGTGGATGCTACACTCCACTCCAGTCCTCCCTTACCCCATCTTCAACGTGGGAATGGTGAAAACCTTCAAAAGACTCTTAAGTCATATGTTTAGAAGAGGTGTATGTATGCACAGGCACAAGACAAACAACTTATAAAATATTGTACAGCAGCAGAACTATTGTATTTCTCACTGCTTTTAACACAGATTATTGAAAACAAATGGAAACTTCCAACAGAAGCTTCATTCATGCAAGAAACTCTGAATTCAGATTTTAGAGTTATGACAAAAATAAGTATTTTGCATACGTCTACAAGAAAAAATATTCAGTCGGTACTGTTCTTTCCTATGCTCTCAACTGTTATAAAAGTCATTAGAAAAGTGGAGAAAACAAGGGCAGTTACGTGAAGTGTTACATTTTCAATACTAACATTCAAAGTCTTGATAATACTAAAACCCAGTATTTCTCATAATACTTTTCAATGGATTTTTTTTTCTAGTAGAGGGACTATAGTAGAATATTTGATAAAAATACCAAGGAAAATACTCCTATATTCAAGTCTTTTGGTAGTGAAATCACCATTACATTAAAAATAAATAAATAAATAAATAAATGTGTGTTTAGGTATGAAAATGAACTGTTAGCACTTCTAAGCAAATTCACATACATCTATTACCGTTTTGGTTGATTATATGGATATGGTCCCCTGTTTGGAATGATGTGAGGCTCTACAATCAGTGTTTTAGCTTCTTCAGATTTTTCTTCATTCTCATCCTCTTTTCTTTTCTTTCCTCTACCTCCTGTTATTGGGAAAGTTATCCTGTAACATATAATTCAAATCCAAGCTTCAATACACACGCCAGACTGTCTTACAAGCTCATAAAGATTTTTTTTGTCACTGTTCAGATAAACTATTATAACACGGATTCAGATAAAGTATAGATGAGGACAAGAGAAAGGAATAAAAATTAAATTGATTAAGCAGACTAAGAATATTTGACAAGAAGTACATCAAAAGTGTACTTTATATAGCTTGAAAAGACAGGAGCAGCATTTTAAGACAAGCGGAAGAACGCTGATGGCAGAGTTCAAAAATGAAACTGGAAGGGACAGGAGTCAAGATAGAACAAAAAGCCACTGGCACTGTCTGGTCAGCTGTAATAACTTGATTTTGTTCTAGAACTGATGGACACCTTCTTTACAAAATTTGTCGATGTTCTAATTTGTTTCAATACAAGGACGTTCATCCTCTCACTTCAGCTTTATTTTTATAGTCCCCTATAGTAAATGTTATCAAGCATCAACCCTTTAATTTAGAAACAAATTATGGAGGAGGAATTCCAATGGCAATCCAATCATCTTGATACAACAATGGAGACATTTAAAGCATCAATAATTTTAGTCTCTTTATAAGACAAATACAGTAATACCTCTTCATAAAGAAAAAAAATGTGAAAGTTAACAATAGTTCACCACAGGAAATCAAATGTGGTATATATAAGTGATTCCTTCAAACTACTGTCATATAAATGACATACCATTGTTGCCTTCTCCACATATACTCTACATGCAAGGTGTGAAAAAAGCTGATAAAGTTATGTACACTGGTAAATTCAGATGTACAGGTATAAAGAAGCCAATGATGAGGGACATGACTTTCAAAACTAAAAATTAATCACTAATATTCTGGGCTGGACAACGGCACCACTGAAACAAAATATGTAAATCTCATTTAGTGGTCACAAAGGTAGACATCTTCTTTCAGAAATAATTTCTAAAATAAAGCAAGCATAATAGCATATCAAACCTGATTATTTGTTTTTACTGAACGGTATTTCCAAAAGCTCAAGCTTTTATGGATGATGAAATTGCTGTACTTACTTTGCCTTAAAACTATTTAACTTAGAAATTACTAGGCTGAACTTGAAGAGGCCAGATACCAATGGAGGAGAGAATACTACATGCCTTTATTCTATTTAAGAAATACATCTGTGTAAGAAAGACATCGAGGCCCTGGAGTGTGTCCAGAGAAGGGCAACAAAGCTGGTGAGGGGTCTGGAGCACAGGCCTTACGAGGAGCGGGTGAGAGAGTTGGGATTGTTCAGTCTAGAGAAGAGGAGGCTCAGGGGAGACCTTATTGCTCTCTGTAACTACCTGAGGAGGTAGTTATAGGGGTAGTAGAAGAGGTCAGCCTCTTCTCTCGTGTGACTAGTGATAGGACTAGAGGGAATGGCTTCAAGCTGCGCCAGGGAAGGTTCAGGCTGGATGTTAGGAAGTACGACTTCTCTGAAAGGGTGGTCAGACACTGGAATGGGCTGCCAAGAGAGGTGGTGGAGTCACCGAGCCTGGTGGTGTTCAAAGAGCATTTGGATGTTGTGTTGAGGGACATGGTTTAGCGAGAACCATTGGTGATGGGTGAATGGTTGGACTGGATGATCCTGTGGGTCTTTTCCAACCTTAGCGATTTCTATGATTCTTTGATTCTATTTTACACTGTTCCTTTCCCTATAAATTCAAAAGGGTGATTTACAAGCAATGCTGTATTATAGTTATTTATATATATAGATAGATAGATAGATAGATACTGTTATATAACTAAGTGTTGATATTAACACATGAATATCCCTTCCTAAAAGAAAGAGAACTTCCCTTCAACCAACGAACTCAACTCCATCTGACAATGCACTGCAGCAACAGTAACAGATCATGAGTATTTGAAATTTTGAGATCACCTGAAGGGAGGTACTTGTAGTTCTGGATTGTCAACAGTCACTTTAATATTGTACCCAGGAAAACTAGCTTTTAAGTGATCAATGGACAGGAAGGTGTCATTAAAATCTAGAGACGCAATCTGATTTGGCATTTTTGAATAGTGTGCACTACTTGGGTCTCCATATCCAAGAATGATGTCATGTAGCCAGTCAGGAACCACACAATCTGTGTTCATCAAATTTCTAATAGTTTCCAGAACAGCCTGAAAATTGCAAAAACAGGGAAAAAGAAGATTGGAGAGTGACTTTTTAACTAAGTAAATAAGACACACTGAAGACTAATCAAGTTATTCTAAGATACTAGTGTCTATCAGTCATCAACTTAAGGATATTTGGTTAGTTACAGTCTATATCTGTACATTGCATATATTAAAAAAAATAATAAAAGAAAATACAAACACCAGTGTCAAAATATAAAAATCCTAAACTGTCCTCTTAGTAAAGAGTTAGCAAAGAGTACCATAATTACCAATAAAATCTTCATTCCAGAACACTCAGAGAAGGAGAACAACAATAAAAGCAAAGGAGCAACAAAGCAAAACCAAATATATTTAAAGAAAATAATTTCTGATATGATCCTGCAGTCCTGATTTTATAATAAGTTACCAGTTCATGTCAATAGCTACAAATATTTCTGCTCTTTATTCTTTTCCAGGTCTCTCAGACAATCCTGTTTGTATTAAAAATGCATTAGAAATTCTGCATGTCTATAGAATAGGAACATTAGCAAGGCTTGTATTCCACATATTCCCCTCTAAAGGCCAAATATAACTATACTGTAGGCCACCCGGTGAAAGACTAAAATTATAAACTAACATTTCATTTTTTTATTATTACTCAATTTGAGTTAGGTTCTGATTTTCAGTTATTCTAACACTTAGCTGTAAGGAGGAAATTATCACTTGCTGAAGTGATCTAACTCCATTTGAAAAGCCCACCCATATGCAACTAAAATGAATAAGTATCAGTAATCCTTAGGAAAACTGTTCACCTGCATGGCTTAAGTATTGATGAGCAGTACCTTACCTTGAAATTGTTTTCTTTTGGTTTTCTTCTCATTATTATATTAAAAGTCTCATATACATCTTCTGCTCCATTCTGGATTGTATTGGTCATGTCTTGTTGATACTGGTTTGGGTCCAGAAATACTCTGTATGTTCTGCAATCGCCTTTAAGTCTCGGTTTGGGTTCAGGTCCTGCTCGTAATGAAATAGTAAAATTAGAACTTAGTATAGCACAGAAGCAGATTAGTACTCAAATAAGACATTCATCATCTTTCTTGAAGTAGATTTGAGACACATTCATATAATGAAATTACTTTATGGATGGTATTGTTTTGTGTTTTCCATCACATTTCCAGGAGAGTTTTAGAATACAAGATACTATAATCCTAAAACTGAAGTGCACTAAATGCCATTTCATTATATCAACCTGTATAAGACGTAAACAAATAACCTGTCAAGGACTGCTCATCAACTTAATTTGTCCATTTTTCAATTTAAGATAACTCATTGAGTGCCACTCAGAAGAGAACCAAGTGACTTTTGTTAACAGCTTAATCATTCAATCAATCAAACAAACAAACAAACCCCCAAAACTGTATTTCAAAGAAGTTTTGGTGTACCATACCCTCTTCAATAACACGTCCTTTCTCATCCAACATGCCCTGGATTTCACAGCCTCTAACATACACCAGTCCAGTCTGCTCAACAAAAGGTCGTCTTCGGTCAAACTTAGTACCGTAAGGTTGCGTGGGACGTACCGTAACCAAAAAGCAGACATCATGTTTCCGTAGACCTGATTCCAAAAAGGAACATTCACTGTATTGATTAAATGCCATTTTCCTCTCCCATTCTTTAAAAATATCTGACTTTTTAATTAAAAAAACACACTTACTTAGATCATAACGTATTCAGTTGCAAAATATACTTTTAACTCTGAAGATACAAAACCATAGGAAATGCTTGTCCTTTCCACTACTGTTACACACTAAAATCTGCTACGACCTCAGGTACAAAGAAAAGAAGTAGATTTTTTTCATGACAACAAGCTTCTGCATACGTAGGCTATTGCACTTCCAATAATCTTATTTAAGTTACACAAACTAGATATATTTGGAAGGTAAATTGTGATGTATTTGGAAGGTAAATTAATCTGATATTCTTGTTGCTTTCTTCTGACTACTTTCCAATTGTTTTCCAAAAATTTAAGTGTAGTGCCTTGAACTAGGCACAAAATTCCAAAGTCAGTTATTTAGTAGGGTGGAAGGCCTATCATGTTGTTTTCCATGTTATATTCCAGTTTATAAATCCCAGTATGACCTGGTAAAGTGTTTTTCCCTCACTAGTAGCATATTGAACTCAAACTCTTTTTCTCCTGCATAGCTACTGCCTAATACATTATTTTCAAAACTTGTACTTGGGCAGTGAATTTGCTTGCTTAAGTGTAGTATCTTCTACTCATCTATCTTAAATTATGCTCTACTTTTAAAAGGCCAGTTCTCCAATTCATGGTCATTTTGAACATCAGTCCTTTCTTCCAGTGTATCTACCCAATTCAAATATTTCTGAGAGGCTTCCAAAATTTAATAAACATACACAGTAGCCCCCTATATAATTAGCAGAAACTTCAAACAGAGTTTCGAAAAAAATCCTTCCAGATCTTAATGGATCTTCTTCTTCTGAGGCAGACACTTCTCTTGTCGTTCACTGAATACATTTACCCCTCTTAAGTTTAATAGAATCATGGAATTGCTCAGGTTAGAAAAGACCTTCAAGATCAAGTCCAATCTCAACCTAGCTATACTACCCTAACTCTAACAACCCACCAACTAAATCATGTCCTTGAGCACCACATCCAGACAGTTTTTAAACGCATTCAGGGATGGTGACTCAACCACCTCCCTGGGGAACCTATTCCAGTGCTTAACAACCCTTTAAGTTGTTAACTTAAAGAACCCAAGTACAGAAGCTTTTCCTGATATCCAATCTACACCTCCCCTGGTGCAACTTGAGGCCATTTCCCCCAGTTCTCCCTGTCACCAGGGAGAAGAGACCAGCCTCACTGGAAAACACTGGAAAAATGAAACTACAGTAGAGGCAGACACTAGCTTTTTGGAATATTGTCCATGGTTTACAGGCTGGTTCTGCCCAGTTGTTTTGCTCCCACTGCTGTAACCACCCCCTAAGGCATTTGCTACCATCCATGAGTCAGTGTAAAGATAAAGCATTGGCCACCTCTCCCGTTCAGCAACATCTAAGGCCAGTTGAATGATGTTATGATGTGGAATACCAGTAACCAGAAGTCATAAAACCATTACAAATATACAGACATAAAATTCCTTGGTGATAACCCTATTAACTAGATTAATAATGGAATAAAAAATGCATCCAAGTCATTTAACTATACAACCTAATCTTAAAGTGCTTAAAAGTATATAAAATTATTTTGAAGCAAAAGCACGCTAAGAAATTACATTACAATTTTACCGACAAATATGGACCTAACAGAGAAAGAGAGAAATTGTAAAGGAGTGCTAGCTACTTACTATAAACCTTATCAAAGCATATGAGAAGACTGTGTTTTCCAAATAATTATGAATTAGTAACTGTAATTTCTCTCATTCTTATAACAGAAAATACAAAGACATTAAGTATAAAAATGGTAGGTTACTATCAGAGAAAGCTGTTTACGCTGAAGGCTTCCATGAAGAAGCAGACAGAGTGGAAGGAAGGGACGCCATCCAGTGGGACCTGGACAAACTTGGAAAGTAGGCCCATGAGAATCTAATGAGATATCAAGGCCAAGTTAAAGGTGTTGCACTTGGGATCATGGCAATCTCACATATGCAGACATGCTGGGAGAAGAACCCATTGAGAGCAGCTCTGCAGAGTAGGATGAAAAGTTGAAAAGCTTGGTGTGAGCTAACAGTGTACAAGTGTAAGCCCAAAAGGCCAACAGGATCCCAAGATGCATCAAAAGAAGGGTGGCCAGCAGGTGAGGGAGGTGATTATCCCCCTCTACTCAGCCCTTGTGAGGCCCCATCTGGAGTAGTCCAAGTCTGGGTCGTCCAGCAAAACAGAGACATAGAGCTGTTGGAGCAGGTCCAGATGAGGGCCACAAAAATGATCAGAGGAGTGGAGCGGCTCTCTGGATGAAGAAAGCTTGAGAGAGCTGGGCTTGTTCAGCTTAGAGAAGAGAAGACTCCAGGAAGATCTCATTGTGGCACTCTAGTATTTAAACAGGAGAGATACTGACTTTTCACACAGTTTGATAGTGTTAGAACAAGGCAGAATAGTTTTAAACTGAGGGGGGACATTTAGGTTAGAAGTTAGGAGGAAACTCTTTACTCAGAGGGTGATGCAGCACAGAAGCAGGTTACCCAGAGAAGCTGGGGAGAGCCAATCCCTGGAGGCGTTCATGGCCAGGTTGGATGGGGTCCTGGGCAGTCCTATCTAGTGAGTGGCAACTCCATACATAGCACAGGGAGTGGAACTGGATCACCCTTAAAGTCCCCTTCACACTGTGGCATTTTATGATTCAGATAATATAACAAAAGATAGGAAAATGTTGAGAATGAAACTGCAGAATAGCTATTTTCAAATACTGCAAGTTCTGGGGACTTGCCACAAGTTCAACACAAATTCTTTAAATGCTCTGCAAGCAAGTATAAGAAGTTGCATGCCTGATTACATTAAGGCTGAAGATCACTTTGTTGCCATTAAAAATGATTACTCTGATCAAAACTTCTGGAAGTTTTTAAAACCTGCCACTAACTGCCTTCACAATAGCGAAGTCTGCTTCCATCCTCCATGTGACAATAATAATCCTAACATTACTAGTAAGGAAATATTTTGTTATCTGTTTGTTTATTGCGTGCTCCAGCTTTAGCATTTGTGCTATGTGACCTGTAATCACATAATGCAGCTCCAGCATATTTCACTGATGTTTCTCTACAAAAGAAAAGCAAGTGACATTTACTGATAATCCAAGTACAAGTACATGGTACTGTGCCACTTGCCAACACGGTCAAGTAAAGTTCAACTCCTCAAGCAAAAAAGTGTCGCTTGCGGATACTTTGAAAAAACATTATTTGGTACAGTCAGCACTTCTTAAATACATTCAAATATACTGAATACTACAAAATGCACACACTTGAATTAAATCAAAATCTGTACCTCCCATCTTTCACAGAATGGAGGAGGTTGGAAGGGACCTCTGTAAGTTACCTGGTCCAACCACCCTGCTCAAGGCAGGGCCACCCAGAGCAGGTTGCCCAGGACCATGTCCAGGTGGCTTTTGAAGATCTCCATAGAGAAGCTTCACAAGCAATCTAGACAAACCGTGACAATGCTCTGTGATATGTACAGTAAATAAGTGCTTACTGTGTTTTTATTAGAGAGATATCACATCCCCTGTCATTTTAGCAGTAAGACGTGGTTAGCATGCATGCTAATTTCAAATGCTAAACTACCTTACCATTTTGCCTCTAAGGTGCAGAATTTCACAGTTACCAACTGAATGACATCACAGTGAAATGGTAAACATTCTGCCCACAGCATAAGTGTAAATATTTCAATAATCTTAATCTTGCATTCAGAAAAGTCTAAATTTCTTAGAATTGGAACTTGAATAACATAATTTTTAAGCATACTAAGATAGACAAGTCTACATCAGACACAAAATCTTTCTTACAAATAAAATCAAGGCAAAGGACATTTTGATGAGATATTATTTTGAGCACCTTATTTTACAGAACATGACAAGTACCTTCCCATTCATCTTTGATGCTATCTCTAACATTCAAATTAATTGTGACATCTGCTCGTACTCGCATGGGCCAGTTTTCACCAATATTGGGCTTTGCAACCTCCACCACTGTGAAAGACACAATGGGCTGTGCCATCCTAGCCCATCCACCAAAGACCACACCTCCATATTCTGACAGCCTAAAAAACAAACCAAACAAACAAAATATAAGAAATCAGTTTTGCTAGTTGCTATCCCATAATAGATTTGGTTTTTAAAGCGTAAAACAATTCACCTCCAAGTCAACTCAAAGAAAAGGGTCTTAATTTTACATGCTACTGAATTGGACTCATGTAATCCTGTATTTTTTTAAACTGTTTAACATGAACTGATTTTTTTTTAATATATTTCAAGACACGAGGGCAACATATGCCAGTGTTATTAATAAAACTGAAGACAGAGAGAGAAAAAAGGTAAGATAACAAAAAGCAAATACTAAGTATAAGAGATGCTACACCAAATGATCCCCTTGAAATCTAAACAGGATCAAAATATGGCAGATGGCAGATTCAAGAACAGGCCATAAAACACTTTATATAACTGAAGAACTGGAGGTAGTGTTTCTGTATTTCATAAAGTCAGACAATGTTCAGTACTTTTAGAAAACCACCACATTCCTGACAATACCATAAACACTGTTTTTTAATATCCAGCATCTAGCATTAAGTCTTTCAAGTCTTTCAAGATAAGACTACAGGTATACATACCAACCCATTCTTGCAACACCATCCCACAGAAAAGAAACACCATGTGGAAGAGTTTAGTACAAAACACAGTATCTTATAATAGTTTAAGGCATTACTAGGCATTTAGTACATACACATCAGTTATTCATTCTCAAATGCACTTTGTTTACAGTTGAAGCTGAGTTGACTGGTTTAGATCATTTAATAAATATTACCATGGTTTCATCCTACTGACACTATCTTCAATGTCCTGTCTGATCTCATAAGTCGACTCTAAGCGAAAGAGATTGAAGTTCCTCAGCAAGTAATCGTGAAGAGTCAGAAACTGTAGATTCAGTTTGGGAAGTGCAAGACAGCCTAAGGAGGGATAGGATCAGGAGATAAGAGTTATTTGATGAATTAAAAAAAAAAAAGGAAAATAAATATTTTGGTTCTACGTAATTACAAATACATAAAACACATTATTCTATAACTGCTGGAGTTCCTATTACAGGAGATTCAAAGAATTTCTCTTTTTGTAGATATACTTTACTAACAAATGCACATTTTCATCCTTTCCTCTCCTAAATTTTCAAGTTCTCTTAGATGAGCCTGCACAAGATTAAAACAATTTTCATCCTTCTGACAGAAAAGAAATACGATGCTGGAGAATACACTGAGTTTAAAAAAGGAAAGCGTAAGCTGAAATTGAGAGAAGAAAAAAAATATTTTTAATTGTCTCACAGTAATAGAAATGCTTCTCAAGAGTGCTACCAACACACAGATAACAGATGTTTCAATCTGTTTCTTGCCAATGTTACATTTCACATTACATTTTACATTAATAAAAATTATTTAAAAAATTATTAAAAATTTACAGAATACCACATAAACAGGTGTAATTAGATGTTCCACTCCATTTCCTCCTCCAAAAGTAGTAATAAATATACATAAACTGCTGAGAATGGCATATCTGCCTCAGACTATAAGTAAAGAAGCGGCTTTGCGTAAACATAAACCTTTCCATTTTTATTTAAGTACTCTATTTGCTAAAAGATGCCCTATGATTGCCTGAACTTTGAAGACAGAATAAGCACAGGCTCCCTTTCTGGGCACTTACTGTTCCTTTCAGACTTTACTAAATTGCTAATCATACCTTCTCCAGAATAATATTCAGTTGGGACAATGTTTTCATCCCAAATAATCTTCTCTGTGGGATAAAGAGGCATCTGATTGAGTTGCTGAATTTGAGATATTCGTCGCTCATGACGGGAAACCTAAAGGATGCATTTGAAATTTCTGTGAATCAAAACAGGAAAATAAAGCTATCTTTAAAACATTTGCATGAATTCAGAAGAATGCTGGTGGTCATTTGCCATGTCCTCCATTTTAATAACCTCTTTTTTCTTTTTTCCTCCCATCAAATGTAACTAAATGTATATAATGATACTGAAAGATGCATAAGCACATATTCCAGCTATCAGACATTCAAAGAATCATCTGGCTTCTCAACTTATGAAAAATGTTCGGTTGTTTGTTTTTGTTTGATTTGTTTTCTTTTGCACTGCACACATTTTCAGTAGCTAACTGAAACACTAATCTTCCAGTAATAGCTAATCTTAATTTCCCTTTTGGGAGAAAAAAATCCATCCAATACTACTATAGAGTAAACTGGACAAATATCTGTTTATGGTATCAATAAGCATCATATTACTACCACCTAAGTCTTATGAAATCATGCAAACAATTTTTGAAGAAGTAATCACACAAAAATTTATGAAAGATATAAGAAGATTAATGACTACAGTGAGCGTTATATATTGAATATTAAAAAAAAAAGACTATCTTGTGCAATAACTGGAATTACAAATAGGGTTGAGGAACCAAACAGATATTTAACAGGTTTTTTTTTTAAGAAAAAAAAAAACAATAAACAAAACAGGTAATTATATAAACAGCAACTTTCCCCAAAGAGCTCATAATTGTTGCTGAGGCTCTGCTTATTGACACTCTTAATTATGCCAAATATACATTATACTAGTTTCTTAGGACATGTTTTCAACATTTCAAGATTTTCAAATACTTAATTTGTATCTTTTTGAGTTCAGTCTTATTATCCAGGTTATTGTTATAATGCTGCTGTGGTTCCCAGGTGGTTTACCAAGGTTGTAAGCAGCTAGTTTAGGACAGTGTAGTTGCTAAATTATATGAATGATGGTTTTACCAGAAGCTCTAGCAGAAACTCCTTCTCGTAGCTGGTATCATTCCCTTCTGGAAGGGAAGGCAGCAAGCAGAGGTACGATGCCACCTGGTGGAGCATGTTTGAGCTGCAACAGTACAAAATCAAAAAATAACATTTTTTATTAATAATTACATTGAAGTCTGTGAGAGAGGTTATGGTTAGCTTTTTTGTTTTGAATTAAAGAAGTTCAACTGTGAAGTTTCATTAAAGTACTAGAATTTAAAAACCATGGTAGCAGTAATTAACTTACAGGAATTAAAGTCTAATTTTTAAAAACAGCTAGCCATTTTTCAGAAGTTTACTGTTTTTCATGGTCATTAGTAAAATAAAACAATATTTTTCTAATGCTGGAACTCTAATAATTCAGTATTAGTTTGTACCATTCTACAAATCTATACTAATGGGCCCAAACTGTCAATTTCTCCATATTTTCAATAGATAAAAAGGCACCAAAAAAAAAAAAGAATACATATTAACTAATTTCACTGACATGAAAAATCAAAGGAAAATGGCTAGATTTTTGTTAAATTAAAACACACTAAGAAGAAAGAAGATCAATTTTATGTTAAATATAACTCTGATGACTTACCTGAGTGGTCCAAATAACTTCACCAGTGCATCACGAGTATCTACTGCAGCTACATTTGAAAGCGCAAAGTCATATAACTCCGGGAAGTGTGCAAATGCTGCTCTCTATAAAAGATCCACCCCAAAGAAATGAAATGTAAGCACATTAATGAAACAATTTAATCACAGTCTAAGCATTTATACAAACTATAGTCTTTTTGTATTTCTAGTACCCTGCAGACAACTCCAGGATAGAAATAAAAAACAGGCACATTCTCCATTTTTTCTTAGCACCACCTATTTAGTATTCCTGTGTTTCTGACGTATTGTCTTTCTGATACAGTTACTATTAGTACTTGTTCTATCATTAAAACAAAGATGTAAGGGAGAAACATGTAGCCTTTCAGTCAACTAAGAAAAACACAGAAAAGGTTTATTTTCACCATGCTTCCTTGAATTTTGTTGTTAAATCTGATGTGAAAAATCCTGACAAGTATAATTACCTTTATATACAACAGATGATGAGAATCTTCATTTTCTGTCTCTTATGTACAAAGGACTACTACTATCACACATGTACTGGTCTTGATGAAATGGTGCCACCTACTGCGTAACAGAATCAAGTTCGAACTTCACTGAATGTTCCCTTCTGAATAGATTTTATACAAGCAGTTTGCCTTAATCTCAAAAGTGGTGTTGTTTTACTAGAGTACATTATTTTGTTGCAGTCACATCCATAAATCAAAACCTTCCAAATGGCATAAAGAGTCAAGTCAAAACTATTCCTGATAACGAAAGTGAATAATAAGAAGTATGCTTTGGGAAATACTCTAATTTGTATACACAATAGTTACAACAGGAAAACTACATCCCTTCCCTCCCATAAACACTTTACCTGTAAAGAAGTAATTCTGTCATAGTGAATAGTTGTCATCTCATTCTCTGTCAAAGCATTTCCAGTTTGATCATTGATTTCAAAGCCAGTGTAGAATTTAAGCATATCTAAAAGCTGAGACATCATGCATATAATTAAATGGATTAACAATACCTCTACTGCAAAGGTAAACACTATTTAACACAAAAAAATCCATGCACAAACAGTAGTTTCTTGAAGTACTTAAACAAATAGATCAGGGAGTAATATCCAAGTTCGACTGATGCATGAAATAGTGTTGAAATACAGCCACAGAAATTACAGCACAGCCAACAATCAACGTCATTTCTTTCATACTTCAATACTAGAAATGAAGTGTATTGCATTGACCTAGCCAGAGGTTCAGTGAGACCCCAAATCCAATTTATGGCTTGCTCCTATCAAAAGGGAAAAGTCTTGCTCACTCTGTCCTTCTCTGATGCCCAACCTAGAATTCTTGATACTTTTCAATGACAGTATGCAGCTTAAAAGAAGAAAATTAAACCAGTGAGATTCTGGCTTTCTGTTCCATCAACAAAGACCCTAGGAGAGACTGAAGAAACGCTAGAGATGGAAGACAATAAGGAGCAAAAAAATGCAGATGAAAGGAAAAGATCTTCAGATCCTGATGTAAACAACTGTCTGTCTATAGCTAAGTAAACTGAAGGAGATTAGTGATAAACAGAACCATCGTAGAATTGTCTGAGGTTAAAATGAAGGAGAGAACGCACTGGTAACATCTTCTGTTACACCTGGGATAAAGCAAACCACAAATTGCACCACTTTCTAGTTTCTACTTTTCAAAAATGCACAAAAAAAAAGTCAGAAACATAAAAGCAGACACATATAGGTATAGACAAGAAAAGACTACTGTATGAAATACTTTAATAAATACGTAGTTCGCATCGATCAGAAATATACATAAAAATCTGTCTTAACAACCAAATGTAAAACAAAACAACTGCAATATTTAGTCAACACAGAATGAAAAAAAACTTTTATTTCACCTGACAGAAGAGATGACCCTCCTTCTCTCTCTTGGCAAGACTAGACAGGTAGCAGTGAACAACAAGATGGGAGTCATCCAATACTGTATTAAACCAGCGTCGTGTGGGAAGCAAAGCCTGTGGTAAATAATCTCATATTAGTACAAACAATTCTTCAAAATTAAAGAAATCTTGGTTTCTCAATTTCTCTCCACTACACAAAGGCAGATGAAGATAGATTGCTGCAGTTATTTACTTAGCTAATACTTTAACAGAGGTCCTCATACTAGGGCAGCAATTATGTGTGCCAAGACACTGGTTTTATGCAGGTAGGCTGCTATGAACTTCTATTAGTCTCACAGTGAGACGAACTCATAAACTCATCATGAATGAGATTACACCCTATTAGCAATAAAAGTAAATTAAATAAAGCAACCGTTCCACCAGTAGTGTCTACATAATTCTTGTGTGCTGCACATGATAACATCAAATTGCTGCAAAACTGTTTTAAATGCGCATGTTCTACACTCATCAAATGAGTTAAAGCTGTTCAAAAATGAGTTGTTCTCACCGGAATGTACAGACAAATTCAGGAAGTCAAAAGACATCAACACAACATTTAGAACTAAGATAAAGATAATAAAAGATTTTACAGTAGAAAATATTAATTGTCATGTACAATAACCACCAAAAAAACAAACTCAACCAGCAAAAGAACTTTCTAAGAAATTGTTCCTTCCAACTTATCAAATCACTAAGTTTTTATTTTAGAGTACAAACTTTAATAGGAACGGGTACCTCGGTATAGCTAAAAAAAAAAGACTCCGTTAAAACAATAGATGCTAAGAGGCAAATAGACTTGTATTTACAGCTTATTTCTCATATGTTTGTTGGTGTCATTTAAACAGGCTTCATAAACTTTCTGAATTCCAACCCTCCTGTAAGAGCTAATGAGAACATTAAATGTACTGCCTCTAAGTGGTTTGGTGAGAAATAAGATTTAAGCTTAATATCAAATATATCAATCCCTTATGAAAATATATTATGTCCTTAGGACCACAACCTCTAATTTAAAGGCTTTTTCTTCTATTGCAGCTATAAGCACAGGCTACTTAAGGAATTTAGTAGAGGACAGTTAAACTATACGAGCTCAAGATTAAGTCATTTAAAATCCCGTGCTTAACATTTCAGCAAATTGTCCTATTCTCAAACTGAAATTACGTTATTACTCATGTGAGAAGGTATCAACTAATATCTCATGTTCTATCCTGCTACTGCAAAGCTTAAAACGTCCCATTTTCAAAGTATCTGCAGATAAATTTCAGAAAACCTCACTTGGCCTCCTTGTATTATTCTGAACTGAACTTAGATCACCAGAACTGTTCCTTGTAAATAATGAATTCTAGTCAAATAAAATCACTTGCATTTCAGAACTACACACGCTTTCTGGGATTATAATCTGCAACATGAAAGATACTTTAAGTAGCCTATCATGCTTTGAAAGGAAGCTTCCTAGAATAATCTTAACAGATGAAAGCTTCACACATTTTCCTCAATTGCTGAAATTATCACTGTTCTCATTAGCAGTCTTCATAGAGCAACTTAGCATCTTAGACTTCTCTAATCATTTATAAAACAGATAAATGCTCCGTCAAGTCCCAGTGTAGCTGCACTGCTACAACCTCCTATTTACAGCTGGAAAACCACTATTAAGCAACATTATGCACAGCTGTGATATAACTACCTGTTAACTGGAACAAGTGTAAAATGACAACTTTATGATAAAAAAATCTAGAAAGCACACCTAGAAACAGGCTGAAACAGATCAACTTACCTCAAGATCTATCATGAGTTCAATGAATCTCTCACAATAATGAACTTTGTCCATAGAAATAGGACCTAGACAGGAATAAAATATTTATAATTGATCCACACAATATATTTTTAATATATTTAATTTTTTATACTTCTAATACACCAGTATCAGCTTCTAACAAGATCAGAAAACCAACCAGCACATTCTTCTCTTTTTTCTCAAACAATCCTTTCCTTCACTGTGAACCAGAAAATAGTTGGATATAAGAAATAAAAGAAACTAGACATCTAGAAGTGAATTTATCCACTGAAAAACCAAATAACATGCCACACAAAAATGCTCACTTTCACAAGATACCAGGTCTCCTACATTTCTTAAAAACTTTTCATATCAAGTCCTAAAAAATATATCAATTACCTTTCAAAACTGCAGTCAAACCAGCAAAAGGCTGTCACAAAATTCAAAGGTACTGAGTGCTGCATCAGATCAATCTATTTATTCTGCATCCTAAATGGTCAAATGGTTTAAGTGTATATAGGTTGGTAAAGTGTAGTATCTTTCAACCATGTTAGGCTCACAAATATTTCTTTCCACATCTTGCCCCATTCCCACAGATGTGTTTTCAACTAAAATACTTCTGGTACATACGTGGCAAGTGTGGTCAGCTGGCTCAAAGTCCTTACTGACTGTCCAACTGTCTGTTATATTTCCTTGGAAATACTCAAGTCTAACTGGACAAGGTCTTGAGCAACTTCCTCTAACAATGCTTTGATCAAGGGGTTGGACTACATATATTGAAGGGTCCCTTCCAATTGCAACTACTCTGCAACCCTGTGAAAACATTTAAATGAAGTGCTCTGAAGAAAAAAAAAATTAGCGTGAAAGAGAAATGAGATTGGTGTGAAGATTTTCTTCAAATGAAGCAGACAGATGAACCAACATAGATCTAAAAAGCATGAAAAAAAAATATCTAAGAACCGGTACTTTGACCAGTACCTGATCCATTGAAACTTCACAAAATGAAGCATCAAGGGCTACACAGTACAATGCCAAAAGCAGAATGTATAGTTTTTAAGCAGACTGCTGAGAAGCTAAAAGGATCAAGTCAGAACACAATACAAAATCTGCTTTAATGAATGTCTATTTCCTAAAAGCCTTCAGCATACTGTTAAAGCAAGTCTTTATAAAACCAATCTTTGCACAACTGGGAAGATGGATGGGTTAGGTACATTTTTTGAAAAAGCCTTGATACACAGAAATTCTCCTTACAGCTCACATAAACTCTTAGCAAGCTTTAGCTCTTAAGAACAAAAGCAGAATTCTGGGTGATTCAGAATTCTGAAGTGATGTTACCTAAATTGTGCTTAGATTATAAGCAGTTTATTTATTTGTCAAAATGCTAATATCCTTCTTTCGAAACACTTTTCCTTTCTCAACAAGGCAAGCATATAATTTTTCTTGCCAATATGACTTATAAATCAAGAGTAGTCAAATTTTACATCATTTAACTTCACTTATATTTCTGTTCTCACCATAAATCAACATTACTGACAGAATATAGCCTTATGATATGCATTTGTAACAACCCACTTTGAAATGTTTTAATATTGTAAGGAAGATGTAAGTACACAATTAAGAGTATCACTATCCAAAACTATGTATTTAATTCCACACTAAACCAAAATAGAAGATGTTCAAAGTAACTTTCCTCTATTTCATTTTTAAAGCATATGCAAATACAAATACAAACTTTGACATGAAATCCATGCAGACAGGCTTATTACTAAAACCCCATACAGATAAGATCTCCAATCTCAGGCTGGTATCCTAAGTAGTTATTTTTCCAATACAAGAACAGAATTTAACACACGTTACCACGTAACAAAATAACAAAAGAACCAGAGTTACCTGAGACAGGTATTGATTTTAGCACAGAAATGAATTTCTGAATGAGCTGTGAAAGAAATCTTCTCTCTCGATATGCTCTAAAATCAAACATAGGACAAAAGAATTAATATTCCTGAAATGAAGACTAGAAATATCTTTCACACGTACAAAGTTAGCTGCTTTCAGACATACATAATGGTAATGATTTGTTTTGAGCCGTACCTAAGTTCTTTAATTGATAAATTTTCTTCCACTCAGGAAGACAGATTAGCAGAATCTGTTTTTAACTTCAAGAAAAAATGGATTAACATCCCATACTTCTACTGATTAAAGAAGTATGACACCACCTATACTTTACCACATTATAATACAAAAATTATTGGAACATTTAACTTTTGTAAGATACACAAAAGTTTATTTAAGCACTTCAATTCACGTAAGAGTAAAGTCCTTGTTTAAAGTCATGAAAAAAAAAATACATGAGTAGCTATGTAATATTCTCATATAGCTCTTATCCATTGGCACTAAAATTTGTAACCATAAACTCACTGATCAAATTAAATGTAAGCTTCTTTAACATTATTTTAAATAAAGATTATTCAAAAACAAAAGAGTTTCCAAGAGAGAAAACATGATTGATCTTTATCTGCGATCTTTACATTTTGTTGATTGATTGTCTGGCTTTTTGTTGTTGTTGCTGTTTTTTTTAATTACACATAGTATTATTATAATGACTTCACTTAGTGGAATTACAACAATCAATACATCGGATATTGGATTTAACTGGAAAAAAGTCTGTTGTAACATACTGCATTCTTGCCTCCTCGTCCATTTTCTCATCATTTTTCTTAATGAGATTCCAGAATTTTCTTAGTTTTGGTGTCTTTTTCAGCTCCTGCTCCAGTCGTTTCTGAGAAGGTAAAAGAATCCTTCTTACAACAAGGAAAGCAAACACTGAAACTCAATAATACCAAGTAGTAATTCAGAAAAATGTCTGCAAAAGTCATTGACACACATCTGCACCATCCATCTAGTTAAACCTTATTCCCTCAGTAGTACACATACACCCTTCTCAGTTGGCTTTTTGGTACTCTTCTCTTCCCATTTCCACTGCTTCCCGTTTCCACATAGCAGGTCAATTTCCCAGTCCTAGCATTCTTATGTCCTAGCCTACAAACAATACTTCAAAAAAGCAATAATCAATAAAGCTTAGATATGTGGAGGGAGAAAAAAATACAACTGAAAATGAACATGGAAATTTGCAACAAAAAGGAAAAAGTTTTATCAAGCACACAAAAATACAGACACCCACTGTAATGCAGAGAGCTTCAAATACCGGACAGTCACCATATAATTCACATTACAGATCTTGCATATTGCCTAGAAGATTACATTATTATGCTTACAGGTTGTAGAGCCATCCACATTGGTAACGAAATGAGCTGCTGCACCTGACCTCTTATCAAATCCACTTCCTGTCAGAAAGTTAGAGACATAAAAAGCATTTTTAAGGACTTTCATACTTTCTGATGTGCTTGTCTTGCAAGTACAGTCTTACAAAATAATCAGTGGACATTACAATCTGAATGTATGCTGCTGCATTAGATTTCACAACTTCCTAACAGGAAACTATGCAGCATCACTCCCCAGTAACTCTTAGAACTGTTCGTTGCTTGTGTAGACCTTGATTTTGACCAATAAATCTTGTGTCCAACATATACACTGACAAGAGAGTTAACAGAGACATGTTTCATTTAACATGCATGTTGTTTTTCTCCTCCTCTCTACACTTGCCAATTAGAATCTAAAACTGTGTCCAGCTTTTACTACAGACTGAGAATAATCTGGTCAAATGGATCCCTAGAACTAACATATAAAAAGTAAAGACAAGCATAACCCAAAATCTCTTTTCAAAGGTGAAAAAACTGTATAATTTCTCTCAATAATAAAAATCATAACATGCAGCAATATGTTAATAAAAATAGTTTTACGCAATTTTGCAACCAAACTAAAAGAGATCTGTAATAAGATTTGTAATAATACCATTTTTAAGGGTAAAACACATTTTTTAGTAAAAATATTTTTAAGCACACTTTGAAATGTCACTGAGTATACGCCTTTAAACTGCAGTGTCATTACTTCAAATTTTGAGTCTCCTACAACTTTGTGTCAACAAAAATGTGTTGAGAGAGACAAAGCAAGTGACAAAAAGAAGGGTAAACACCATCCAACATTACCATCATCTCTAAATGGAAATTTTGCTTTATCTGTCTCCTAAGGAATTGCTAAAACTGAACTACTGCTAAGACAGATTGGCAGAACCACACTGGGAGTATTATAAGAGTAACATTTAACATACCAAACTATTGAAGCAATGATCAAGGAAAAGTAGGAGAATTGTCTGTTCATGTAGAGAGAATTCATTGTCATTCTCAACCAGTGATGCTTCCAGAATGCATTTGAAAAAGAAGGGAAAGTGTTCTGACTTCTTTTTGAATGTCTAGGAATAGAAAAGAAAGTTCTTGAGTCAAGGTGATACAAATTATTTCAAACTTCATTGACATAGCATAACTTGAGATGACCAGATTCATTCAAATGCATAAAAAGAAGATTTTCTCTTTCTGCTATTTATTCTTACCAGGCAACACAAACACAGTCTTAATGATAACCTCCTGCTCAGGAATTCCCCAGTATGTGGGAGAACTCTTAAAGGGACTACTGCATTCTATTTGCCCTCTAACACATATGATACATAGAACATGAGATCATGAAAACGGGACCATTTGTAGAAACACTAAAATATTCCTAATGCTACTACTAAACAAAACAATACACAGAAGTAACATAAGAGATTCAGTTAAAATTTCATGCAATATAGCCACAAAACCATACTCATGGGTTTTAAGCAAGCTAATATTAGATAAAATGTCAGACTTTCAGCAGTGTCTTCTCATATTCATAGATATAAAAATCTTTCTTTCCTTCCACTATCAGAGAAATAACTTCCCTGCATGTGCCAGACTTTTTCAAGTGCCAAAAAAGTAAAGTGCCACTGATATGAGGCAGCAGAACAAAATATTCATGCACAGAAAAAAAAAATAATCAGATGATCTTTCATCCACGTACTGCTTTCTCAGAGAAGAACTCACACTGTATAATATGAGATATTCCAGCTGAAGTACCATTTACTTTAAACGCTGCAAGCTTTGCTACTTTCCATCAGTATAAGAGAACACACTGCAGAAACTGTGACTTCTGTATAAAAGTCAATTCTAGCTGTAATTGTAATTGGTTACCTCCCACGCAGGGACATTCTCTCTGAACTTCTCATTCACCATGCAGCAGATTGACATTAAGTATGCCTTACTGGACACCTTTGGAGAATAATTCATCCATAGGTAATTTTCAAGGTACTGGCTTTGAAAAGACAAAGAGTATGTCATTAGTTGCTACCACCCACGTTATCTGTCACTCATATGAAAAAGCAATTATCCACAGGCAAGGTTGGTTTGTCATCTTTAAAGTTACTGAGTAGCTCCTGAAGCTAACTCTCAACCAGGTCACTTCAGCAAAACTTGGTAATGGCAGATTCACGTAACTGCTACAAGAGACAGATGATTTTCTCATCAGGATGACAAACTGGTAAATGGGGTTTAAAAATGCCTTAAGTAGCTGTAGTTCAACACATAACCAGAAAAAGAATTCATACTGATTATCCAGAAGGAAAAGAAATTCACTTAACTGAAGAATATTGCATGCAGCACTTCCTAGCATAAGATGCAAAGGACAGCTACTGCGTAACATTATCTGAATAGTTACATAACCTTTACTTATTAAGTGAATCCAAGAAAACTGAAAAAAATTACTGGACACTGGAAAATAGCAGCTACCCAGCAACAAGCATTGCTTCCTTATTAAGATGGTACCTTTCTCATAGAAGAATCTCTTAAAACTAGAGCTTAGAGATGAGAAGCAATTTGAACACAGAGCTGTCTCCCTCCTCTAGCTACCCCCTGAAGCTATGTAGGATAGCTATTCCCAAGGAGAAAATCTCTAAATCCATTATTTTCAACAACTTATTTGCACCTTATGACTCCAGAAATTCTTGTTTGTTCCTAATTCAGTTGCTCACTCGTTCTCATCTTAATGCCGGCTCTAACATTCTTTTTGCCCTTTCATGAGCCTGTTCAACTTTACTTATTTATTTTCTTCAATATTTTGGGTAAGACAAGTACCAGGAACAGTGAGAAAAACAACAACAAAAAAAGAACAAACAGCAAGGGTTTGTACATATAGATAATCAGGAGCAGAAGTCTCAATAAGGATTTACACTTCCTGGTGGTTTATTATCTGATGCTACACATCATCTGGGGAAAGAAAATGAGAACTTCAGACATACAACATGGAGCATATGCTGCTTCCCAGGAGCTTGAATCTGCCAGGAGAAGGGAATACCTCCACCCTCCTGCAAGTCCAGAGGGAGTTCCGTACTTCATTTCATCCAGAAACTCCCAATAAACTTCAATATATTTTAATAAAAATATTTTTATGCTCCCAAATGAGGATAAATCTAGCTAAGACTGGAAAAATCTCATGTGTGTGAAGACAGGAGAGCCTGAGGGACTGACAAAGGAAAGAAGAGAACGTGACCAACAGGACAAATGGTAGCAGATGCAGCTATACAGCAAGAAGTACTTAAATCACATTACAAGCTTATAATATGAATTTTCACAAAAATGACTGAAACAGTAACTCCATGGTATTGCTCTGTCAAACCCAAAATGACAACTTACATTTTCTCTTGCGCCTAACAGTGAAGTAGGAAACAAACAAAAAATTATCCTATTTTTCTAGCTAGCGGTACTACTTATATATTTCAGCATCTTCCAGCAAAGAATCTATCCTAACCAAAAACCATCTAATTCTGCCTGCTCATAAGACCTGAGACAGAAACAAAGCAAGTAAGTATACTAACTTCAAGCACTGCTCTGCATTTGTTTTTCATCTTTATGGGTTTCTACAGAAAAGAAGCTTAAAATTTTACTCCATTTAGCTTACCTGAATTCAAGAAGCATTATCTTTCTAATTGCAAATCTGAAAGTGAAGAAAAGAAATCAGTTAACCTAGCAACGAAAGCCCTCTGTGCACAGCTGCACAGAAAACTGTTGTTTTCCCCCCTTGTTTTGATACATGTAGCAACTCCATCCAGATCTTCAAATATGGGGACACAGTTTTCCTACAGTCTTGAAGACATGAATTGGTAGAAGCTGACAGCATATTCTGGAAAACTATGACTATATGCTTATTCAGTTTGTAACAGTGTTGCTTCTGAGTTAATGGAAATACAAGTTTGCTCTGATTCTGCATGGCAACTTCTATATTACTTTCATAAAGCAGTTATAAACAAGATTCCCTTCAAAATTCAAACTTGTCCTGAAGAGCTTACAAATTCTATTGTTACCACTCTCTTCTATACACACAGCTGTAAAAGAACTCTTTTCTTTGTCCTTGTCTCCTTCATTCAACATTAAAATTCAATGAAATAAGACTATTGCTTTAAATCTACATTAAATGTACAAAAACAAGGGGAAAAAGACAAAAAAAAAAGCGAAAAGATAGAGGCACTACAATTCTTAACTGATTTTTTCTTTACATATCTTATAACAATAAAGAGACCAGACTTCTACAACCATCACAACACAAAACCAACATAAATCACAATACAGTACCAGATCAAACAAGAGCTGTCTAACACTCATATACAAGGACTATGAGATCCTAAGATTTCTTTTTGTCACATTTGAACTTTGAAATAACATTATTATTATTATTATAATTGAAAGCAGATGGCATAAATGCATTGCAGTACAATATAAGAATGCATTTTAAAGCACTCTGTGAAACATCAGAAATAACTGCAATACACATAATGTTGGAATGGTCGTCTTTAACAGAAAGTGACCAGTGTACTTACTTTGATTTGACAATTTCTTTTGCATATACATCTTCAATAACCTATGGATAAGAACAATTTAAAAATTATACTTCATAAAATTATTGAAAATGCATTCAGATATTTTATGCACTCCAAGTTGCAGTGCATTAGTTACTCTCTGCTTAGCAATATTTGATAAAACACATCCTACCAAATATGTCTCAGCTCTGGTCAGACCAAAGGCTTCAGAGATAAAGAAGAAATTACCTACATCTCACTCCGAGTTTTATATAAAAGTCAAAATGATATGCAAGTCTCTTTCACCATTAATCTTTGTCTTACTGTTGAATTTAAAACTGTCCTGAAAAGCCTGTGTCAACCTGGTCATCAATTGTTGCTGTGTTTCTTAAGTAGCATCAAACCCAAACCAGCCATTCTTACCCAGCTTTTCCACTAGGAATAGAAGAATCTGCTCTAACTGCTGCAATACACACAGTTTGACATCGCATCACAAAGACTTGTCATTTAACTGCTTATCTTCATCCTAGTTCTATCAATCACATACAAATCCTATCACCAACATACTACAAAGATCACGCAAACAGAGGCTGAAAAGGGAGATTAAGCCAAATAACAAGGAAAAAAAACATTAGAGGATCCTACACTACAGAATGCCAACACAAAACCAAACATATGCAGATAAGTTTTAAGCATCAAAAACAAAGATATCAACCACAACAGTAATAAAGCTTTCCAATCTAAACCATCAAAAGAAGCTTTTAAGAAGTATTCTCATTCCATTATACTTATCCTTCACCCTTCTTTGATTTATAAGAATATCCCCATCCCCATCATCCTTTAACTCACAAGTTCTTGGCTAAAATAAACCAACCAAACAGGATGCAAAAGAACTGCACTGTTATAGCATGTTTTTATGCCTCTATTTTTACACTACAAAAAAATAACCTATAACTATAGTGCGTTAAGTGATGAGCTTTCAAGCAGTTTTCCACACCCTTTTATGAAATAGGCACCAGAGGGTACTGTGTCAGAAAAGGATTGGTCACCACCCCAGTACAATTCCAATGGAAGTATTTACCTTTGAATCAAAAGACAGTTTTTTCTTCGCATGCGGAGCCCAATATTTATTTGCTAACTGTATGGAGAAACAAGCAAACATGGTAAACATATATGCTTTTCAGTAATGACATGATAGTTCTATAACAGTCCCAAAGCCCCTGCTTTTTTACAGTATTTTGTTGCTTAATCACAGCTTCCAGCAACTACAACGTTTGTACAATAGTACTTTTCACCGCTAAAGTGTCTACATTTTCGAACAGAACTCCAATTCTCTGTAGAAGTTTCAGATGCAGAGGCTGCTATATAATAACCACTTTTTGTTGTTGCTCTTCTGAAGTTTCCTCTAGCAAATCCCTCAGAGCTGCATCACGGCCTCTCAGGGGATGCAAAGGATTACGCTCCCCTTGAGACACCTGACAAGACGCAAAGACAGCTCATCAAGACCTGCTATCTTATGGCCGTGCGCTGCAGCCTTAAGGCCCACGCCGCAGTCAGGTTCCCGAGGACGGGAAGGCGGCCACCGGCGCGGCCCTTCCAAGCCCCGCCTCGGCGCGGCCAGCCCACCTGGGTGACGAACTCCGCGTTAATCTGAGACACGGTGGGTGCTACGATCTTTTTCGGCGGCGCCGCAGAGGCCGCCGGCGCAGCCATCACGCCTCCAGCTCCAGGCAGCGCCGCAGCCTCAGCGACCCGTGCTGTAGCGCGGGGCCCGCTGCGTGCCGGCACTGAAGGGAACGGGAAGGCGCCGCGCCGCGAAGCGGTTCCGGGTCGCGGGGCGGGCACTAGAGCAGCCTCCATGGCGGCGGTCGCGCCACCTGCCGTACCCTCCGCTCCCTGCAGCCGGGGCTGGCGAGGCTGTGGCGACGGGAGCTTAAACGTTAGCGTTTTGTTGTTTAGAGCACACGCTGCGGTCCAGGTGCTGCGGAGCGGCCCTGTTCTTGCTGTTATAACACAGGTACGCACAGCTATGAGTCTTTCTGCTAGGTACGCCCATCATACAGCCAACCCTTGGAGCAGAAGGGAAGCAAAGGTAAAAGGGAAAAAATCAGTGCTTACAGAAGTCAGCAATTTAGCACTTATTCAGAACAGTTAGCAGTTAACTTACTCAATTTGGTAAACAGATTAATTAAGGAGGAAATCAGCAGAATCCCTAGAGAAGTTCCAGCGCTTTGTGTCTGTGCTCATTATCCAGCAGCTGCCAGTTGAGCACTTTAAACTTCCAGGCAGACTCCATTGAAGTCTGCTTGAATGTGACCTCCTTTGTTTTGATATCAAGGTGATCACCATTTCATTTCTTCAAGCAGAGGTTAAACTAAATATTCTTTTTGAAGTTGAATTAGAATGTAGAATGGGAATGGAAAAGAAGTAATGACAGTACCTTGAATACGATCAGAGGATGGCTGTATTCGGATAAATATGCTTCCTTCGTGCCTTCACTTTGAAAGTTCCAGAAAAGCTAAGTTTTCTGTGTGGAAACTAGTAAAACAAAGAAGTTACAAAAGTACTGGTAACAAGTTCTCTGAACAACAAGGGCTGAGCACCACCTTGTCTAATGGCTGAAGCCTTTAGAGAGACCTGCAATTAATGAAAATATATACACGCAAAGCAATTAAAATGCACCTACACCATTGTACCCTATCTGACACTTAAATTGTGATAAAAGTAAGCAAATTAAGATAAGAAAGCTGCTCCAAAAGTAATGCCTCCTAGTTTTATCATGTTGGCCCACGATGCCAGAGGCAGATGTTGATACTATTGCAGTAGAGGTTGAGCTTTCCCTCCAGTACTCCATTACATTTTGTTGCTGTGTGACAGATGGCAGCAGAGGAACAGTCTGACAAATTGGCATCTGACGTGGAAATGAGTATGAAGCAAAAGTATGTCACTGAAGTCCTCCATGTGAGAAAAATGGCACCTCTTGACATTCCCTGACACTTGCTGAACATTTAAGGAGACCAAACAGTGGATGTGAGCACAGCGAGGCAGTGCACGGTGTGTTTCGGCAGTGGCAACAGCAGTGTGAAAGACAAACCACATTTCAGATGGCCATGCAGATTTTTGTAACCATGGCATGCAGGGTTTTGTTCATCAAGATTGTACATCAGTTTTGCTTTTAAGCCTCAAGAGCTGTTGAACCTTTAGAGAGGAGTTGTGAGACAAAGCATGATACCCACAGTTGTGTGTATGTACCCATCTCTGTGACTCTCACTCCTGCTCACAGCTGTGCTAACACTAGTCTTTTGAACACTATGCTCACTTCCCCTAGAGTAGAGGCATGTCTATCATTTTCCACCCCAAACTGCTTTGTTGTTAAGGGAAAAAGAAAACCCTGTACCCCATCTTCCACAAAGCCTTCTGTGAAGTTATGCACCATTCTGTACTCATTGACTTAATGCATCTAGAAAATCAAATATTATTAAAAAAAAAAAAATCTATCGATTCATTCATGAGGACATATTTTTTTAAACGCCATGCATTTGAGTAGATGCTTAAAATGTTCTCAAAATGTGATGTATTTTACATATATATATATATATATATACACACACAGATATACACACACAGATATATACACACAGATATATATATTTATAGTCCTGGTCAATTTATAATCAGTGCTGCTTTGATGCTTACATAGCTATTCTTGTTTTAGACCCTTACCCTTCCACATTATTGCAGGCAATAAAAATACGCTTTTCTTCTTTATTTGTAAAGTATACAAACCAAGGTCATAAATAAGCTGTCCATTTATTTATTTATTTTATATCAACAATATTCTCCCAGATACAGTATGGGTCCGGGAGTATCTAGTGACAATCAGCATGGATTGAGCCTATGTTCTATCCTATATTTTAGATTATTTTGGATTCTACCCAGAGACACAGAAATGATTAATTTATAGTGCTGAAACTCCAAACAATCATTGGCACAGAAGGAAATAACTGCACTATACACTTTACCCATAAAAGAGAAGGAGGAATATATTTATTGTCATAATATGATATAGTGATTTAACAGTGACTTAAAAAGATTCAAGATAGCTGGGTACACTTGATTACTTACTGCATAAAGGGTAGGGTAAAACATACACACACAGGAGGCCCTCCCATTGAGACACAAGGTTGAGAGTGGATCCCTTTGCTTCCCAACCTCCCTGAACCAGGGAGGTAAGGAGCCTAGGTTGCCTGGATCCACTCCTAGTCCTAGACTTGGTCAACAGTTTGTGTCTAAGGGGTTTTATGTACACAAACAGTCAAAGATCTAATCTTAGCAAAGTTAAAGCTTATGATCACGTGTGATCTTAGTGAATCTAACAAAGCCAGTGGGAAAGCTTTGTTCCAAAGCATATAATAAACTTCAGCACTTCCCTCAGGTTGCAGTGTCGTTACCTTACCCTTCAGAAAGGAGTTGGATTCGATGATCATTATGGGTCCCTTCCAACTCAGAATATTCCATAATTCTCTGAAGACCAGAAACCTCCTGTGTCTCTTAGTTGTTGATGTAATAGAAAAAAGTGTATTGATTATATTTGCTTTCAGGTACTTAAAAAAAATAAAATAAAATCAGAAAAGCCTCTCAAAATAGATCACAGGAATCTTTCAGCTTCTAAGAAGTTGAGGCACAATATTAGGGGTTACTCATTTAATTAATCTTTCACAGTAGGTAATATTTGCATAGACTAAATATTCAGTCTGCTCATTATAATTTTAATTCAATCATATTATATTGCCTTTATAATTTTAAGTGTATTCTTGTACTCGAAGAGTTTGTCACTGTGTTCATCTCAGTAAATATGCATACTTCCAAGTATGTGTACTTCCACTAAGTAAATATGGGTACTTTCAAAAATGATGCCTCAGTTTAGCAACAGATGCTTCTTTAAATATTTAGAATTCTAAAGTGCAAAGAAGCCGTCAGTAGCATTCTGATTTGTGTATAAATATTTATTTATCACACGTTCTGGCCAATGTACTGCCCTTGATTTTTGTGCAAAACTTACAGTAACTTCAATGAAAAAACTGAGCTCATGACTAGAGAAAAATATGGCAAATTCAGCAGCCCGGCTGCTTTTATATTCCAGAACAGTAAGCAGTGCCTCTAGCGAAGGAGATAGGTAAATATGGGAATTTATGTCACTTCTAGCTTTCTGTTGCTGGGTAGACATTTGTCTAACAGCTCAAATTAGAGCAGAGTCTGGGCTACCAGAATTCTCTTCAGATAGTTTTACCTGGATTCCTACCAATTGGAACAGAACAGTGATATAAGCATAAGTGGCCAGAACTTAATGCTCTAGAAATACTTGCTAGAAATCCTGTGAGACTGGAATGTGATAACATTTCTATGGGGAAATTTCCCTCTTAAATCTATAGTGCAGCTTAATCTCTTTACACCTACAGTTTCTAGCTTTTAAAAAATGTCTTCTCTTTTTTCATCATTTACTTATGCTTCTCTATGTGTCCGAGAAACCAGATATGAGTAACAGAAATGCTGCATCTAGTAGAATTTCCCTACTAGTAAAAAACAGCAAAACAAACAAACAAACACACACACAAAAAAAAGTAGACAACCCTCTTAGGAAGATTTGGAGAACTGTGAAATATGAGATGAAAAAACTCTTAGTTATTACAGTATCAAAAAAAAGTCAACAAAATTTCAGATGTTCTGAATTTCATACTACTAACAGTGTCCAGGATATGCTTTTCTCCACAGCTGTGTATAATATCAAGCCTTTTATTTTGCTTTCTCCTGATTACTCAACTGTGCTATTAATCATAAGGACATTCACTGTAGCACAGGATGACATTTTGACTAGAGCAAAGAGTTCACAGTCCTTTACAGCACAGACTCAATATTTCTAACCAGAGACGTTTTTAATATTACTGAGTGCCTCTACTATGTACATCCACAGTAAAAAACTCAGATCCTTTTTTCCTAGTACTCTAATCAAAGATGTTCTAAGACATCTTAGATTTAAAAATAATAATAATAATAATGAGAAAGAAATATATACATATGCCTTGATGTGTTTTCAGAAGCAACGCTATCAGTTCATCATTCCAAGTGGTATCCTGTCCAACCTACAAATCCTACAGCACCAACTCCTTCTTATGAAAAAAAATTAATGAGAAGTAAATATGCTTTATGGAAGAACACAAGACCTTTATCACTGAAATGAGATTCTAAAAGCGAATCATTTCCTTTCTGCTAGTGCTAGCATGAAAAATGTTAATGAAAACTTGATCCTACCTGGACAATCATTGGAAACGAAGACCTTCAATCATATGACCTTTCTCCCAATATAGAAAAAACAAACCGCAGAGAAAACTGAAGTGTGTCTAGTATGTAACAGAACAGTTAATCAGTAGAGAAAACTGTAAGATGCTGAGAGCTATCTCCAGTTGTATTTGAGTTTTCTGTAGGATATCTTTCTAGAACTTTTCATCTTTGCCTTTATACTTTTTAGGTTTTTGATAGACATTTTCAGTAACACAGCAGGGTTTTAAGAAAGCATAAAATAAGAATAAAACATAATACTGAAAACAGCAAGTTATTTTTGTGTAATATTGAAAAATAAATTAATAAAAACTCTTGCTGGAAAAAAACTACTGTAAACAGCAATTTACATAACAAAAAAAATTAGCTTACTGTCAAACAAAGATTATTCCTCTGCAAATTGCACTGGCATCAGACACACTATTAAATGCCTGAGGAAATTCTTATGATGCTATTTTCACTACCCAAGGACTGCTAATACTGAGACATACAGGATAAAGAACAATATAGAATTAGCTACGGCAAACAAAGCTGCCAGGATACTACTTCAAAGTTGATCTCAATGTCATGAAAAAATATCTTAACATCAGTCTTAAAAATTATCCTCAAATTGACAAAGGCACCTGAGGTGTATAGAAGGTTTAGCAGATTTCTACTCAGTTTAGTAGGATTTCACTGTCACAAACTGGATCCTCTTCAAAAATGAAATAAAAACTCAGTTTCTGTAGCTCAGCAAGCAATGTTTCCAAACAAATGCAAAGCGTTAGAATAAATATTGTTTAAAGAAAGAAAAGAAAAAGCATAGGTAACACAAATCTGCATGCCAAGAAAGTAGGGTTTCCCTTGAATTCAGTAAAAGTTTAGCTAGTCCAATGCATTAGCAGTATATATGGGAGACATGGGTATAGATTTTCCTTTTTTTTTTTTTTTTCCTCCATGTTGGTGACCAAATCACTTTCTGCATTCCTCAGATTCTAGTGCCACACCAAGCGAAGCAACAAGAGGCAAAGCTTGGTAGCCACCATTTCCATATGCTCTTAACTACCCTAAATACCCAAACCACTTGCAGTGAAAGACATGCTCAACTGTTTACATCATGGCTGGTCACCTTCTTGCATGCTTATGCCCTGCTTCTCCTACCACTCCTTCAAGTGTGGGCCCCAAACTCACCAGTTCCTCACACCCATATGTGGGCCCTCAGATGGCTTTCACATACATTCTTGTCAAGACACACATCCCCTCTACAAACTCTTCCAATGTAAAAGCTTCAGTCACCTTCTGCATCCAATATTCTTCATTACTCATGCATCTCATGTACAGCCCCAACATTTATTTTCCTCATAGTCCACCATAGCTAGACAATCAGAGAATTGTGGAGCTTTTTGGTATAGATACCCAAGGCACCATTTTGCATAGCATGGCAGCACATTTGTGACAAACAACTGTGACTCTCTGTGAGGTCACATATGGGGCTTAATAGATCCGTAAAAATTAGGATCAGTTATACTGAAAGAATTCCAGCGAAGAGAAAGAATTTCAGCTGCATATACAAATTAAATCAGGTACATAGAAGAATCAAGTCATATATCAGCAGATCCAGGAAGAAGACGGGAACTCAAATGGTGAAACGTACAAACATAGAACAGCATTTAAAAACTTCTAATAGTTTGTGGCAGAAAATATTCACGTTAGAACAGCAGTTTTTGAAGGAGGAAATGATTGATTCTACTTGTGCGTAATTTTGTTGATATAAGGGTGATTAACACATTAATGGACTTTGAAGATTTGCATTTTAAATGCATGCTAAAAAAAGATGATGTGTAAAAGCTGCTTGACAGACTTATATGTCAAAGCACAATTAGTATGCTCGACCTGCAGAACATAAGGTATATGACAGCAAAGTCACTTCTGTAATTTCCGTTTTTTATATATATATATATATATATATATATATCTTACATATACATTTATATATATATATAAAACTTGCCTATATATACGTCTATATATATATGGGCAGTTATATATATATATTTATAATTTTTAGATATATATATATATAACTTATAACTGACTCTCAGCCATCAGACCATAAAAGCTGGCCTGTTAAGTTCAGACTTACATTAAAAAATAAAAACACAAAACCTTGTGCTAGGAACATGAACCATGACCTCTTCAGTTATTTAGGACACCTAGACATTTGGAACGTTATTACCAGGGGCCATTAGAAAAACCAAATCTATAGCCTGTTTAAGAGTCATCCAACTGTACTTACCTAAGCGTTACTCAAGTGAGGGACCGTTGCCAGAAAGCAGCCAAAAAAACCTAAGCATTAAATCCAGCATCACAATTCACATTACAATCACAAGCCTAAAGGTCTTATTAACTTCAATTAAGTTTCTTTTGTATCTGTTTCCCATTTACCTCATTAACTTTTCTTGTTGGCTATAGGAATAATAGTGAGAGATCACAGACAAGTGAAAATCTAATTGCTTAGTGAGAAGTAGCTAGAAAAATGAAAAAAAAAAAAAAACAAAAAAAAACCAAAAAGCCCACCTATTACCTTAGATTCCCAATTAATCAGATATTAATACTCTCTTTCTTCTACTTATCCCTCAAATTTAGCTTTCTGTAATTATCTTTCTCCCATTTCACTAAAATTGGTATTTTTCAAAACTCAGTTTATCTTTCTCCAAATATCATGCTCAAAAATGTATTTTTTAAATGGCCATGACTTCTTAAAAAAAAAAAACACCTTCTCTCTTTAAAAATATTTAACTTTATTTATATAGCAAAAAAATCTGAAAGGAAACCTGTCTGTTCTAACATGCAAAGTTTTAAATTATTCTAATACCTAGTCTAACTTCTCTGCATACTGAATGTTATATAGTTGCAACACACTGGTTTGCACATAAAGTATACAATAAAAGTGCAATATAAATAAAATAGTTTATTACAAATATTTTAAGAGCTCTACAATACACTTTCAAAACATTTTATGAAGTATTCTCTTTCAATACGAAGCAATTCACATGGGAAGAAAAAAATACTAGTATATAACCACAGTTCTTCTTAAGATACCGAATTAGCCTGTCGTATGAAAATCATAGTATTTCATTCTCTCTGAAAGCGGGAAATAATAACACACACAAAAATATGGTAAGAACTCTCTTCATCCTTCACTTCATTTATATCAAGTGCTACAAAGCTTATGCCACAGCAAGACCTAGAGAAATCACTTCAAGACAAAAAAAAAAATAGTTTACATACAGAACTTATAGTTATGTTAATTTAGATGTAGGATTAAAAACCTAAGGATTGAAATATTCAGAAGTTACATAACAAAGGAAAACATACCAAAAGTTTAGGTTAGATGTTAGGAAGAAATTCTTTACACAGAAGGTGGTGAGGCACTGGAGCAGGATGCCCAGAGAAGCTGTGGATGCACCATCCCAGGAGGTGTTTAATGTCAGGTTGGATGGGGACCTGGGCAGCCTGATCTGGTGGATGGCATCCCTGCCCATGGCAGGTGTGTTGGAACTAGATGATCTTTAAGTCCCTTCCAACCTAAGTCATTCTGTGATTCTATGATGATTCTTCGGGGGGAAAAAAAAAAAAAAAAGAAAGAAAGAAAAAGAAAAAAAGAAACTTTTTTTTTGTCAACGATTAAAGCTCCACTGCACTTACACTTTTTGCCAAACCCACATGAGCCACAGGTAAAGCTCTCTACTTACCAGAAGTATAACCACGGATTTTATTCACAAAACCAAAATTACTTAAGTAGAATGAAAAATTATTTTTAGTCTCCTGTATTTAATGTAAGAACATGATTTCCCAACAAAACTACTTGTCTGGTTTATAATACCTAAGAGAACGTTTCTTTTACTGGTACAATATGCACAACAGAAGGAACAAATAACTGCACATGTATTATCCATGATATTTTTTTGTTTTCTTTGCTTGCAGAAAAATAATTCAACATTGCATGAAAAAAGTACAAAAAAGGGATTCTGCAAGAAGTGGAAATAATGAAGTAGCAGGGTTTTTATCAATCCCTTTTACTACTTTAGCACTACCCATTCATTTTACCATTAATAAGGAAAGGATGTAATTTCTCACCCATAGATCTCCAAGCACGTTACAAATGTGCAGTTAGTTTTTTTCCTCTATTAACTGTTCTATAATGCTAGTCAACAGTTTTTCCTCATCAAATATTATTTTCCACTTCTTCAGCTTGTTCTTTTTTTCTGCATCTAGTTCATCCAAAATTAACTTCTACTCTTTTGGAAAAAAGCATGAACTAAATACAGCAAATGTATGCAACATTTTAATGCTTGCAATGTACAGGGAGCCAGAAGAATGCAGCAGGACCATTTTTCCTTTATTTCAGAAGTTGCCTTTTTATCTTTACTTTTTGATAATTATCACTGAGCAGCTTTAGCATCATAAAAATATTATACAGGAAAAAGTACAGAGCACTGCAGATTGCCATGACACCACCAATACAGTAAGAATGCGTATTTAAAACCACATTTGAAGAAAACAAATGTGAAGGAACTTTTTTATTGCTTTGTTTTTACCATCTTCTCATAGTTACCAGATATTATAAACAAGTGGGCAGTTCTGAAAAGAGCAGATTAACTTATCAGGTCGTCTTCACAACATAAAAAGATAATCTTGTTCAGTTCAACATAATCCTTTCAATAATCATGCAATCAAAAATATTAATGTATAATTTCAGGGGACGGTATCCAGGTTCAACGAAAACAATGTATCCTCTGATTGTTGCTGACTGGAACTCAGCTTTAACCTCTCTTTAAAGTGAGTAAGGTGATGTCTTTTCAAATGTGGAGACTGTCGGAAACTTTTACCACAAACTGAACATTCAAATGGCTTCTGTCCAGCATGCATGAAGTAATGTCTTTCAAGCTTAGAAAATGATTTAAATGTCTTAAAGCAGAGACTGCACTGATACAGTTTTCTTCTTTCAATACTTTCAGAAAAATCGTGCCAGTAACTATAACAGCTTTGCTCCGTTTCCATCAATTTACTACACAAATAAGGCTCTGTGTTTCTACTGCCAGTGTCAAGAACAAAGGCCCCTGACTCAATTTCAACTTTGATTTCAGCTGCTTGATTTGACTGAGTCAGCTCAAATTCTTGAAAGCCAGGTGCCTGTGAAGGTGCTTGAGAATAATCTGAATAACTCACAGGGGGAGAAGACTCAAATTCAATGTGATCTTCCTGATGATTGAAGAATTTGTTCAGATTTCCAAACTCTACCTGGCAAACAGGGGTTTTATAGTTATTTTCAGTATGGGTGAGCTGATGTCTTTTTAAGTGAGCTGACTGTCTAAATGTCTTCCCACAAACATTACAGCCAAAGGGCTTCTGTCCTGTGTGTATAAGGTAATGTCTTTGAAGTTTGGATGAAGACGGAAATATTTTTTCACATCTGTCACATTTACACACTTTGTGTCTGTTATGTGTATTTTTAGAAGGAGCTGAAAAAGCATAGTGAAGTATTTCTGAATTATCAAAGAAGCCATCATCTGATGAACCATAAAAAGCATCATCCCTATTACGCACTCCATCACTGATGCTTAACATGCTTTCACCAGTAAGCACACCGTCTAAATTTATTCCTACTTTGAGAGGTTCTAGGTGCTCTTGCCAGAGTAATGGCACAGCAAACCTTCTTTTCATCCAATTGACTGCCTTGCATAGGTCGCGCTTGCTACAGCAGTCCCTGAAAGATTTAGTGGAAGCATTCATATCAGATTGCTGCTCTCTAACTGCAAGCAGGTCAGGACTCCTAAGGTGACCTGATTTCATTTTTTCTCTGCCAGTCACTGAAAAATCTGATAGCTTTCCTCCAGTGCGCTTCAGCTTCATCAGGATTTTGCTTTTCATGCTGACTGTGCGGCTGCATGCTGTTGTGCAACTTGGGCTTTTCTCATCTCTTAGATAACATTTATGCAAATTTAGGACTTCCTCTGTTTCAAAACACTGCTCACACACTGGACACTGAAACGGTACGACATAAATCAAATAAACATCATGTGGATCATTCTCCTGCAATTTGAATGTGTCAGCATTCTCAAAACTATCCATCCTTCCTTCTGACAGTTTCTGTGGTCTGAGATGTTTAGTTTTTCCTTTGTATATGATATTGGAGACAGACTTATTTCTGGCATGGAGTTGTTTGTGCTTCATGAGTTTGCTCTGTATTTTAAATCCCTTCTGACAAAAGCAGCACTGAAAAGGTCTCTCTTCAGTATGCATGAGCTGATGGATTTTCAAATGCGTTGACTGTCTGAAAGATTTGCCACACGAAGAACACTTAAAAGGTTTCTGGCCAGTGTGAATAAGGAAGTGCCGTTCTAGCTTTGATCTCGATGGAAATGTCTTGTTACACAATTCACAAGGGTGAGTTTTCATTCTCCTTCTGGTACCATGTAGACAATCTGCCTTCTGACACTGATGCAGCATCCATCTCTCTTCAGTTGTAAAAGACTTCCAGCACACAGAACATCGAAATATGCCACAAGTGACCCCATCCTGCTCAGAACTCACAGATTTTTCTTCTTGCTTGATACAATTCTGATACTTTTCATTATGAAGCTGCTGATGCTTCAATAATGTAATTACATTTTTGAAGTGTCTATGACAAAAATTACACTTAAAAGGCAGATTATGGGTCAACTGATGCCTCTCCAGATGGACTAACTGCCTAAATGTTTTATAGCACACATGACATTCAAATGGCTTTTGACCAGTATGTATCAGATAATGTCTTGCTAATTTTGATGGAGTTTCAAACTGCTTATAGCAAATGTCACAAATGTGTGGCTTTTTCTTGGGTATCCTGTTAGCTGTTACACAATGCTGAATTCTTAACATTGTTAAAACGCAGTTATACCTTGCCTACTGCTAATTTCTTCAGGTGAGTATTTCATGTGAAATCATCAATTGTGCACTAAAGCGGCAGGCTGTAAAAGCTGTAAGTTTTCTTACCAGAGATACCACAGGCTCCTAAAATAAAAGAAAAAGAACAGTATTTTAGCCTATACTAATACAAGATTGCCCCCTTCTGTTCCCCCCCCAAATATAATAAAAATATAAAATATAAATATAATATTATAAGTATAATAAATAATATATATATAAATATATAAATTATATATATATAAAAATAAATGTAATAAACTTATTACAATAAATTTCTTCCTGACAACAGGAATTCTAAATCCCATAAATCCCACATATGGAATTTATGAAGATGATAAAAAGAGGTAAGAGCTAGGGATTCTTGGCCTTAAAACATAAAAATTAAGTGAATGCAATCTTTATAGGAAGTGAAAATAAACAATACATTGAAACAAAGCACAGAGTTACATTTTACATTTGAATGTCACAGACTGTTTACTATACCACAACCAAGCTAGCACATCTGAGTTGTGATACTTATCCATGCATATGCTCTTATGTCATTGTAAAGAGAAACATCATCTTAAATCATTGTAGTGAATGATTTAGAATAAACTAAAGTCATGAACCAGTCTGTTCTATTCTCCTGAAATTTTCAAGCCAAAGCACACTTCAGCAATATGCTGTGTCTCTGCTGAAGCACAGTGACTTGACAGTAAGAAACTTCTCATGCACTCAATTATTGGTATCTTTAATAAAATATTCATAGGAACATCTCAAGCAACTATTTAGCCCAAATCCTCCACTCATATCAGAGATAACTTCCAAAGAGATTTAAAGCATTTCCACTAAAGGGAGTTAACTTCACCAGTGCTCCCTGTCCAATGTTTGCCTTTCTCACCAAGCTTTCCTTGTGCTCAGCTAAACCTTTCTTTACTACAAAGTTACTTCCTTTGTCCTTCACCCAATGAACATGGAAAACAATTAGAAGTTGTTCCTTGACACTACTTTGTGTATTTCTTTTTGTAATAGAAAAGTCCTTCTCCTCTCCCCCTCCCCCAAAAAAGTGTTTCTTTTAGGTTCACTTAAAAAAAAAAAAAAAGAACTGATAGGTGTTTTTAATCACCACTGGACTAACTCTTCAATTGGTCACATCCTGAATTGCAGTCTAAGACAGATGAAGTATTCCAGACCACAACAGTAAGAATAACATCATGAAAATACTTCTGCAGAATTATCTATATCCCCTTATATAAAATGGGAAAGGGATACAAGGAACAAACTTCAAAACAACAGCATAAGAAGGCATGTAACAACTTCAAGGTACATGATCCATTTTCACCAACTATAATTCGTGGTATTTTGATACGATAACTTGCAACTTGTTTATTCCTTCTACATGCCACCAGAACTAATTTATTCAGTGTTTCTAAAAGCCCTTCCTCCTCCCAAGGAGACAATGTCCCTCATTTGTAAGGATTCAGAAATACCTGAAAAGTTCATTTTAAGCAATGCCAAAGAATAAAAGCCTACTGCAATGTCAAGCAAGTTATAATGAGATTTGAAACACATGCACAAGAGAATAAAAATACCTGATAAACCAAGGTTTTTCTCATGTTCAACAAAAAGAATCTCGTTCATCTCGTAGGATCTTTCCATCTCTCATAGGCATGATACTTAATGAAATAATGTTTGGATGTGTGCCTCAGATGCAGGTGTTATTGTACCAAGGAGTTATCTAATATTGGTTGTTCAAGATAAGACTTAACACTATAGAGCAAATGAAAAAGTCAACTTCTCTTTTCCTATTTGCTTCCTATATAATTTTAACAGCTACTCAGTTTCAGCCTTTTGAAGGTAAAAAACATTATGCTCCTAGGAGACTCCCTTTTCCTCCTAGTTGTCACATCAGATGAAGGCAAGGAGTTTAGAGTAAATGTATGACACCAAATGCTTTCTAGTTTGTGCTTCAGTGAATGCAGAGACAGGTAGGCTGAGAAAAGTAGTATGCTTCTCAGTTGTGCTGGAACTTCCTGTACAGCTATGGTTCAAGGCAGCCTCCATTAGAATTGAAGGAAAGCCTCCTGAGAAAGAACTGTAAAGACTGACAAATTTTAGCTAACATGCTGTCATACAGATCTAATTTACACATGAGGAAAGGACTCAAACAGTACAGTGACATGCAAAGAAAAAAGTCCAAAGCGAGAGACAGATGTGGCATATTACACAAGAGATTTTGTATTTAGCTTATAAATGTATTAAAGATTCTATCTGATGAATGAGGGAAGTGTTCTGTAGTAAAAAGTGTCAAAAGCAGAGCAGAGCTGGTCATTTGCCACTGAAAGACGTTAGGCTCAAATGAGGCAGTGCAGAAGGAGAAAAATGTTAAGTGCAGCTCTGTGTGGACAAAATGCATTTTCAAATTGTATTTACTAAGGATAGATTTCTCCATATCTATTTCACTGTGAAATGTGCCTTCCACATCTAAAGAATAAACACACTGCTGCTAAAGATCAAAGAACAAAAGACAAGTTTGGAATATTCTTTTCTGCAAGCCCTGGAAATACACAGGCTTGTCCTAATTAGAGAAAGTACTTCCCTATGTGATACAAATTTAGTTTGCAGGTTTAGTTTGTAGGCTAGGCCCAGTTTATTATTAAAACTGATGCTACTTTTCATCTTGGCTGCAAGGTCATGCAGAAAAATAAGATAAAGATGCAAGCCACTGAAGGTCCACAGAGTACTCTCCTATGTCTAAATATTATTTAAATACACATTATTTTTATTTATTTTTCAGATGACAAGCTGATAATCAGAGAAGGTCTAAAGGGGAAAAAAAACCAAACTGGAATCACACTTCACTAAGAAGAAAGACAAGATTTTCTATTTACGTGGAATATTCAACTAGCAGATGAACACCTTACTAGGTAACAGTTACACAGAAGAGACCTTGGAGGCAGTTAGAACAGATGCTGAGTATGCCAACAGCATACTGTTATACCAGGATATATAAACAGAAACAGAATTCAAAAACTGGAATACTCTATCCTGTTTTGAACGCTGCCCTTCAGATTTAATCAAGTATATGAACTTGATGGAATGAGTCTAGATGAGAGGATCAGTAAGGATCAGAGCTTAAATGCATAATATATTGGAAAATATTTAAATAATTGGGAGTGTTTACATTAAAGAAGAGGAAACCTGATTAAAAAGAAAAGCAAGACAAACAAGCTAAAAAAAAAAAAAGTCTGCTGCAAAGAAAAAGAAAATTGTTCCTCAAGCCATCTAAAGCTGTGATTAGAAACGGATTCAATTTACAGGAGAGAATTCAAGTACATCATCCTTACAGTTACACAATCTTTATTGATAAGTAAGTAGTTGGAGGTAGAGCAGCCTCCCAACACACCAGTAAAGTCTTCAAAAAGAGGCTGCACAAAGGCTCCTCAGATACTCTCACTCTGCTTTGAAGCATGGGAATAAACACAAAACAAATGTTCTAACCTGTTTTCCTATGCCTCCTTAATTTAATTCAAAACAGAAAATTCAGTGTTTCCAAATTTGCCACTCTAACGGATTATTATGCCTTGTTAGTTTATCCTCAGGCCTCAAGAAACACAAATGTATATACCTTTCCAGAGAGTTACAAAAAGAATAATGCCAATAAACACATTAAGCAAAACAAAGTGCTTCTTGTATCATTAACTGCAAAACAGACAATTGAAAAAATCTAGCTGTTTATCTATGAAACATGGTATCCAACAGCAGTACAACTCTGATTACCAAAACACATTCCACATAGTTTCCCCACCTGTCCTTCTTTGGGGACAAGGTTAGCATGCCACACCAAGGGAAAAGTGTACCAGAAACGAGATCTTTAACACAGAAATCAGCGTCAAGCTCCTCAAGGCTAGTGCACCCCATCTGCCTCTGTTTTCCATCTATTTTTCAAAGCATTATCTGAAACAAAAGCATACAGATGAGGAGTAGCAGTGCTAGTTTAACCACAGAATGAAGTTTTGTTGAAGAGACTTGTGACCTGAAACTGACCCACACCAAACGCTCTGACAATTTCGACCCTTCCTTTAAACAAGCCCCACTTAAATACAGTTAAAGCAACTAACGAAGCGGCTCCTACAAACAGCGAATCGGCACACAACCGCCGGCAGCTTTTCCACATCAGCAAGAGGGGTCCCTGCAGGGCCGCGGCGGCCCGGCTCAGCGCTACCCGCCGCCGCCCGAGCGGACACAGCCCGAACCCAGCACCGGCAGGGCCCGGGGACTGTGCCGCAACGCACGCGCCGCGCTGTCGGTACCGGGCGAGGGTAGAGAGGAGAAAAACCTTACAGAAACATTCACCACAAGTACACCATCTCCAGCCCACTCGTGCCTGCCGTCGCGAAAACGCTTCCGCCCGGATGGCTCTCGGACGCCGGAAAGCGCGGAAACGTGGGCCGGAGCTTTAAGTTCCCATGCGCGATGCGGCCTCGCCGCCCTCTGCCTGGCAGCAGCCTGCCGCGGGCACGGGGAGCGGCTGGCCTGACCGAAACGAGGGTACCTCAGTTGCCGAGGGTAGCGCTCATCCTGCATCTGAGACCTTCGCTGATGTGACATCTCTAATGGGTTGGAACTAGATTTCCAAGGTCCCTTTCTGACTCAAACCACTCTATGATTCTGTGGAATTACACTGTCATGCAACCAAGGGGACAAACATGCGAAGCTTGTAGCCTAGGAGGTTGGGAAGCAACACTGTCTAAAAAGATCTCCAACAGCTTGTGTGCACACCAGTAATATTTTTTTTCAGAGCCTCTGTTCTGCAAAAGAGGGGCCATGAAAATGGAGTAGCTCATGGGTGGAAGAAGGTGGCTGGAAACCCCAGGGTCAATGGCAGGGCCATCAGTTGCTGCAGCCTGACTGTGGCTGTCCTCAGGTCCTCCAGGCAAAGGCCAAAAACTGACAGAAAAAGGCAAAAAATACTTATTTCAGAAAGGAACATGCAGATGGTGTAGCAGAGAATAAGAGATTCGCCATAAAAGTCTGTTAATAATTAATAAAACGCAAGAATATGAATGAGGCTGGTGGTGTGCACAGACTGCTGATTATTATGCTGA